>NC_133362.1:49078301-49447080 GCF_049309525.1 Garra rufa
GACGTGTAGAAGAGGAATCAGCGTGATCTATGACACTTTAATCCTGCAATAACAACCGTCTGACTGTTCATTACAGTTGAGGTCAAACATTTGCATACACCTTGCAGAATCTGCAAAATGTTAATTATTTGACCAAAATAAGAGGGATCATACAAAATGCAGGTTATTTTTTTATTTAGTACTGACCTGAATAAGATATTTCACATAAGAGACATTTACAAAAATCCTTCAGCTCCCACAAATTCTTTTGGTTTCCATAATTTTTGTGTATTTGAACTCTTTCCGACAATGACTGTATGATTTAGAGATGCATCTTTTCACACTGAGGACAACTGAGGGACTCATATGCAACTATTACAGAAGGTTCAAACACTCACTGATGCTCCAGAAGGAAAAACCACGCATTAAGAGCCGGGGGTGAAAACTGAGCTGTACATTTTTCTTATTTTGCCTAAATATCATATTTTTTAATTTAGTACTGCGCTTCAGAAGGTACAGAAGATATTTACATGTTGCACAGAAGAAAAAATAAGTTACATTTACTGTGATCTTCAAATTCAAAAAGGCTCTTAATGCATGGTTTTTCATTCTGGAAAGGGTTCAAAAACACACAAAAAAACAGCCTGGTTTTCGAGGGGTTTTGGCCACTTTCAGAGACCAGCTAAAACCAGCTTAAACCAGCTAAGACCAGCCAATTAGCCTAGGCTTTTTGTCAGCAGGATAAATAAACAGTAACTTGTTTTTTTTGTCTGATCCCTCTTATTTTGGTAAAATAATTAACATTTTGCAGATTCTGAAAGGTGTATGTAAACTTTTGACCTCGACTGTATCTCTTCCATGTTGTTCTGCGATGTCATGTGTGATGATACATATTATGGTAGTGGACGATATGTGACACAAAATAGTGAGTGACTAGTTCAGGCTAAATCTGCAGCTCTGTTAGCCATGCTGGATTAGTGCTATAAGATATGTTTTAGTATGTCTAAAGAAAGAGAAGTTTAGTTGAACCTGATGTGATGTGATGTTCCTGTCTGTAGTTCTCTCAGTATCTGCATGAGAACGCCTCATACCTGCGTCCGCTGGAGGAAGATCTGCTGCAGTTACATCACAGCATCACAGAGGACGCCATCACCGTTCTGGTGAGAGATGCCAAATGATCACACAATCACACACACGACATAATCACGTTTGACACAGCAGGCACCGTTTGTGGTTTACGTCTGCAGGAGACGCTGGCCAAACTGCAGGACTTCTCCAGATCCTTCTCAGCCTACAGCAGCTTCCTGCAGAAGATCCTGCCCTACCAGCTCAAGAGGTCTGACACTGGTTTGAGTATTATTCAGGGCTTGCAGTTTCCAAATGAAATGTTCTCAGCTTAAATGTTGAATTTTAGCCCTGAAAATGCAAGCTCTCACAACACGGTGTGTAAAAATGTTTGTGATTAGTGCTGGTCAACATGTCTTTGTCTCAGAGGCATCATGAATGTGTTCAGTGTGTCGTTGTTTGATTGTGTGTGTGTTTGTGTGTGCTCTGCAGTCTAGAAGAGGAATGCGAGGCGTCTCTCTGCACGTCGGCGCTGGCATCCAAGAACCGGCAGTTACAGAACGACATGAAGAAGCTGACGTCCATCTTCCAGAAGCTCAAGTCTTACGTGGCTCTGCTAGCCGTGCCCAGTGAGTATGAGGCGACACGCGTGAGCCGCTGCTCTGGTGTTTGTTTGTTTGTTTACGGAGTGATGTTTTGTGCCGCAGGTGTGCGTTCAGATGCCATGTGTCAGAGCAGCGCTAATGCCGTCTTCACCCAGATGAGCGCGTGTTTACACGGCCTGCACGACGCCACCACAGGTCAGACACGACGCAACTCCAGCTCATGTGACCAACATCACATTCAAGACCAATGTGTACTTCAGCCTCGTGACGCACTTTATATTGTCAGAAGTGTCCGTGGATGTCTGCGCACACTGTCTGTGCTACGGTTTGTGTACAATAGCGCAAATAGCTGAACTGAGAGTCACTTTTCAGATAGCCAAACCACTTATATAATGGAATTCGTGCTACCTTTTTTGTCGACAATTTCAACATCTTTGGATAATAACTTGAGGTTAGTTTCACTTTCGTCGCTGCTTCCACTCTTTTTTTTTTTTTTTTTTTTGTCGTCCTGGTGTTAAGTTTTCTTCGCAAAGTGCGGCAGGAAATGAACTTTGTACTTTGACGTGCACACGCACGCTGCCCGCTGATTGGCTGTTGTCGCATATTTCTGCTGTGTGATTGGCTGTTAGATTAATCCATATCGAGCAAAAAATGTCTAGAGCTTATCATCGTTATTAACATAAATTTTATTGCGATTCGATATGATATCGTTTATCGGCCCAGCCCTAATACAGTGACAGGTTCGCCGTTCTCTCTTTTGATTGTGGACAATTAAAAAGGTCTCCACAATCTGCTTTTGAAGAAATCTACTATATTTCGTGCTACAGCGTACATTCTGTCAGATACAATTCTGCCGCCTCCGTCTCAATATATACTGTACAACGCAGCATTCATTCACATCAAATGATAACTCAGCGGCAGAGTTCCACTGGAGACACGCTTTTCAAAATCCTGTTTGTGTCCTCCCACTTTCAAATGGTTTTGTTAAAGTAATGTCTTGTATTGTAGAATGCACGCTCCACGCCCTGTAGTTATTGGTTGCGTATGGCATTAAACTGTTAGAAATGGCATTAAAAAGGGCATTAAAAGGCATTAAATAAGATTTGAAAATCCTGCATAAACCCTGACTGGGCCGAAGGCTGATTACATAACACGTTTTTTCGTGCTTTCCCCTCAATTTTTCCCCGTATTTTGCCTTTTTTTCACGATTACATAAATGAAATAGCCAATATTTGCTTTTTACAGTTTTGTCTTGCTTTTCAAAGAAAAAAATCAATTACAAAACAACAATTTAAAAAGATGTACTTAACACTGAACATTTTTAACATTCTAGTAGATATTATAGCCTACCAACAGCACAATTTAACTTAAAATTAATAAGTTAGTGAAATAATATTCTATGATTTTAAAGAGCCCCTTCTTGAATCAGACATGTGTTTTTAATGTACAAATAGATATATTTATTAAGTTTATCTGGCAAATATTCGCTGAGTTCTTGAGAAGTGCTCCTGCTCAAGATCAAAACTGCAGAAACCGCATCCTGTTTTTTTCCTTTATTTTTAGTTAGTTTAGTTATGTTTAAATACCCGTTTTTGTATTCTGGTAAACACAGTCGTTTATGTCTTCAGTGAACTGAAACAGCTGAGAAAGATGCGTGCCAGTATTAGATACGTGCATTAGCCCTTAAAGAGACAGCATCCTATAAATACCTGCAGTGAGAAGCACTGGTTATTTTACAATTAATTATTACATTTCTGCACCTGAATACTAGTGTTATTGATTTTATTAGTAACTTTGTTGTATTCGTCTATACTTGTCATTTGTGTAATTCTTCTTGTTTTGTTACTGACTTTATTATTTCAGCTAGTAGTTTTTTCTGTGGATTAGAAGTACTTAGTTAGCCTTCAGAAATTATGAAATTATGAAAAAAAACACTTTTTTATGTTTTGTTTGTTTTTTGCTGATCCTAAAAATGATCCGATCCGTGACTCAAAATCCGTGATGTGATCCGAACCGTGAGTTTTGTGATCCGTTGCACCACTACTTGAGATGTTTTATATCTATAGATTTTATTTTAGGCAAGTCATGATGATTTGAGAATGTATAGGCCACAATCAACTCGCTGTCTGCCGCTGGCCACTTGGCTGTTACTTTAAAAATCAAAAATGTATATTTAACAAACAAAAAATGCTCCAAAGGTTTTTCTAAATTGACAAAATTAAATATAATCACTTTGCCATTAGATACAAAACTGAACTACTTTAATAGCTGAAACAATAGTATAAGCAGTTTTGGCAGATATTTGTTTTTGCTTTAATCATTAAAGCAAATCTTTATTTAGAGTTAACTTTATTTTGATCAACTTCTCATAAAACAATACTTCTTATCTCATGTCATTTGATTAATTTAAGAATCTTTAGACATTCCCACACAAAAACCTCGGTTCCCTGAGATACTTCACTCGTACTGCGTCTGAAAGACGCTTTGGGGGAAATCTCCTTTTTCTCCGAGACTGAAGCAATTTCAATAACGTAGTGTTACTGCACGGCCATTGGTTCGTGCAGTGAGTAAAAAACGAACCTATGGCTCGGCAGCGGAGCTGCACAAACCTATGGCGAAAGCTCGCGCCAAATTCCGCCAGAATAGGCGGAGTATCTGGCTATATAAGCGCGCGTTTCGCCATAGGATCTCAGATTACTTCGACTGAAGCGACGACTGAGTCGTGCGGCTACATAGCACGGCCAGCAACGCAGTACTCGTTCCGTATCTCAGGGAACCGAGGTTACGGACGTAACCGAGTACGTTCCCTCTCGATACTTCACTCGTACTGCGTCTGAAAGACGCTTTGGGGAACCAGTACAATCCCGCCGTAGCTATGGTAGAGGAACGACTCATAATGGCCCTAGCACCTAGGGGCTAGTCAGGGCCATCCTATTAATGGGGAAACCCAATAACGACCGTTCAAGGGAATAATACAGTTTGGAGCTCGCAAGAGGGCCAAGGCATATATCATATAACTAGATACTGGTTAAATGGTTATCCATTTATGCAGAAAAATGCGAGCCTGTAAGGTCTGAACCTCCAGATTATAGAATCTAGCAAATGTGGACGGCAAGGCCCAGCCAGCCGCCACACAAATTTCTGCAACAGAAACTTCACTGGACCAGGCCCAGGACAAGGCAATGCCGCTAGTTGAGTGGGCTCTAACTCCCATGGGGCATTGTAGACCTAAGGAAGAGTATGCCAGCATGATAGCTTCTACTATTCATTTGGATAACCTCTGTTTCGTAACCGAAGACCCTTTGGTGCGGCCACCGAAACATACAAACAGCTGCTCCGACTGTCTGAAGGGAGCAGATCTCTCTACATAGCTCCTCAATGCCCTAACAGGACAAAGAGGATTGAAGTCTTGGCCTTGCTCGTCCCTTATCCAACAGCTCCTGAAGGAAAGACAATATCACTGATATGTCACACAATTTCGGGTCTGCACCGCGGGTGGAGCACCAAGCGGAAAAGACAGACCATTTAAGGTCATAGAGCCGTCTTGTAGACTGTGCTCTAGCCTGAGAAATAGTGCTTAAGACGTTCTCGGGAAGGTGTCCAGGCTCCCGTTGAGAGGCCATAAGTGCAGCGCCCACAATTCCGGTTGAGGGTTGAGATCTCGTCTTAGTGGAGTAGGCCAGGGGGCTGACGAGAGCATCTGAGGCAGCCCATATTTCCTGAACCGTTTCGGGATGGAGCATCCGCTCGTCTGAGGAGACGTTGCTCCGAGATAGTATGTCTGCTCCCTGATTCAGCCTGCCTGGTACATGCGTTGCTTTCAATGAACGCAGGTTCAGCTGGGCCCATTTCAAGAGACGTTCCACTAGAGTGAACAGACGTCTTGATGAAAGACCCCCCTGACAGTTTATGTAGGACATGACTGTCATGCTGTCTGAGCGGACTAAGACGTGATGTCCCTTTAAGACTGGTAGAAGGTTTTGAAGGCCTAAACACACTGCTAGCATTTCTAGACAGTTGATGTGAAGGCGGCTTTCTGCGTTCGACCAGCGGCCGAATGCCGGATTGCCGTCGCACAGTGCTCCCCAACCCGCGTTGGAAGCATCTGTCAACACCATCTTCCTTCTGTAGACCGTGTCTAGGGGAGCGCCCTGTTCCATCCACTGAGGGTCCTTCCAAGGGGTCAGGGCTGAGACGCAGGCCTGATTCACCTTGACACACAGGCGCCCCTGACGCCAGGCGTAAGATGGAACTTTCGGTTTCAGCCAATACTGAAGGGGGCGCATGCGCAGCAGGCCCAACTGAAGTACTGGGGATGCAGAAGCCATAAGGCCTGACATCCTCTGAAAAGCTTTGAGAGGGTGAAGGGCTCTGATTTTTGAAGGAGGCAGCGAGCTTTGAATGTCCAGAGCTCGTCGTGGCGCAACAACTGCCCTCATTTGGACAGAGTCGAAAACTGCTCCCAGGAACGATATATGTTGGCTGGGGGACAGATTGCTCTTGGCAAAATTGACCCTGAGTCCTAGGCACTCTTAGTGGCCGAGGAGAAAGGATCTGTGACGTGTCAGCTTGTCCTCTGACTGGACCAGAATGAGCCAGTCATCAAGGTTGTTTTAGGGCGCAAATTTCCATCTGTCTCAGGGGGAAAGAGCTGCGTCCATGCACTTCGTAAAAGTGCGGGGAGCTAGAGACAGTCCAAAAGGAAGGACTGTGTACTGACCCCTTGAAGGCGAATCTCAAGAATTGCCTGTGATGGAGGGCAATTTGGATGTGAAAGTATGCATCTTTCAGATCCAGTGAACAGAACCAGTCCCCTGGGCGTATTTGCGAGAGGATCTGGATCAGTGTAATCATTCTGAATAGCCGTCTCATGAGGGCATGGTTCAGATGTCTGCGGTCGCGGATCGGTCTTAGACCGGCTGTAGAAGCCTGACTCGCTCTGTGCTGGGGAAACCGTCTCTACGGCTTCTTTTGCCAGCAAATTCCTCACCTCTGCACGCAGAACGTCTATGTCCTTGGCGTGAACTGAGGCGGAGATCACGCCGCTGAAGCGCGGGGGTCGTCGAGCGAACTGAAGTGTGTAACCTCGTTCAAGCAGCTGATTCCTTGCCGTGGGATCGCTGCTTGATAGAAGTGGAAGAGGAATTTTGCTCTCTTTTTGCAAATGTTTGTTTTTATTTTCTCCGCTATAACAACGGCAGGTTGTGAGGGCGCTGTCAGAAAGGGCCCAGGAGTCACAACATTTTTCACAAATATATAGCCGTTGGCACACGGAACAAAACGGGGTGCTTGGAGGCTATCAAAGTGCTGTGTGCATTCTCTCATGTCCGCTTGTAGCGGACAAGGAGAGGTGCAGGTTGTCTTCATTTGAGAAAACGAGCCGCCAGCGAGACATAACACTCATCGTCTCAGCGAGCGCAGCCTCGGCGTGGGCGTGGCACAGACGCATCCAATTTGAAGCTGTCAGTAATAATCATAGTGACAGCATTCTCCTTTAGTCCACCTAAAAAGATCAAACTGCTCAAGAAGAGGAGTACTGATGATCTTTATATGTGAACATATAGGCAGATTAAAACGCTGCGCACATCCCCTCAGATCTGCTCATAGCAGACGAGGGGAGGGGCGGGGCGGGGCTGTCTTCATTGAGAAAAACAAGCCGCAAGCAAAGCTGATCCAGACATAATACTCATAGTGAGAGTGTGTCAGTCTCAGCGCACTCAGTCTCATCGTGGGCGTGGCCCAGGCGAGAGGCGCATTGAAATATAAAGCTGTCAGCAATATAGAATCATAGGTGACAGCTTTCTGCTCCGATTTGCTCAGAAGGATAGAGCCGCTCGATAAAGCGAGAGGCGCAGATCCTCATGTAACACACTGGCAGATCAAAGCTGCATAGAGAGTGACGCACACGGGGCTTTGCCGGCGTTAAATCACCTAAGTCTGATCGCGCGTTCACCGTTTCTTTCTCCGAGGTAACTTGGACAAGAGAAACGCGAGAACGGGGGAGACGGGGCGACTCCTGCGAGCAAAACAGGTACAGACTACTTAATGTAAGCAGCTCGCCTCTGTGAGCGCAGCAGAAGCGACGCATACACACACGCGAAGCTGTCAGATCAAAGTGCAACGGGAAGAGCGAACGCACGGGCTCAGTGCCGGCGTAAGATCGTTCAGAACCTGTTGCTTAGCTTCCTAACTCCACTGTCTCTTTCTCCGAGCCTTGCTGAGAGAGAAGAAACGGGAGAACGGGGTTCGCGAGCGAAAGAGCGAGACTCATACTGTCAGCGAGAGCATTCAGTCTCAGTGAGCGTACACTCACTGCCCTTTCTGCATCGTGCAGAGCCCTGCACGAGCCACTCGCATCGCGACATTTACAACAACGTCGCTAGTAAATTTGCTCTTTTAGAACTTACCTCTTAGAAGTAAACTCTTATAGACTTGCTGGATGGCGGCAGGGAATCAGCTGGGACCGCTGCTGCTGCGACGCTGAAGCCGGCAGAGAAGCGGCGAATCAGCCAAGCAGAGGGTCGCTCGTTCAGCTTGATCCGCTGCGAAGGCGTGTTCAACGGCGAGCAGCATCGAGTCTCGTAGATCAGCAAGAAATCGTCGCTGAAGGAGAAGAAATCTGAGATCCTATGGCGAAACGTGCGCTTATATAGCCAGATACTCCGCCTATTCTGGCGGAATTTGGCGCGAGCTTTCGCCATAGGTTTGTGCAGCTCCGCTGCCGAGCCATAGGTTCGTTTTTTACTCACTGCACGAACCAATGGCCGTGCAGTAACCCTGCGTTATTGAAATTGCTTCAGTCTCTGAGAAAAATGAGTTTTCCCCCAAAGCGTCTTTCAGACGCAGTACAAGTGAAGTATCGAGAGGGAACAAGAATTACTCTTTTTGCAGTGTGGTCAGAAGGTGCAGTGAGAGTTATTTCCATATTCTAGTGTTTGTGAGCAGATATTCAAGCCTTAAGCTACTTTTATTTCTTATTTTATTCTTTATTATTTATTCCTTAAATCTTCTTTACTTGTTCTCAGACTAGTCTTAAGTGTAGATCCTTTTGTGCGTGAGTCTGACCGGTGTGTGTGTGTGTGTGTGTGTGAGCAGAGCTGTCGCAGCACTACAGTCAGAAGGCGTCTCTGGAGCAGGATCTGCCCACCGTCACACAGAAGTTTCGCACCACTAACGAGTGTTTGCTGTCCTCACTGGCGTCCCTCACCAACAGCTGCAGCAAGGTCTTCACACACACACCTCTCTCACACACACACACACACACACACACACACACACACATCTCTGGCAGTACTGCGCTCCTCTTCATTCAGTCATATTTGTATCTCCTCCAGATGGCCACCTTCTTTAGCAACAACCTGGATTTCTTCGCGTCGTGTCCCGGCTACAGTCCGCGAGGAGGCTTCCTGAACCCGCTGCAGACTGACGGCGTGATGGAGAACAAGAGACGTGCTGCCACCTACATGAGCTCCATCAGAAAGGTCCTCCTTAAACTCCTTAAAGCAGAGCTCTGGCTTTCAGTTATCAGACTCAGAGTCGTGGTATTGTTCTCTTGACTGAGCGTGGTTGTGTTTTCAGGTGCGCTCAGAGTCTGTGCCGTACAGAGAAGCTTTGGCAAACAGACACGTTCTGACGAGCTCCACCGAGAGCAGAGAGGGACTCATGCAGCAGGTATATCTGCAGTTTTTCTGTTTGTCTGTGCGTGTGTTTGCGTGTGCTGACGGTGCGTGTGTTGCTCAGGTGGTTCAGAGTCAGGAGAAGATCTCTCGTCTGGAGCAGGAGAAGGAGCACTGGCTGCTGGAGGCTCAGCTGGGACAGGTGCGTCTGCAGAAGGAGATTCAGCGCATCGCTCAGCTGGAGGCTCAGATCGCAGACGGACATCCGCCGGAGACTCAGAGCGCAGCAGACGACCCTGATGCCACCTGTGCTGACGCTCCAGACACCGTTCAGGACAGCAGTGTGGTGAGTGACGCAAACACACATTCATAAGGTGAACCAGCGGGACACTGACTGCTCTTCAACACTCCTGTGTGTTCTGATGGGTTCATATTTGATTGAGCTGTGCAGTCTGCTAGTGTCTAGACAGTTTACAATTAATCAGTCAATTATAGATTAAACTGCCCTAAGGAATTTAGTCAGTAAATCGCATCAGCACAATTATCTGTTCCCCATAAAATCCTGTTCATTCTTCATTCAATTCAATTCCATTGACCATTATTCAGTGGATTTATACAAGTACATATCATGCATTAAACACCAATATACAGATGACCATCCTACATCCTTATTGAGATCAAAGTAAAAAAAAATCACAGTGAAGTATGGACTTACTTCACTCAGTCATTTATTTACTTTATAACAGTAAATAAATATCAGTTATCGGGCACATAAACATGCAAATAACCAGTATCCGTATCGGTTCTAAAAATCAATATCGGTCGATCACAAGCTCCAACCGATGTTCTTAACTTAGAAAACTCTAAGTCAGAAAAAGTGAATTGACTTGTACCTGAACTTTAAAGGGGATTCAGCCATCTTTTTATTTGTGATATACTGTCTCAGTCTAAATTACATTCACAATGGTGTTTTAAAAAGCCAAACAAATTTGGAATACAATAATAATAACAACAGTGACAGTAAGATTGCAAAACAATTGCACTGCAAAAATAAATAAAGAATATTTGCTAGGTATATTATTTTTGCTTTACACCACAGCAGGGAAATATCAATACTTCTGTCCCATTTTCTACATTTGAAAGAGATGTTTTGATTTTGGACTGCAGTTCACTGTGAACTGAGACGTTCTGAGATGCGGAAAACACCAGATCACCAGCTGATTTCCTGGACCAAATGTGTGCACTTCACTTTGAAACACGCTTGATGAAGGGATTAAGCCATATTGCGTTTCTGTTTTTAGTTTGTTTGACAGATACAGATAGTGTCTGGCTCAGTGGCATAAAGGCTCAAAACACAACTTTAAAGACCTTATATGTTAGAATAAGTAGTTTAAATATATTTTAAAAACTACACTTTTTGCCCCAATTATATTATCTGTTATCACATATTACTGGATGTAAAGTAAATGCATTATTAAACTGTTTTCTTCATCTGTAATGTGTAATGATGTGTCTGTATTGTCAGATCGGGATGTTGACCATCACTCCCTGCAGCGAGAGCGTATGTATTTATCTTCATTCTCTTCATTAACTGTATCTGCACACTCATACTGTAGGAACGTAAATCAGGAGGTGTTGTTGATGTTTGTGTGCCGTAGGCCGCGGACGAGGAGTCTCGTGAACATCTGATCAAACATCATTACATGAGCCGTGTGTCGGAGCTCACCGCTCAACTGCAGATGTGTGACAGTAAAGCCGTCCACTTCCACGCTGAGGTCAGTCATTCAAACACCGTCAGCACACTCACTGATCACTGATCAGCCCAGACCTCAGCATCCATTACAACAAGCAGGAATTTAGTAGATGCACACATTTATAAATGAACCCGCTCATGTACAGCTGCTCTGTAGTTTTAGAGTGTGTTTTAGAGCTGGCCAGTATGATGATATATGTGACCCTGGACCACAAAACCAGTCATAAGGTTAAATTTGACAAAACTGAGATTTATACATCATAGCTCAATAAATAAGCTTTCTATTGATGTATGGTTTGTTAGGATAGGACAATATTTGACTGAGATACATCTATTTGAAATCAGAAATCTGAGGATGCAAAAAAATCAAAAAGACTGAGAAAATCACCTTTAAAGTTGTCCAAATTAGGTTCTTAACAATGCATATTACAAATCAAAAATTACATTTTGATATGTTTACAGTAGGAATTTTACAAAAAATCTTCATGGAACATGAACTTTACTTAATTTCTTAATGATTTTTGGCATAAAAGAAAAATCAAAAATTTTGACCCATGCAATGTATTTTTGGCTGTTGCTACAAATATACCCCAGCGACTTAAGACTGGTTTTGTGCTCCAGGGTCACATATAACACTGATATCCTCTGGATATCTGAAGTCGTCTGGATTCAGATCTAGATGTATTGTGTTTTTATTACGCTCATATATCAGCAACTCCAGTAAATGACTGAGCTGTCAAAGACAATTATGAGATTTCAATACTGGTCAGTTTAGTTCTAAATGAGAAAACAGTATACTTGGAAATGATCAATAAACATAGAATAGTTGTTTTGAATGGAAAATAGCCGTCACTGATGTTTTTCCCCCGTATCATATGATATTGGTATGTTTTATGGTTATTCATTTACCATTAATGGGAATGGATATGTTTTTCACATGCTTGTTAGACCTTGAGAATTAAGGTAAAAATGACTTTGTTTAATCACAATTGAACTTCAGTAAGATACCCTTTAAGTTAAGTTCTAATGAAATCTGTTTTATTTATGTTTTTAGATTCTGTGTTTTATCATTTAATTTAACATAACTGAATGAACAAAATGAATGAAATAAATTAATAAAACTTTAACAACTTAATTAAGCTTTTATAATGACATCAACATTGGCAAAAATGACAATTTTTTTTGTCAAATAACAGGGTGTCCACGGGTCTTTTAAAATGTCTTAAATTCAGATTTGATGGGTCTTAAATATTTTTGGTCACATTACCGCTAAAATATCTTAAGTCTGACGGACCTAATGACTGTTTACAATCATTGTAGTTATTAGTTATTAAGTTACTTACATTTTAGACACCATATTTACTGTTCTGTTCTGTTTCACCAATGAAAATAGTTCCAAACAATGATCACAGAAGAATTATAGCACATTCTCCAACACTGAATGATTTTACTGAATGATTCAGCGGTTTTTTTTTTAAGGAATCCGTTGTATGAAACACTTCATGCTCATTTGTTAAGTGACTTACCGCCACCTACTGGTAGTTTAGTATGTTTAAAAGTATCCTCTGACATTTCTTATTTGTATATTCATAAATGTATTTAAAACATTAATCTCATTACATTATTTATTGCAGTTGTAATTTTGCAGTGTAAATTATTTAATCTGACCGGTAACCGCTCTTTAGAATTTATTGATAAATTGTAAGAATTTGACATGAAAGGTGAAGCATACATTTCAAAAGTTTAAAAAACAGGTCTTTATAAAGGAAAATAAAAATCTGATTTATTTGTGTAAAAGCTGATATGAAAATATTGCTTCAGAATAAATAGTTTACACCACTAAAATCTCTGTGATGCGGTACTTTTGTGGGGATCTTTTGTGTGGAATATTGTCTCCTGATATGAAAGTTTATTGTAGTAATAAATATGATTCATGACAGCGATGAAATGTAGTTTTCTTTTTACATTTAACACATTAAATATTATATGTATGTATGCAGTGTAATGTGCATTTACATTACAGGTTTAGGTCTTAAATTTCGTATAAGGTGGTATTAAAAAGGTCTTAAAAATTTCACTTTTTCAAATCTGCAGAAACCCTGAATAAGATGCAGCAAAACAGAAGTGTATAAATGAAATATCTTGGTTGTATGATATTCCTTAAAATAGTAATTTTGTTATTACTAGGTACATTTTAGTATACAATTGTAATCTACCTGTAATAATTTCTTCAAGTTAAACCAGACTTTTTTGGTAGTTCTGAGGCAGACCTATTAGCGATGCATTGATTGAATGCTGACATGTTTATTTGGGCTGTGTTACGTTAGACTGTTAGATCAGTCCATATTGAGCTAGAATGTCCAGAGCTTGTCATTAACAAAGTAAACACTCGCCGTCTTGTCTTCCAGTGTCGAGCTGTCGCCAAACGTCTGACCATAGCGGAGAAGACCCGCGAGACGCTGACGGAGGAGCTGAAGATGGCTAACCAGAACATCACCCGCTTACAGGTACCGCTAGCAGCAGCGCTCATCCACACTGGAGTCTGTAGTGGAGTGTGTTCACTGACGTCAGTGTTCTGCTGTGCTTCAGGATGAGCTCAGCACCACCAAGAGGAGCTATGAAGATCAGCTGAGCATGATGAGCGATCACCTGTGCAGCATGAACGACACGCTCAGCAAACAGCGAGACGAGATCGACACGCTCAAACTCGCCTCCAAGGTCAGACCTCAGAGCTAATGCACATGCAGTCTCTGACAGTCCTCATATTGCTGTGTCATTTTGACTCTGAAATACGGTTTAGATTTCTCACCCATGAAGAATTGATTAAATGTGTTGGAAGTAAATGCTGATTTAATAATAAACTCTTTAAGCTAAACATTTTAGCATTTAAACATTTAAATGTGAGCTGCTAGATGTCTCCACCAGGGATTTTCTATTACCTTTAAACATGTAAGAGATCATCGTACGATAAAATACTGTTTCAGACCTCGGTTTTCGTCCTCACTGGAGAATTTGCTAAAACTAGCTGCCAATTTAATAATTTCCTACATCCTCCATATTATCAGACTGGAAACAAGCTGACTGATGCAACTGACTATTTGGCCTCCAGCATCCATATTTGACTGACTTATAATACATCACTGGATAATATTATAGTTTACATTTTGAGATGAAATAAGAAATCATAAAGTTGAGATTGACTGTATAGTACATAGCTTTATGTGAATGTACTATATGTCTGCAGGTAAAGTTGGATATATTTGCTGCAGATTGTTATTAATTATTAATTTGAGGTATTAATTGATAATGTGGTGACATTGAGAATTATGAAACCCAGAAGGGTTTTGTTCAGTTCATAACAGTTTTTGTAGTGACAAGCAAAAGTACTATTAGTTAACACACATTAATGGATAAATTGACTCATCATCATGTTGTTTCACACCTGTATGAGTTTCTTTCTTCTGTTGAACACAAAAGATGATGTTTGGAAGAATGTGGGTAACCAAACAGTTGCTGGTTGCTATTGACTTCTGTATGGACAAAAATGACTTTGAAAGTTAAAAGCAGAAGAGAGAAAATCATTCAGGTTCGGAACATGAGGACGAGAGATGACCCTGAATTAATAAGAATAACACTCTGAAGTTTTGTGCAATACATGGAGACTGTTTGTTTTCTAGGCTTTATAGACAGATGAGTTGAGAGTGGCTCTTGAAGGACCAGCACCACATCCTCTTGTAGCTCTCTTTCAAAAATATATTTTCCAGAATCTGGCAGTAAGTTTTAAGAGTTCATTTTGGTCCATCTCTGCAAGGATAGGAGATGGACTAAAACTTACTGCCAGATTCTGGAGGATAAACTGGAAAGAGAGCTACAAGAGGATGTGGTGCTGGTCCTTCAAGAGCCACTCTCAACTCATCTGTCTATAAAGCCTATAAAACAAACAGTCTCCATGTATTTCACAACACTTCAGAATGTTATTCTTATTAATTGAGGGTCATTTTTTAGGATTTTTTTGCCCAAGCAAAGTCTCTGAGAACCTGACACATTGCACTTCTGGTTCCTGATGGTTTCATATCTAATTCTTAACATTAATTCTTACTTTTTTTTTGCTATTAACATGCATCTTTTCTCCTCCACCTGTTTTTTCTGACAATGCAGACGCGACGAGCGTTTTTCTGTCCGGTGGTCATGCCTTAACTTTGCAGATTCCAGTATTGTATTAGTATTGCATCCTTCTCATGGCCATTTAATAGTTTTTGACTTTTCAGTCTGAGGTAAATCTCTTTTTTAGCTCATTTTATCTGTAAAAGAAAATGTGCCTAATAATTCTGCACACCTGAATATAAGGAGTTTTTCACTTCCAGCCTTCATGGACAATTATATATCACTTATAAATAATTAAATACAAAATGAATAGTAGTTATTAAGATTGATGTGGTTTGTAATTGGTCAAATGTGGTTGGAAAAAAAATATGACCACAATATCAACCTAATGCCTAATAATTATGCACACAGTGTATGAACGGAAGGAGAGAGACAGGTCTGTAGTTCTCAATGAGTGAAGTGTTCGGTGTAGGTTTTTTGAGCAGTGGGGTTACCTGGGCCTGCTTGAATGTAGTGGGGAAAGTGCCTGTGAGAAGAGATGTGTTGATGATGTCAAGTCAAGTCACCTTTATTTATATAGCGCTTTCAACAATACAGATTGTGTCAAAGCAACTGCACAGTATTTAAACAGAACAATAATATGTAAGTAACGCATTATTGTAACAATCAATTTTCAGTTAAAGGCAGTTCATCAATGAATTCAGTGATATCATCATTCAGTTCAGTTCAAATAGTATACGATATCGCTGGAAAGTGTCCCCAACTAAGCAAGCCAGAGGCGACAGCAGCAAGGAACCAAAACTCCACAGGTGACAGAAATGGAGAAAAAAACCTTGGGAGAAACCAGGCTCAGTCGGGGGACCAGTTCTCCTCTGGCCAGACCAAACCAGCAGTTTGTGCCAATGTCAGATTGTAGAGAACTCATCAGGATCCTGTGGTGTAGCGCCGATGGCCGTCTAGGTGGCGAGGTCTTCATTGATGATCCGTCTCTGGAGCCCATGATCTGAGCTGGGTGTGTGAGCACTGGTAGGATTGTAGGAGAGATTGCTTGGAGAAGGTATGAGGGGATAGGATCTAAAGCACATGTCGTCGGATGGCTGGAGAGGAGAAGTTTGGATACCTGTGCCTCCGAGTAAGGACAGAAGGAGAAGAGGGGAGTTCCACACATAGTTCTTGTACAGTATGTGTGGAGCTGAGAACTGACTACAGATAGATGTAGTTTTGTCTGTAAAGAATGTGGCCAAATCATCAGCTGTTATAGAAGTGTTGGAGGGGGACAGAGCAATGAATTAAAAGTTTTGAAAAGGTTGCGTGTGTCTGGAGTTGGTTGCCAGATTTGTGGGTGAATGTAGTGACGATGTGTTTTAGATGAAGCTAGGAGTGAATGGAAGTCTGCAGCATGAGGCCCTGATCACACCGAACGCGTTTTTGCAGTTGGAGGCGCCTCTTTTGAATGGTTTTCTGTTGGCAGTGAGCGTTCTGCGCGCTGCTTATGCGCCCCTGGCGCCTTGCGTTTTCGCCGCCTGCTGCGCCTCGCGTTTTTGCAGGAGCACTCTGAGCGCCTGAAGTTGAAAAAAAAATCAACTCTGAGCGGAAAAACGCCCAACGTCATTCGCGTTCTTTTCCATTGTCCAATCGAATGAATGGAGAGGCGGGCCTTCTGTTGTGGTGACAAGTTTACCGTTGCTTAAAAAGTCCGGAGACTGCAAGAAATGGAGGAGAAACCTTTGGTGTCTATTGTGGGTAACCCGGAGCTGTATTTTTTAGGGTTTCTGCTAATATGACAGTTTACTTAACAGCAAAAAACTACGATTTTAGAGCGCTCGCGTTATAATCCTTTGATTTGACTGACAGGACAGCTGTTTTGGTCGTTGCTTAGCAACATAAAAAAAACGCAGCACACTGGTCTTTTATTAAAAGTCACCAAAAAAGGCAGTGCTGTGCGCCTCGTGTTTTTAGAACTAAAAGACGCATTCGGTGTGATCGGGGCCGAAGGCTTGTCGAGGTGAATATTAAAGTCACCAAAGACTAAAAGTGGAGTGCCATCCTCTGGAAATGAGGACATCAGCCCATCCGGCTCCTCTAAGAAGATGCTGAGTTGACTAGGAGGGTGATAAATGACCACAACATGGAGTTTGATAGGAGATGTAACAGTAAACCAACCGTGAAAGAGAAAGGTTCAGTGGAAGAAGTGATGATAGGACGCAGGTTGGCAGGATTGCGTTGACGTTTGCGTGTGGTGTTTGGGCGGAGTGTGGAGACCACCGGAATGAATTGGAAACACATGATAGAGGAGGACAGAAAGGAGAGTGAATAAAAGAAAAAGTAAAGGAAAATTTACGTTGCCGGTTTCATTGCTCGGTTAAAGTCGCGCAGGAAAAGTTGCAGGTCTTTACCCTTGTCGGTCTTTCATATCAAACTCTCAGATTTCAAACTCTGTCCTATTTTTTCTTTACTCAAACAATAAAAAACGTTTTCTTTTCATTCGATATCTCACCATGGGAACGCCTCAGGCGTGACGGACTGTAGAAGCACTAATTACACAATGTCTGTCAGACTGACAAATCAATAGTGGCAGTGGTCAGGGAGTCCCACATCCCTGCTGTAGAACTGTGGCGTCATTCTCACTTTCCTCCCTGTCAAGATTATGGAAGCTGCACTCAGCTGAACCATTATCAGATTTACCGCTCCACTGTTTAAGGACTGAGCCAACTGGTGATGTCATGAACAAATCTTACATGCTTTCTTGTGTTGAGTGGGAAAATATCCATGTCAATGTGAGTTTTTCCAGTCCTGGGAATAAACAGCCTGATATTCCAATCGATGTGTTTGTCAGATCAGATAACAAGAGGTGGGGTGTGTGCTCTCTACAGCTTCACAGACTACTGGTGTGGAGCAGCACTTGGTTTCTGTTGTTGCAGGGAACAGATGTGTTGGGAATAATGAACAGGGAAGCTGATCTGTTGTCCAGAGGAAGTCCCCTGTATGAAGAATGGACACTTGACCCGCAGGTGGTGATTCAGTTGTGGCAGAGATATGTATAGGCGTATCATGCAAAAACAGGAAGTGCCCTCTGTTCTTTGCCCTAGTGGGAGAAGATGCAGCGTTGGGTGTGGATGCTCTAGAGGACTCATGGCCGAACGTATTGTTGTACACGTTTCCCCCGCTGAGCTAATACTAGAGAGAGTATGGGAATTCAGACATTAATTGATTCAGATTGCACCGTATTAGCCAGGAAAATGTGGATAGCGGAGATAGTTCCACTTCTTAACGACGTGAATGAAATATCACGTTTTTGTATTGTGCTTAGAAAACGGCAGCGAAAATAGCCTAGAATTATGCTTTCAGTGCAAATAGAAATCTTATACAGTATTCGTTGATCTAAAATAGTAATTGTGCAACAGCTGTCAACCCTGTCAGTACACAGATGCATGCTCTGAACTTATTCACCTGCGGACCACTTATGTGCACCCCTTTAATTCATTATAATCTTTACTGTTCTTCAATATTTAATTTGAATAAATCTGTCAAGTTTTTTATGACAGCCACCATTTAAATGTTTCTATATTAAAAATCAAAGTAGAAATATAATTATGTAATTGTAATTTTATAACTTTATTACAAAAATCTTCAGTGATTTAAATGTTTGAATACAACTCATTTAAACATTCAGTATTATTGGAATGTGCTACCAACTGACTCTGATGTATATTTTACAGCATTTTTTTTTTGTTTGAGTTGTGGACTTGACTCGGACTCGAGTCCCAACTTGTGACTTGACTTGACATAATCAAAGAAGACTTGCAAGTCGACTTAGACTTTGACAGCAATGACTCGAGACTTGACTTGGACTTGAACCCTGTGACTCGGCGAGTCTTTATACCACTTAATTACTTTATATAACTTAATACCGCTTTATACTACTTAATTACCATAAACCTATATTTTTAAAACCTTATATGTAGCCTACATACACTGTGTGCTCAATTATTAGGCAAGTTGTATTTTTGATACATTTTGTTATTTACAAAAATTTACAAATAAACATTTCTGAAATTTCAAAAAGAAAACCTCAGTGACCAATATAACCACCCTTCTTTTCGATAACAGTCACAAGCCTTCCATTCACAGAGTCAGTCAGTTTCTTGATCTGCTCAGAATCAACTTTGTGTGCAGCCGCAACCACAGCCTCCCAGACACTGTTCAGAGAGGGGCACTGTTTACCTTCACTGTACATGTCCTGCTTAAGAAGGGCCCAAAACTTCTCAATAGGGTTGAAGTCAGGTGAAGAAGGGGGCCATGTCATTAGTTTTTCATCTTTAAGGCCTTCACTGGCCAGCCACGCAGTGGAGTACTTTGATGCATGTGATGGAGCGTTGTCTTGCATAAAAATCAAAGTCTTCTCGAAAGAAGCAGACTTTTTCCTGTACCACTACTTGAAGAAAGTGTTTTCAACCCGAAAAGGTCCAACTAGCTCATCTTTAATAATACCTGCCCATACCAGTACCCCACCTCCACCTTGCTGGCATCTGAGTGGAAGCGGAGCTCTGTGTCCGTTACTGATCCAACCACAGGCCCATCCATCTGGTCCGTCAAGAGTCACTCTCATCTCATCAGTCCACAAAACCTTTGAAAAATCTGTCTTCAGATATTTCTTGGCCCATTCTTGACGTTTCAACTTATGTGTCTTGTTCAGAGGTGCTCGGGGTTTAGCCTTTCTTACCTTGGCCATGTCTCTGAGAACTGAACACCTCGTACTTCTTGACACTCCATGTAGGTTGCGGTTGTGGAATATGGCAACACTGGAGGATGATGGGTTCCTGGTAGCTTCATCTTTGATTTTTCTCAAATCTTTGGCGGTTAGGCGGTGTTCACACTTGGTGTCTTTTTTTTAACTGCCATCATCTTTTTTACATTATAACCCTATGGAGTAAACCGTCTTTTCAAAAAAGCCCTAAACGCTTTTTTTTAAACGCCACCGCCGGCGTCTTTTTCTGCAGCTCATAGCGTCTTTTTAAGTTGAAAAAAGTTGAACTTTTCTGAAGAAAACGCCCTACATCCAGCTTCCTTTTTTATCGACATTTCTGCAGCACACATAGGCTACTGCTGCAGCTGTTGTTATAGCAACAAAAAGACGCCTTCTGCTGCAACACTTCCAGACTTTTTTGTAACTAAAAAAACGCCCTTGTCAACCTCTTAACCAGCTCAATATTTCATGCAGCGCCATGATTACAACTATCATTTCGCTCGTCTCTGAACAATTTTGACCAATTTGTTATCAATAGGATTTGTTGAAGGAATGCAAACAATGACTTGGTCCCACCTGTTTTTTTGTTTTTTCTTGAAAAAAAATGGTCACATATTGTACTTGATATACAACCAAAATAATCTATTTTGAATCAAAATAAATTAAAATCTAAGCTTGTGAATCAGAATTGCATTGAACCATGAATTTACCGGCCCTAATAGAAATACTGTTGTGATGAGTGGCATTGCTAGGAATTCTGGGTCCTCAAAAGTGAGGGGGTGGGGGAAGCAGGCCCCACTAGAGTCGCCTCTGCTTGTGATAATAAGACTCGTCTGTAATAATGAAACCTTGCAAAATCTCCAAAGTGATGTTCGACATGGAGTGAAATCTAATCTGTGTTGTGCTGGACTCTTGCAGGGAAACTCAAAGAAGAACAAGAGCCGATAATGTGGCCAGACGTCTGTCTCGGTGACGCCGAACATTCCCACACCAAACAGAGACATGTGACAGGAAGCAGCTGATCTCCAGAGGAACTATGGTTGAGAGTGAGCGTGTGTGTGTGTGTGTGTGTGTGTGTGTGTGTGTGTGTGTGTGTGTGTGTGTGTGTGTGTGTGTAATGGTGGAATTACAGCGTCTGTTTCTCCTCACACAGATGTTGTTTGTTACTCATACACACTCAAGTCTGTTTTAATTCTGCAGAGAAGCACGTGTGAATGATTCAGGAGGTAAATCAGTGATGTGAAATGGTAAAATCATGGTGATTTCCACATGAATTTAATGATGAAATCTTCCAGATGAGAGGGGTCCATGTGAATGAACACATTGAATCCACAGTGATTTTCCTGCTTCATTTCCTCAGAAAATAAACCATGTTTTTATGCACTAAATATATTGTTGTTGTCTAGAGTTCATGAAGTCATATATCACAGATGGAGATTATTGTGCGGTCGAGTATGATGTGAATCTATCACTCAAACCATTCAGCTCTGGAATGCTCTGATCATTGATGAAGAGCAGCATGAGTGTCATGATCATCTCATCATAGTCTTTTATTTCTCTTTATATGGGTCTGTTTAGCAGCACAATGTACTGGATTCAACCAAAATCAACAAAATAAAGCTGTAAACTCAACCACTTTGAAGTCCGTTTTTTTTTTTTGTATGAGCCTAATGTTCCTCTAAAGTGGACTAAAAAAAAAGTTGTTTTTGGGAGCTGAAGTTCCTCCCGTTCTCCAAACTACGATTCCTACTACCGTTGAGGATGAGCTCATGAATATTAATCAGGTTGCACTGACGTTGTCTGTAACCTACTTCAGGA
The DNA here is from genome assembly GCF_049309525.1 of Garra rufa. NCBI lineage: Eukaryota > Metazoa > Chordata > Actinopteri > Cypriniformes > Cyprinidae > Garra > Garra rufa. The sequence continues at coordinate 49,099,989 of NC_133362.1, forward strand.
GAATGTTCGCTTATGAATATTGATGTGATGCTGAAGACTTATCTCATGAATATTAATTAGGGTGTGTTGAGGTTGATTGGTGATATTCCGTGCCTCATGAATATTAATGTAAGTCCTTCGCCATAGTAGAACGGCCGAATCCGCTTCCCGTTCGGGATGTTTTGGCTGGAATCGCGTCCGCTTCACTTATTTCTGCCATTTTGAGAAAAAACCGTCTGGACCGGATCATTCATCTAAAACCATGAGGTGACAAAATATTTCAAACACACTCATACAACCGATGTTTTCACTTGTACTTCAGCTGTTTGTCGTTGTTTTATGTTAGTTAGAAAGTTAGCTGCAAACAAAGACACATAGCGGATCACACATAGCGGATCACACAAACCCTGAAGTTCATCTCAGTCCATATTTAATCTTAACTGTGAGAAAAAGACGCGACTGTGATGAAGATTATAGTTTTAAACCTGAAGTAGTGTGAGAAAAGTAACCCAGCATCTGTTTCAGGATTATTTTCCCCAGGATTGACCGAGTAAGATGTTTTCCAAGTTAACTTTATTCTGTGAGTGTAAATGTGACTGTTTTCAGTTGGTTTGTTGAGTTGTCAGTTAGTTGTGTGTGATGTTGATTTATTTTGCAGCACATCAGACTCTGTGTTAAATTGATGTGTTTAAACCGCTGTTGCTTCAACTAGACAAACATCTGAGAACTAGATGATGCCCAGATTACCAGAAGAGTTAGTCGATCATCTCTAACATAACTTGCTCTGGAGGAAAACTAATAATATAATTCTTGTTCGCAGTCATCAGAACATCAGGTTCTGCGTCACTTTAGTATTTTACGGAGAAACAGAGATGATGATGATGATTACAGTGATTGCACAGCAGACCTGTAGGTGGCGATGTGCACTAAGAATGTCATTCACTGTTATACAAATGAAGAAGAAAGAAATATGCGGTGTTTAGCATCTGTTTCCACAGTGGAATCGGTGCTCTATGACTGTGTTTCTGGATGAGCATAAACACTTTTGAGTTTCTAACTCTGAATTAACTGACCTAAATGTGGCTCACTTTGCATACAGATGACACTTCTTTTGAACAATGAATGTGTGAAGAACAAAAACAAATGTATCTTGTTTCCCTCCATTAAGTCAATTGCATTGATCCTACTTGTCTGAGTTCCATAAATAGTCTTTTTCCAAAGTTTGCGTGCCTGTAACTCAAAAGTATTGAAGATATATCAGTATGATTTTAAATGTAAATTTTAAATTGTCTCTTGTGCCTCTACAAAGCAGTGGATTACTCAGTAATACACCCATGATATTTAATATTTTGGCTTTTATTGCTATACATCTTTCTAAAGAAAAAAATATAAACAAAATAAAAAATCTGAGCTGGGGACCTTTGTTTGAGTTGATATGGAATGACCGAAATACAAAATACATAAGAAAACTTAAAGAGAAATACTTTAAATGATCATATTCCAAACCAGTCTCTCACTCAGCTTTGTCAAAGTTGGGCACATACTGCAAGATAGTCAGGCAGATTTTGGCCTTTTGGCCAATCCTAGGTAAAGTCCTGATGATCTCGATGGTTCTACAGATGATCTTGTAAGATTTTCTTGTGGTGTGGAGTGTGTTAAGAGTCCCTGAATCTGGTCGGAAGAACATTGGGGCCACACCGATCTCAGATTGAAAATATCCAACATGCTGAATATTTACGATCAGAAATCCTGTTGTGTGAGGGGAAGTCAAGGACAAACGCGCACACACTCTTATATTGTCACATTGAACCAAACGATTCCCAGTCTGAAAGCGAGCTGACAGAAGATGGAAGAATTACAGTGGCAACAACACGTTACCAAAGCAGCTCCTCTTCTTCATCTTCTCTAGTTCAGCTCAGCCAGGTCACGCCCATATGTGGGGATTATTTGAATGAGTAACATTGTGACTTCACAATATCTGGAAGATGCGTGCTATAGTACAAACCAGCTGTTTGCTGTAGTTCTTGGAAAGTGTTTAAGGGGAATATCTCCCTTTAAAGTGGACTTTGACATTTGTAACCTTGCAGATCTTTTTTATGCTCAAACAGCAGCATTACACACTAACTAAAGCTGAGAAAGTGTAAAAGCATATTAGAACCCCTGTAATGAACTGACTGATAATGCAGAATAATAAGTACTGCATAATCAACGACATAAACAATAATTTCAGTTTGCCCCATTTGACACCCTAGATGTCTAAACAGTCTCATAATCATCTCCATGAGTGTGAATATGCCGCAGAGTGAAGGGTTGGTGTTTCCTGTGTTTATTCATTTGTCCCTGAGGAATGTGAGGAGATTTTGTCACACACGAGACAGCTAGGAAGCTCTGGAGTCGTTCAAAGAGACTCACACTATCGCTCTCTTATTTAAGTTCAGCTGCTGCTTTCAATGTTTCTACTCTTCCACCCACACACCCAATAATACATCTTATAATAATGTGTGTGTGTCTTCTCTCTACAGAGTCAAAGCAACCCATTTGTCCATGCTAGTTAACACACAGTTGAAACTGGTTTGAAATTTGTAAGTACCTTATTTGTGTGTCTATTTCTATTTCTGCAGAAGACTGTGTACACAAGAAGAGTAAAGCAATGTGCTCCACGAATCATCCACCCAACTGGGTAACATTTGAAGATGAAGGGACGAGCGTCTCCTCACCCCAGAAATCCCTACGCTCTTCTACATCAAACTCGGGTTCAATACCTCGGCCCAATGGGTTGAAACTTGTTCTGCCATCCCTGGGGAGTGAATCATGGAGCTTTAGCTCTGCCATCGAATCCCCTTCCACGGATTTCAGCCTCAATGGGAGTTCATGTGTGCCCAGCAACACTCCTCTGCACACTCCGGTGAGTCTGACTCCAGCGGGTCCATCTTACTCACATTACGCTCCTCAGGAGCAGCTGGACTTCTTTAGGAGTGTGTCCAGCTTCTCTCAGACAGACTCCATGAAGCTGCCTGAAGGCTCTGCTTCTCTCAAAGCATCCCATGATGAGCCAGTCCATTCCAACCCCTTCTGGGGGGAAGCTGAGCATAAACGAGTGTCCTGGACTTCATCGTCAGACTCCGACTCTGGACCCAGTTTGCCCCGCTTCTTCATCCGTTCCAAGGACGGCAACGAGCCACCTCAAGACCACCTTCAGTACTCCTACTCCTATATATGCCATAAACTAGAACAGCTGAGAACAGAGGAGAACCAGCAGGAAGATGATGATGGGAAAGCGGAAAAGGAGAAGCGACCTTCAGGCTTAGGTGCTGCAAAAGATCGAGCAGCGAAGAGATCTCCATCCGCCTTCATCCCACAGGGATTGTTCCTCAGTCAGAAGAAACACGGTTGGTCCTTGATGCTTCGGATCCCAGAGAAGAAGAACCGCATGTCCTCGCGCCAGTGGGGTCCCATATACCTGCAGCTGCTCCCCGGAGCGCTGCTGCAACTCTTCTATGAAAAGGGCTTGGAGAAACCCTTCAAAGAGTTCCAGCTGCACGCTAACTGCGCTCTCTCGGCTCCAAAGCTCGAGAGTTATGGGGAGCCGCGCAAGATCGCCACGCTGAAGGTCGAGAATGTGTCGTACGTCGAGAAAAAACGCTATCACCCGAAACATGAGGTGTCCCATGAACCAGAAGTGGAGCAACTCTTGAAGTTCGGCACCACAGAATATGGAGACTTGGAGGACCTGCTGGTGTCCGTAGAAGAGGAGCTCCTGCGGTTGCCAGTGCCGCACCAGCAGCACAAACACTATGAAGAGCAGGAGTTGTCCTTGCAGATATCTGACCGCGTCTGGATGCGGCAAAGCAAGGACGGCGCTGTTCTTGAGTGCACTGCCATAACGCAAATCCACTGTCTGGCCTTCTTGAACGGGGCAGTGGAGTGTTTCCTGGCACTGAATGACCTGGGGCTTCTCAGACAAGCTCCTGTGTACGGTTCCGATGAGGACGAGGAGGTCTGGATGGAGATCGCAGACTATCATTTCCATCTGTGTGTCAGAGAGGCAGAGTTTGCGGACAAACGGCTGATTAAGTTCTGTCCTCCGGACGCTTGTCGAGTGGAGCTTGTGCGCTACAGGACGGTGTCCCTCTGCTGCGGGGAGCTGCCGCTCTCTGTTAAAGCCACGGTGACTGTGCAGGGTGCCTGCGTCGAGCTCCAGGTCTTCCTCAATGTCCTGTCCAGTTTCCCGTCGCCTACAGAGACGGTCTGTGAAAACGTCGCGGTTCAGGTGCCGTTCCCCGGCGATTGGGTCAAAGTGCCCAACAGCATGCCACTGCTGCGACAGAAGTCTCTGAAGGCTCGCATGAACAGAAACGCGTGTCTGGGCTCAGCGCATGTGGCCGAGTCTCAGTCTGTGATGCACGTGACTGTGGGCACGGTCAAATATGAGAATGTGCATCGAGCCGTCGTGTGGAGAATCGAGCGGCTTCCACCCAAGAACGTGGGTAAGAAAACCACATAACTCTCTATTTGAAGATCAGTGCTGGATATATTATCATAGGTTACTGAAAAATATATTGGAACTGCCCTCGAATAAAGATTTTTCTGGACTAGTAGTCGACCATTTTAAGCATTAGTTGACTATTAGTTGTATGTTTATTAATAAACCATATAAATCATAATAATGAGCTTTTAATTCCCTACATAGCCTAATAAGTGCTCAAGCTGGCCAGGGTTTTCACAAATGTTTCCAGCCACTGCCAGAATTTTTGATCATTTTCACAAAAGTTTATTGGCCCTCAAAATATTTTGTTAAATGAATATCTAAACATGCACTCTTTTGCGTTCATTTTTCTTTACTCAACACTTGAATGCGAGTTTCATTAGAAAAAGAAACAAAAAATCTGAGAAGATTGCATTTTTGTCAAAGACTACATCTAGATCAGATTCAGAATGATGATCAAAACATAGATGGAATACATCACTTCCATCAACATATTCAAAGCTTTACAGTCCTAAACCACTTCCTGGATCATTTCATTCAGTAACGTTAGGCAGTTTTGATTTATGCGCTGTTTAATGTTTGATAAATGCATTATTTTACATATGCTTCTGCTCACACATGCACTTGTTTCTGCTCCATCACTGTGTATTGAAAAAAGATATTTAGCAGTCTTTCAAAAGATGTGTAATAGCGCCTCCTACTGTATACCAGTGAAAACACAGAAAGCTGGAATTCCATCAATGTAGGGGAGAAGAGAACAGTTTGTTAATTCATTGTATGACCATTTTATAAACACATACACAGAAAGTTGGTTTAATACACTTAGTTTTAATTTAGTACAAATAAATTTATTTATGAACCTGACAGAGCAGCCAAGAGATGTGAATGGGATTTAATAGTTTAATAGTTTACTGTAAAATGACTTCATGCTGCACCAAACTGAACTGGGACAAATTGCAATACTTGCTCTCATTGATGAAACTAATAGAAATAATATAAGCAAATAGTTTAAACAACTGGTTTACTGAAAACTATTCAAAAGAACCAATTTTTGTAAATAAATTGGACTTCCTGTCATTTTTCCTCAATATGATAGATTACATTTCTCTTACAAGAAGTGTTATAGAAACCATCCAGTGTTTGCTGAACCTCCATTATTGGCTCGGGTTTACACACAACACACATATAAGGTCTGTAGATCAGGGCCCGTATTCACAAAACATCTTAAGGCTAAAAGTAGCTCATAACATGTCGATTCAGGAGAAAATCTTAAATTATGGGCGTGGTAATCCTAAATTTAGGACTCCTAAATTTTTGCTCATAAAAGTATTTCACAAAGCGTTTTAGCGATAAAACTAGCTCCTAAATCTGTGAAACATTAGGAGTAGTGACTGAGTCACTAAGACCAAATCACAACCTTCCTAAAATGGCTGTTGCTGACACTTGAACTTTTTAGAAACACTCATTTTCTTGCACACGTTTTTTGGTTTTTGGAGGTTGTCCCAACTCCAAATTTTCCTTTGATTATATCCTTGTTTTCATGAACAAGTTGAGCAAGAAGTAACGGCTGTTCTTGCGTCCAGTTTGGTTTTCATTTTAAGTTTGCGTATCTTACTATCAGCCATGATTATTCTATTCTGTTAATAAAAAGGCTGTTATATGCACATCAGCTAAATGTTAATGTGAAGCACACATGTAAAAGACTGACAATCATCTGAACATTTACTTGTTTGATCAGTGACACTTAGCCTGCATTTTAAAATCTTTATTCGAATATGGCAACCTTTTTTAAAAAAAAAAAAAACTTTATTTGAATATGGCAACATTGCGCTCTACAATATTTCTATGAACAAATCTCTGACAGAGACCCCTCCTCTATCAGCCAATCACGCTGTGCATAGTTAATAAGCATGCTGACATCATCCATAGCAACGAGCTCAACCCCGCCCCTCACTCTCAGCTTAAGACTTCTCTCTATTCCTCAGTAAAAGTTTGTCTCCGCAGCTTTGTTAATAGGTTTGAAAAGAAAACTCTTAGAAATAATTTTTTACTGCTATTTAGGAGAACTCTTAGTGGTAAGATAAAATGTTTTGTGAACTATAGGTACTGCTTGTAGACAACATGTTAGTGAGCATATAACAGGAAACTCGTGGTATTCTTTGTCTATTCAGCAGTCAATCTTTAGCAATCCACAAAGACCATCATCTTTAGTCGATTCTAGTGGGATCTGCTCTTGAAATTGTATGTCTCATTGATAGTTTGTGTTTTTGAGGCAGTTACTGCTGCTAGTATCCTATAACGCTGGTCATCTCAGATGAGGCTCGAACTAATGGAAGGGCTCTTATTTGGTCATTCATGTATGGGTAAGGTGTAAATCTGACAGGTTTTGTGATGTGTGTTCTCCGCTAGCTCTGGAGCAGCCTCAGTCACTGTCGTGTAAGCTGGAGTTGGCGTCGGATCAGGAGATTCCCGCCGACTGGTTCCCGTTTGTCAGGGTTGAGTGTGAGGTGGCAGATGCGGTGGCGTCCCACACCCGCGTCAAATCAGTGGGCATCGAAAGCGACGTTCAGCCGCAGAAACACCTGAGCGGCAGGACGTACTATCACTGCCAGGTGAAGAAACTATGCCATGTGCTATTTCATTTTGGGCTCTTTTTGCAAAAATATGAAATTGTTTACTATTTGTCTTTTATATGGCATTTGTCTTGAAGGTGGAAATTGAGAAGAAGCTGATTGAGGTCGAGTCGGTGAAGCAGTCGAGCTGCGCCACACAGTGATGATGAAGATGGAGGATCATCTGGGTTCAATGAAACCTGCAGAAGGGCTCAATCACAGATTTCTTAATATTATTGTTGCTATTTTTCTACCATAATTTCTCATATAGAATTACAGTATGACAAACATCTAGCGTAATTTGGTAAACCAATGTGTATTAACCATGAAAATAATGCAACCTTTATATATAAATGTATTTTTCCAGAGTATTTTAATATCTATAATGGTCTTATCCAACAAGTTATAATATTGCTGCACTTTACAATTCTGACCCCATTTTAGATTCATATGGGACTGTAAGAAATGTGGGAACATGCGCATACATACAGATAATATGCACCTGTCTGACAAATGTTTGCAAAACATACATTTTACTCATAAATTAAAGCCCTGAGACTTTTACATGTGCACTAGGACATTTTTATGCAAACAGCGGGACATTTATGTGCCCATAAGACACTTGATCTGATGCGCATGTGTCAGTCTCAGGGCTTTTACTGCAAGTGTCACTCTGTAGATCGGTTATTAACATACACTTATGCATTCATCATTATTTATGTGGTTTATGAAGCTATTTTGTCCTAATAAGAGTGTGCATAATAAAAAGCCCATTTGTTTTACTCATCTCGTCTCTGTCACTCTCATCTCTGCTGACACTTCAAAACATTCACTTCATTTTTTATGTTATATTTCACTGTACTCTGACATTAATATTTATGAACAGTCTCTAGAGCAGTGTTGATAAATTGACAGTAATGCATTTATGGCATGTTTTTGTCAGTGATTAGCACTGATCAGAGGCTGGGGAAATGCGACTGCATTTCAGACCATTCAAACTGCAAGACAGATATACTTAGTTTTTACCAGAGGCATTTCCCACTGAGGCAAATATTTTGTCTTTTATTCTTTTTTTTCTGAGTAAAGTTTCAGAATGAGATCCATTTTGAACCCTGATGAGTCCATGCCATGTGAGTTTTTTTCATACCACAAGAGGTTTTTTTCACCTTTCACCTGTCGAACAGCAAATACAATTTTCATTTTAGTTTAAAAATTGATTTTGGTGGGAACCTTTGTTGCCATTACTAGTTCCACAAGTCTATCTTTGGGTATTTCTACATGGGTAATATCAGATGATATCTCCCACTCTAGCCAGGTTGTACATAGGTGTTTGTTTCCTGATCTGTGTGCACACTTGTAAAAGACAATAACATTAAACAATATTTCATTTTAAGACAGCATTAGGCTACTAAATCCCTGAGACATAAAGAGTAGACATTCCTATTGTATGAAATCATGGGCCTCATTTATAAAGACTTGCGTAAAAACCATCCTTGATTTTATCTAACAACTTTTCTGATTTGATCGTAAGAGCGATTCAGAGAAAACGAACGTACCACGAAATCCATGCGTACGCCAGTCATTCGGTTATAAATCACAAATGATCGTGGAATTGTGTGCAGCTGAATGTTCCGCCGTTGAAACGCCCCTGCTTAATTAATTAACATATAAAATGAGCTCATTCCTAAAGCAAAAACTCTGTGACGATGGCAAGTAAAAAGGAGCGCAAGAAATCAAATTATAGTGAGGCTGAACTATCTGCAATACCAGGCATTACCACAAGGAAACGGTCGTACGCCAAGCTGGAATCTGACGTGGAGATAAGTACTTTTCCACGTCAAAGACGGTTTTTATAAATCTGTACTTTGACGTGGATTTGATCGTACGAACACTCTAAGATCAAATCAGTGCATAAGAAATTTTTATAAATGAGGCCCCATGTTAAGTAAATTATGTCTTGCTGAAGGTTTCCATAAGTCAATTAAAAATGATTTCTGAAGAGGCTGTCCAAACGTCCGCGTCCACCATGCCAATGTAATCTGATGGACCAGGGATTTCACTTACTGTGAAAGACTGTTGAAGCAAGTTCATAAACATGATATAATGTACTTATTTTTAATCATATAAAAAAAGTTTTCCTCACCAGGCAGGCAGAAAACGTCTTTCTTATGCAGATCCATTACAACAAAGGCTGGATTGGAGCCACATTTTACACATGAATATGTGTATTTATGTTCCGTCAAAGCCTCAAAATGCATGTATATCCTCAGTGTGTAAAGGTAGTTTCACATCTAATGACACATCACATCTAACCTCAAAAACCCTTCCTGCTGTAGAGTCTATAGAAATGATAACATTAAAGATGATTATGCTAAAAAATGTTTTAAATAATTTTAGGAATCGCCGAACAGTTGATCCAATTTTGATCCACACAACAGGACTTTGCAGTTAGAAGGTGAGGCAGTTGTGCAATTGCTGCAATTGTGAGGATGTCAAAAAGGCAGGAGCCACACTTATCACCTTCCTCCATTGAGCTCTGGCAGCCATCTTATGGTTATGGCTCCTCCCCTTCCTGGATCACCACAGAGATCTATAAATTAAAGCATTTCTATGCTATTCCAGTACACAAATACATAAAACATAATATAGTCTACAAAATAAACAAAAGCACAAAAATACAAAACACTATACTGGAACCATAAATATACCTACACAATACTCTGATACAAACTAACACAAACACCTTACAACAGTCCACTTAAGATGTTATCAGTGCCAGAATTTAGGCCGTGTAGTGTGATATGTTGTATGTATACTCATGAGGTAAGGGTGTGGATATGTTCATAGTCTCACAGTCACAGGATCAGTGCAGTTCTATTGTCCTCTACGGTACACAACTTCAAACTCAAAAGGCTGCAAGGACAGAAACCAACGTGTAATCCTAGCGTTAGTGTCCTTCATGCGGTTGAGCCATAATAGGGCTCGATGGTCAGTTTGTAAGGTAAATTTCCTGCCTAGCAGGTAATACTTGAATGAGTCTAACGCCCGTTAAAGTTTGCAGCTGATGTAAGCCAATGCAATTGCTCTGTCTTTCTTTGAAGAAGTACGGCACCCAAACCATACTCAGAGGTGTCGGTCTGTGCCATAAACGGCTGATCAAATACTGGCTCCTTGCACAAGGTTTCTTTCAAATCAACAAAAGCTTTTTCACAGTCTGCAGTCCATATAACCTTGTTTGATTTATCCTTTATTGTCAGTTCAGTAAGGGCTACCGCTCTGGAAGAAAATTGTGGAATGAAACGCCTATACCACCCCACCAATCCAAGGAAGGAGCTGACTTGTTTCTTAGTTGTTGGCCGTTTAAGCTTGCTGAATGGCTTCGAGTTTCCCTTGCTGAGGACGGGGGGGGGGGGGGGGGGGGGTATTTGTATTTGTATTTGTATTCGAGTAAAATTCAAAATAGTTGTAAAATCCTGTTTTTTTGTGCATTACACTTATAATTTACGTTATAGTGTAAGTATGCTTTAATTGTATCCATTATAATAATTATGTATATGCAATATTGGTTGATGTTTTTGAACATGTAACAAGGAACGCCATTGAAAAGAAAATAACATAACAGCCATTACCTCATCCATGGTTAAACCAACAACTAATAAAATACCATTGTGAACATTATGAACCCCAGCACCACCCATCCTTGTTGGAGGACGCTGAACAGACAGAATAAAAACAAATAATACTTAAAAGAACTGTTCTTCTTCTGAATGAACTTCTTTCCCGTGGCGTCTGCCGTTGCTAAGCAACCATGACCTGATCTCTCAATGAAGACTCGGAAATTTCAGCAAAGCATAAATGGATTTCCAGCATTAAAAATCGCTTGCAGTAGCTCTGCTATTAAATTTATTTTAAAATGGTTATTATGGTTAAATGGTTATATTCCTGTACAGATATGATAAGCTGTTCCTCCAACTTGGCTGTTTTTCAATGTTATTAAGGGAAAGGGTGAAGCTGATTGGTTGGTTCTGGTCACATGACCTGCGCTGCGCTTGTGGCATTCTGAAAAGTTGAGATGTATTTATCTGGATGCGGCGCGGACGCGCCTGGAAAAAACGAGCACGTAGCACCGTCGCTTCCATTATGAGCGCGCATACCGTGCGTCTACATGTGAAACAACGCACTTGAGCATGCATGTGAACGGCCCCTAATGGAATAATCTCCCGATCAAACTCTGCTTCCCAAAAGCTATAAACTGCCTCCAGAACCCAGTTAAGGTACAAAAACCTATTCAACAAAAATAGTGATGCAGTGAAGTCTTTTTTCACCCAGCCGAGTCTTCTCTGTTGCTGTGTGTAGCAGCCTGTGTCAGTCACCTCTTTTAACCCCGACTCCTGAATGTCACTCACTCACGCGGGCATGTACTGACTGCGGTCTCATGAGGAAACGCAGCTTTTTGATATAAAGTTTTTCTTGTTCCCGAATACAAATATTTTTTAAAGTATTTGTTCGAAATAAGTATTCGTAAAAAACACGCTATTTGTACCTTTCCGAATACCGTATTCGGGTTCGGCTCCACCCCTAGTCCTAACACATGTCCAAGGTAAACTGTCTCTGATTTGGCGATGCTACATTTATCAGGACGGATGGTAAGTCCAGCTGCACTGATTCTTGACAAGATTTCACTGAGATGTTGCAAGTGTTGTTCCCAGGTCTCGCTAAAGACGATTATATCATCTAGGTAGGCTGCTGCAAAGGTTTCTGTCTCTCTGAGGATGTGATCCATCATTCTTTGAAATACCAAAGGTGCCCCATGTATGCCAAAAGGTAAAACCCGGAAATGGAAATGCCCAAAGGGGGTTTTGAACGCTATTAATTCCCTGCTGTGTTCACTCAGCGGAATCTGCCAATAACCTTTACAAAGGTCAAGTGTGGTCAAATATTGTGCATTGCTCAGTCTCTCGATCAGTTCATCCACCTGGGGTCATCCACCTGGGTTAACTTCCTAAAATCTAATCAGAATCTTATAGATCAATTCTTCTTGGGGACAAGAACAATGGGGTTATTCCACTCGGTGTCAGAATGCTCTATTAGTCCCAATTTCAACATTTCATCCAGTTCATGTTTCATTGTTGGGAGCAGTTTTTGTGATACTCTGTATGGCTGCTGATGTATAGGTTTGCTATCCTTCAAATAGACATGATGTTGAATGATGTCTGTTTTCCCTGGTGTTTTGGAAGAGATGCAGAGGGATGTTCTCCAGCAGTTGTCCCCTCTGCACTAAATCCAGATGCTGAAGATCCAGGAGACTGTTACTCTGATGTACAGGTAAGTACAATTCTTCTGCTTCCTCAGGTTTACTTGCGCTGCGTCAGTCGCATGCTGTAACTTCTCTCTCATCTGTAAGACATAAGACAGAATGTTTCGCTTGCGAGGTTTATCCTTCTCTTTCCAACTGGTTTTCAAGATATCAAGGGCCCCTTACTTTCAGAATCAGAATCAGAATGAGCTTTATTGCCAGGTATGTTTACACATACTAGGAATTTGTTTTTGTGACAGAGCTCCACAGTGCTACAGAATGACAGTGACAAGACGATACATATTATAAAAAGAACAATATACAAGTATACAAGACAGACAATGTGCAAAAATAGCAAAGACATTTTAATGGAAGTAAGTATGTGCTTTAACTAAATAACGGAAAAATGAATAGAGAGTGTATAGTGTTGTATGTTCCATGATGAGCGAATAGAAGCTCAAATGGCGAGAATCCTGTAGATGCTTGTCGGACTACACGATACGCGAAGAGCTGGTACGGCAGCCATTTATCCCAGTCTTTCCCAGCCTCAGAAATGAACTTCATTAGCATACTTTTCAGAGTTTGATTAAACCGTTTCACCAACCCATCAGTCTGAGGATGGTAGGGAGTCGTACATAATTGTTCGATACCTAAGAGTTTGTAAACCTGTTGTAATGTGCAACTCATTAAATTTGTGCCTTGATCAGTCAGTACTTGAGTTGGTATGCCTATGTGTGAGAAGAAACCTGACCTGCTAAAGGAGTTAGATGATGGCGAGGAAGTTGACATAAACAAGCTTCGATGTACTGCAGGTTTGGCTCTCCACACCACCAAGGAGACCACCCTAGGTCTATGGCAGCCATGGTGGCTGCGGAGAGACATCTCTGGTTGACCCTGTGTGATATGAAAGAGAAAGACAGGGTCTTCCTCCTGGACACCCCGCTTACGTCTTCTGGCCTGTTTGGCGATGCAGTAGGATACTGTCATCAACAGGTACCAGGAAGCACGAAAGCAAGCGGCTGCGTTCTAGCGGTACGTCCCTCGACGATCTCTAGCTCCCGGGACTGCTGGGCGTGAGCAGTCCCAGCCGAGTACCAGCTCCTTATACCGGGAGAGCCAAAAGAGGAGCGTTGCGACCTGCACCCCACCACAGGGTCGGGATCAGCGGCGCTCCTCATCGGGGGCTTCCAAGGCTAGGCCCGACCTGAGGGTCGTGCTTCAGTCTCGGCGGCCCCCGACAAAGCGGTCCTGACAACATCCCCAGGACCGCTGAGGGCAGCCGCTATCGGGGAAGAGCGGGTTACACTGCATTACACGGTGTCTATCTCTCCTCGGTGCCCTCAGGAGATCAGTCTGCCACCCCTGCCAGGGTTACAGGGCGCAGCGGTCTCCAGCGAGTACATCTCTCGGGTCTTTCCGCCCGGAAACGTAGTGGAGCCGAGAAGCTCGCCACCCCCACAGGGGTCCCTAGAGCAGTTAGTTTGGCTGGTTCCTGCCGGCACGCCGTTACAGGACACCGAACTAGCAGTTCAATCATCATCAGAGGCCAGTCTCGAGAGGCTGGTTCCATAGTAGATTATTTGACAGCGTGGAAACTACTTCCTACTTCCGGTGGGCCCCGAGCAGGTTCTGATCATGGAGCAAGAAGTAAAATCTCTTCTGAGGAAGGAGGCCATCGAGCTGGTCCCTCCTCACGACAGAGAGTCCGGGTTCTACAGCCGGTACTTCATTGTTCCAAAGAAGGATGGGGGCCTTCCTCCCATTTTAGACCTGCGTCTTCTGAACCGCTCAGTCAGACAGCTGGAGTTCAAGATGCTCACTGTCAAGCAGGTCGTGTCACAGATCAGGTCTGAGGACTGGTTTGTCACAATAGATCTAAAGGACGCTTACTTCCACGTCTCCATCCTTCCACTTCACAGGAAGTTCCTGAGGTTCTCTTTCAGGAGCGAAGCGTACCAATATCGGGTTCTTCTGTTCGGCCTAGGGCTCTCACCCCGTACGTTCACAAAGTGTGTGGATGTAGCTCTGGCTCCTCTGAGACACCAGGGTATCCGCATACTCAACTACATTGACGATTGGTTGATTTTGGCTCGTTCAGATCAGTTGGCAGTTTGGCATTGAGATGTCGTTCTGGCCCATATGAGAATGTTGGGGTTAAGACTTAACGCCAAGAAAAGTGTGCTGTCTCCATTACAGAGGACCACTTATCTAGGTGTGGTGTGGCACGTATGTCACCTTCTTGGATCGAGTCGATCCTCACTGCAGTCAGGAGAGTCAGAGAAGTCCAGTCACTCACTGTAAGACAGTTTCAGAAACTGCTGGGTCTCATGGCAGCTGCGTCCAATGTGATACCTTTTGGCCTGCTGTACATGAGGCCCCTACAGTGGTGGCTCAAGTCCAAGGGGTTTTCCCCGAGGGGAAACCCACTTTGCATGATCAAGATCATGTGGCGATGCCTACGTGCCTTAGACATGTGGAGAAAACCTTGGTTCTTGAAACTGGGCCCAGTACTGGGAGCTCCTTGTCGCCGTGTGATGCTAGCGACGGATGCGTCCCTCACTGGTTGGGGGGGGGGGGTCATGAGTGGCCTGAGGTCTGTGGAATGGTCGCCATCTCACATGGCACATCAACTAAATTATAAATTTAATTATAAATCAAATAAATTACATTTGAGAAATTACAGTTGGCTCTCAATTGCACAATGCCTAGAACAATTATTCTGAACCAAATAATCTGTTAGATTTTGATGAGAAAAAAAAAGAGGTTTACATAGCAGTGTTAAATAAACTTTGTGGGGACAGAAGTTACCCAGTTGCATAATATGATGTTTATAACCTATGGGAAATACAACCAAAACTACACTTAATAGAGGCTGATAATGAAAAAAGCTTATGTTAGTCTATTCAAAATCTGAGACTAAAATCGTTCTCTCACAATCGGCTAAGGTTGCACAAAAATAAAAATAAAAAATGAAGTTAGCCAAGAAGAGTGTGTGTGTGTGTGTGTGTGTGTGTGAAAGGGAGAGAAAAAGTATGAATGATGGTGTGCAATGGTGTGATATGGAGTGAAAGATAGTGTCTGACGAGACACTGAGGCAAATCAATTATTTTGCCCAAACAGCTGTAGACAAATTTGAAATGTGGGCCCACAAGGCAAATTATGCCAGTAAAATAATGACCATGGAAAAATGTGGTTAAGTTTCCTGGTCAGCACCTAGGTTATTGTTGTGGCAGAAAGTAAAAACAGTGCCACACTTGCGCAGCGTATTGCATGGGAAGGCAAAGCAAGAAAGATTGCTCTGTCCACCCCACAGCTAACCTTTTTTCAGCATATCAGGATGAAGCTGTTTCTGTGTTAAAATGATAAAAAATTCTGAATGTTAACAAGAATAAAGTGGGTTAAGTGTTTTCCAGGTTGAAAACCTTCTGCTATTGAGCAAGATAGGCCTAAGCAATTATCCATTGATAGTAGAACTAAGTTTATAAAACGAAGAGATAACTGAATTAGCAAACTGTAAAAAAAAAAAAAAAAAAAAAAAAAAAATTATAAAATAAAGAGCTATAAGCCCAGCTCCTTGTATTGATAGCAACAGATATAAGAGCCCAGGGGCCAGGACAGCCCTTAACCCACATGACATTTCCACAGGTCGCTCCAAGAAGGACAACTGGCCAGATGAAAAAATGAGCATGCTTGATATCACTAATAAAAAATCTTGAGATTTCCATTTAAAGGTAACAGCACTATAAAGGCCAGGAAATGGTTGGCTCCACCAATAAGAACCATTGAGGATGCAGTTATGATCTCAAGGGAGAATCTTACATCAGCATCATGGTTGCAGAGTGACACCAGGATCTCCCACCTTAAAATGCGCCAACCAGTTTCAACAACCCTACACAGCATAAAGCGAGGGATCAAGGGCATGATGACCCTCTCTTGCCAACGAGGGAAACAGCTCGTAAAGAGTCACCCTGGTGAAGATGTAGGCCAACAAATGAAAAGGAGGAAATGGAAAGAGAATGAAACTTCAAACAGACAAAAAGAAAGAATGCAAGAAGAAAAGACAAAGACAGAGAATGAAGCAGACATGTAAAATTGTGTCATGAAAAAACTTTTGATATAAGGGAGGCAGGATCTTTTTACTTCTCCCCTAAAGTCAAGTGTGTATGAGTGGGGAGGAGAGTTTTGGTCCTGCAGCTCCGCTAAAATGCTGTTCCATAATCTGGTCATTGGTAATAAAGCAATGTGACCTACCTTAGTCACCAGATAGTGATACCGAATTATGAAGCTGCACTCTGAGTAAAGACATGCAAAGGTGAGACTTGATAAGTTTCAAAGGGGGAAGGTTGAAGATTTTTATTGGTCAAACCGGAGAAATTCAGACAACATGCTTTGCATGCTGAAAAGCTGCTTGAAGAGAGAGGAAGAAGACGACGAGGGCGACAAAGATCAGTAAAGTAATTGACCAGCTGCCCCATGCCAAGGGGGACGTCTGGCTGACAGAGGTTGATGAACATACGTCTGGCTGACAGAGGTAAATGAACATACAGTGGTGTATGGGAGCTGAACACGCAGCAACATCACTGTGTGGGAGTAATCTGAGGTCAGTACAGGCCAACGAATGACAGCAAGGAGAAGTTAGCACGAGTTAGCAGGTGTCACATGGCAGTACCTGACAAGAATGGTACACATTAATTTAAACAGGAAGATGAGGAAAATGAAGGAATCCCTAGAGACCGACCCGAGTCTGCCGATAATGGCAACAAATAGGATCCTTCTGATCTTGCTCAATGCTACTCTGATCGAGAAGACCGAGAAGTCCGAGAAGTAAAGGCAGGAGATGAACACTGGCTGGACCACCCAGATCCTGCCCACTCCTATGCCAGCAACATGTGGTGGAGACTGATTAACCACAACAAGGCAAGAAGTCATCTGATCAAGGCGAAAAGAAAAATCGGCATGAAAGTAATTTCACTGCAAGATCACAGCAAATATTCAAGCTTGGGAAGAGAACCCTGTTCCGAAAGAACATCAACTATAAAATAGCCTTTAAGTCGATAAGTCGAAGTGACAAGGTATGAACTGACAAGTTTTATGAACACTACAAAGGTAATGATGGAGGCATCAAGGAAGACCTGCAAGGAGTAAGACAGCACTGCGAAACCAACTCGTCTTGGACCAGCTCACTGCATCTAGTAGAAGTAACTGGAGAAAAAAACTGAATCATGAAACAGCACCGTGGGGAAAGTGAGACGTAAAACGTCTCAAAGGGGGAATATGAAGAAGATTTTTATTAATCAGAATCAAGTATAATCAATGTGATTATAGCCATATATGCATCAAATTATTTCACTATTATAATCATGTGTCTTTCTGGGTGTTTAAGGGTCTGCAGGAGAATGGAATGTGCAGACATTACAAAAGTCACATATGGTAGACCACATGATGAAGCTATATGGTTTGTTTTGACATTAGACAAAATATATATTGAGGCCCACTAGCTAGGCCGTGTCCCACTAGAGAGGCAAGGGTAAGGAAGAATTTGTTATGTTAGGGGCCTCTAGCTAGTCCATGGTGGAGAAGAACATCTGTTTATAATAATAAAGGTAAATACAAGGACCCCCAATATTTAGTTTGACGTGTGCGTGAGAAGGCAGGTATAAAAACCCTGCCTCGACAAAGCTAAGTTAGTTCTCTATGACCAGACTGCAGAGCCTGTTCTCATAGTTTGCTCGGCTTAATTGTTTTGGCAATAAAGTCTATTCTTTTGGTATCAAAACTCAAGTCTCAAAAATGTTTCTTCAACTGAAGAAGAGGAAAACCACAACACTCTAAAAACATAACTGACTGTATGTACAGTGTGATATATGCACTAGATGTTTTGGGCACTGGAGGGCGCTCTAGATCTTGCCCTTGTATGTGTTATGTTGTTAACGAAGAAAAACAGATAACAGAGTTCTCAGTAAAGATCAAATGAATTGACACAGCAACAGTCTCAGCGTATTCATGTTATGTAGAACATAAATATATAACATATTGGCGACGAGGATGGTCGTTGCGAACACCTGAGTTGTATGAGCTGAATGGAGTGACTGCTAACTACTTCTAATTGGATGATTGTAGTGAACTTGTGGAACAACACCTGACGAAATGGCTGTGTTTCTCGGTCATATGGATGCCTTTGATGAGTCAGCCGAACAGTGGGCTACCTACATAGAAAGGTTTGAACAATTTGTTTCCGCAACTTGTGTGTGCCTGCGACATCTGTGCCATCAGAAAGGGTGTTCTCTGCGGCTGGACTAATTGTGAACAGACTGCCCTCCCGTGTTCATCCCGAACATGTGGACATGCTCATTTCTTTTGAAAAAAATACTATATAGGTTATTATTATGAAGATGGACGTTAAAATGAATGTTCACATAAGTACCGTCATTCATGATGTTCACAATATGTTTTAGTGTGCACTATGTTTTAAACCTAATATTCATGGATTAACTAATCAAATGTTTTTTTTTTTTTTTTAAATGCTATGAATGCTCATGCTCATTTTTTAAATAGAAATGTCCTAGCCTTATGAGTAGTTGATAAATGCTAACCGACGGACTGTTATAGTAATAAGTGCCATCATTCGGTTGTATTTATCATATTAATGTTTCAGCAATCATACGTTTAAACAATTAAATGGCTTGGGTTAAGACAGATTCTCTAATGAATTAAACAGTTTATAATCATACAGATTCAAAGCGTGAATGGTCTCTCTTCCTCTCTCTCTCTGTGTATGGGTGTGTAGCCTATACATGCGTGCGTGCGTTGGTGCATGCGCTGGAGGGGTGCGATTTACTAATAATAATCGAATAATACCCAGAGATTATTGAATATTATTTTTGCTTAAAATGCCCATTCCTAGTCAAAACCAATGATCCAGCAACGCACACCAACACACACTTTTATATCAACCTTGCAAATAATACTATACAGTAATTTAAGAATGATTTAGCAATGTCATACTGTAGTATGACAACAGTATATTTATAGTTACAATTAATTATTATAAAACTAAGTACACTGCACCAAACCAACTTTGATTTAAAAAAAAAATGGTTCAAAACTAACTTTGGCTTTGTGTTTTCAACAGTTTCTGGATATTTTGCCACTCTCATATAAAGGATGCATTCACATTGTTTTATTAACATGCCATCATGGTTGATATTGTTTCTAAATAAAATTAACGAGATTAAATTTGAAATAATAAAATACAGGAGAATAATACATAAAATTAAGCAGCAAAAACTGGTTTAGGACTGATAATAATTTTTGTTAACTGTGCTCAATGTAAGAATAATCCAGCACATTAGAATTTCTAAAGGATCATGTGACACTGAAGACTGCAGTAATGATGCTTAAACATTTACAGATATAAATTACATTTTAAAATGTATTAAAATAGAAATCAGTTATTTCACATTCTAATAATATTACACAATATAAATTTTTATAAGCTGTTTTTAATCAAATAAATACAACCTTGAGGGATCTGCGAGATGCTTTAGGGTTATTCCATGTCAACTCCAGAGGTCCCCGGCTCAAATTTTGCTAATATTTATTCTGAGGAAAGATAGACATGTATAGTGATGAAAGCCAAAATATTAAATGTCGTAGGTGAATAATTACTGAGTAATCCACTATTTTGTAGAGGGAGGTCAAAATGGCAATTTTCACTTTAGATTCAGAGTCAAGTTACAGGGGGGTAAAAATTACTACAGAAAGATGGCAGCATCATTATCTCATTTTTGCATAGAGATTGGTAGCTCTATTAGTAAAATCTGTTGACCAGTGTGCCAATGGTGACCATTTAAAATGGGGAAACAGCACAAGTTTTTCTCCAAAGTTTGCATGACTGTAACTCAAGCAGTATTAAATATATTTAAATGCCCTTTTAGATATTGGGTCTTAACTTTCCTTTTGGCATCTTTTTAATGCCCTATAAGTTTCGGTTCCAGAGATTGGCCAGGGAGCAAAAGAAAAATTTAAACTATCACATTCAAGATGTCGTGAGTGTGGAAAAAGCCCATCTCACCCAAAAGCACACTGTCCCGCAAATACAGTACTGTGTCATGCCTGTGGAAAAAAATCCAAAGATCCAAGAACAGGACCCTGCCATATTTTTAGGCACGGTGATTGCCGAGGATGACCCCTAGATAATTGATATTAAAATAATGGATTGTGATGTGCAATTCAAAATTGAATTTTATGCCAGACCATGTGTACCATGAGATTTCTAAGGATGGCAAGAAACCTGCACTCCAGAAGGTGACTAAGCCCTTCCTTGGTCCGGGATGCTCACCACTCAATGTGATTGGAGTGTCAAACATACTACTTCAGAAAGGCGACAAGCACACATTGGAGAAAGTGTATGTTGTTAGAAGTCTGCATTCGGCACTGTTAGGCAGACCTGCCATCACCAAACTTGGTCTTGTCACACGTGTTGATGACATAAGCATGCACACTTTGCAGGAACGCTATCCTAAGTTGTGCAGTGGGCTAGGACTGATACAGAGACTTTAGTGAGCGACAACGGGCCACAATTCTCATCCAGTACATTCTCAGAATTCGCAGCTACTTAAGGATTCAGACATGTTACCAGCAGCCCAAAGCATCCACACAGCAACGGAGAGGCGGAGCGGGCTGTACAGACTGTAAAAAACCTCCTCAAAAAAGCGCAAGATCCTTACCTTGCATTACTGTCGTACACAGGCACGTGCACAGGTGGGGCTCAACCTGTGCAGAGCACATGCCCTTTTTGTGATTACACTCGGAAGTGCCCTTTTTGGGGAGTTTTTTTTTAAATAAATCAATGCTATTGGTAACCTTTTACGTCTGTTTGTCTTTTTAACATATATTTAACCAATTAAAGGCATTAAAAAGCGCATCTCATAGAACGGCTCAAACTGTCAGTCAAACTTCACAACTCTGCCCCCTGAGCGCCGCGAACTTACGTTACAGCACATCAGTCAGAGTCATAGAGCAGAAGCAGATGAACGTCTTCGTCTTGTAACGGTAAAATATCTTGTTTAAATAAATGCAATGTTGTCTTTATGAAATAATCACTAGTATGTCTATAAAGGTTCATATAATGCATCACCACACCGGTGTGACGTTGACGTAATGTGATGTCGTTGTTTTAATGATGGACAAATTGCACACATTCGCTGGTCAAAAACCCACGGTGTAACTGCATTTGAGTTTGACACAAAGCAACCGAGTGATCCTTGTCAGCTAGGTAAAATATATTATAAGAAATTTTATTTTGATTTTATGGCTATCTGCTGAATGTGCATCTGATGTATGTATATATTATCTGTATAAAAGTTATCAATACTAATTAAATATAATATAAGAATATTATTGTGTGTTATTTTTTGGTGGTGGAGGGGTTCGTGGAGGGGTTGGGGGGCAGAGGTGGGTAGTAACGAATTACATTTACTTCGTTACATTTACTTGAGTAAATTTTGGGGTAACTAGTACTTTTAGAGTATATTTAAAGATAGGTACTTTTACTGTTACTCAAGTACATTTATAGTGGAAAAACTTTACTTTTACTTTGCTACATTTGATGGCGTTCCTCCGTTAAGGGGGTCGCACACCGAACGAGAAGCGCAGCGTCGCGTCGCGCCGAGGACAGCTGGAGGTATCGCACACCGGACGCGCACATTCTATACGCGCCAGCTCATTTTTAGGCTAGATTCCCATTCATAAATTAGTAGCATTTTGTATTATTACAAGCAATTTCAACATTCCTTATGCTGTAGCTAGTAATATGATTTGTTTGCTCAATAAAAAACTACATGCTATTTTGTTGTGTAAGGTATACTTATTTCTTTGTAAACTTCAATTATAATCGTATTGTTGTTGAGGCAGTTTATTGGAGTCTTAATTCAACATGAGGGTTTGTATTTAAAATAAAATAATTGTCATATTGTGGTCAACAGTTTTGATATTTTTAAGGACATGAAATGACAATGCCTGTACTGTACATTATTTTATGATTGTACTGTACAATTACATACAGTTGCTCACTATACATTTTACCTCAGATCGTACGTAAACAAAATTGAACATTCTTACCTGAAAAACCGATGACATCGGCAATCTTCCTCCAAGCTGATGAATTCCTTATGTTGAATCTATGATTTGTTGCAAATAATTCTGGCTATTTCTATTTCCCTACTTCCTTGATCAGTTTTTCGTCGTCCATCGCGCTCCGCTACACCGTTATTTAAATGACCTGAATGACGGTTGTGACCTTGTAAA
Source organism: Garra rufa (assembly GCF_049309525.1). Classification (NCBI taxonomy): domain Eukaryota; kingdom Metazoa; phylum Chordata; class Actinopteri; order Cypriniformes; family Cyprinidae; genus Garra; species Garra rufa. Next base: position 49,122,670 of record NC_133362.1, read on the forward strand.
TCCAATAGATGGCAGTCAAAGACAGTGAATGTAATAATGACAGGCAAATGTTACATAGGACTTTAGATTTTGCGTAGCCTATGTAAAAATGTCTCGAGAAAATAAAATACGAATTAATTATATAGGTTTACATTTTTTTTCAAGCTGTAAACCTAATGTAAGTAGTATTTTGCAGCAGTGGTATCTTGTTTTTTTAATCTAATAGGACGATTTGAGACAAATATGATGTTTTTTAATATAAAACTATGCAGATGGCGCTCTGTGGCGCGGCAGAAATTTGAACAGCTTCCTGAGTCGTAGCTGGGCGCCGCGGACAGACGCCGAATGGCGGCGCCGGTGTGCGTATGCTCATAGAAAACTATGTGTTCGAATTTTAAAGACGTGGCGCGACGCGACGCGGCGCTGCGCTTCGCGTTCGGTGTGCGACCCCCTTTACTGTCCTCAGAAACGTGTCGTTGCCATTTTCATTTCATGCCTGATAAAACAGCGTTAATACTGCTTTGTATACAGCTGTTACTATGGAAACCGTAATATTTCAGCGCTCCTAAAGCGCCCCCTCGTGACCGAGAATGAATTGTTCATTTCCAATACATTTTTTCAGCTGTTTATGGTCAAGTGATTGCAATTATCGACCCATGTTTTTATGTGGCAAACACAGAGTTGTAAATGTAAAAAGTTAAGGTGCCTTCTAAAAATCTAAACAAGTACATTAATATTTATGTTTTAAATAAATATAATAAATTATATACTCAATTTATCCCTTTTAATGTTATAAAGGATGAAATGCCATAGTGTAACATATTTTGTTTTCGTGTGAAACTGTATCTGAATTTTAAATCATGCCATTTCATGGCTTAATATTCTACTTTACATTGTCCAATCCCATTACTGTTTATTTTACTTTTGCAGCTTTAAATTAATATTTAAAAATTCTGCAGATACACTAAATGAAATAAATATAATTAAATAAAATTACTTCCTTGATATATGTTTATATTTGTGTATTAAAAACATTTTTGTTTAGACTCCTATCTGATTTTCTATATAAAAAAAAAAACGTATTTCTTTATTTGGGCTAGTTAAATTAATTTTCGGGCTACCAAAATCTGAAGAGTACCTGCCCGAAGCGTTACCATAAATTTTAAATCACTGAATTCGATTTTCAGCGCGATTTGACGTGGCTTGTCAGTGATTTACGTCTCTGTGTATGAATTGCCGCTCCAGCTGAACGCACGTGATGGGGATTTACTACTAATCAAAGTACCGGCTTCATTGACTAAACGCGCCTCACAACATCGTTCGATTAATCGTTGCAGCCCTACTGGAAACACTTCAGGAATGTCGAAGTCGTCATCTGATTTGTTGAATTTGACCGGAATTCGGGGAGCCGCGAGTGTCGCGTTTATTTTCGGTCCGCCGGGAAACAAAGCGCAGACTGATTTACTCGGCATTTTGCTAAAAGGTGCTTATGCAGACGCCATTGTTGTTATACACATTTGCGATGTTTGCGAATAAATTACTGACTTACTGCTTGTTCTCCCTCTTCTTCGTTATCTTTCAATGGCTGACTTATTGCACACCAGTTTGTTTATGTGGGGGCATTTCCACGCACCGAAACGTGAAGCTGAACAAAACGAACTATGATTGGTTGTTTGACATGTCGATCAAACGGTCTTATGGGCGGGCCTTGGCCAATGAAAGCTGCCATGAATTCCAGACCTTCAGCCGTCAGTCTGAAGGTCTGGCTACGCGAGACTAAGTCCAATGTGACACCAAGATAGTTAAACTCTTTCACCAGGGTAATTTCCTCTACTTTTAAAAAACATTAGAATTACTTAAATTGTGTTTTTGTTTAGAGAACATCATGCATACTGTTTTTTTGTGTTTAATAACAGGCACGAGTTCATAAGCCATTCTTGTACGTCAGATAGTGTTGTTGTGAGTATATTGGCGGCTTCACCGACGTCTTTTGACTCAGTGAAGATGACGGCATCATCAGCATACATTTGAATGCTTGTATTCTTGCATATCTTGGGCAAGTCATTTATGTATAAGGAGAACAGTATGGGACCCAGTATGGAGCCTTGAGGGACCCCTACTGGCAGTTCAAGGTATGATGAGACCGCACCTCCAACAGACACACACTGTTTTCTACAGGGATGGAAATTAGCACCCGCCACCAGCCAAATGCGGGTGATTTTGTGTTTTGTAAACTCGTTTCACCCACCGGCCACCGTGGCGGGTAAATAAAAATAACATACTTCAACCGGACGGCGTGAGGCGGTAATGCACCTTAACGTTGGTTGCGAACTGCCGTTAAAATACACGAAGAAGAAGACGGCGGACACTTTTAGCGGAGGCACACCTTCAAAAAATGTGGCGATACATCACAAGCGTTAAGAGGTCTGTTAAAATACCTTTACAATCTGCTTTTGAAGAAATGTATTGTATTTCGTCCTACAGCGCACATTCTGTCAGACACGGCATTCATTCACATCAGATGATAACTCGGCGGCAGAGTTCCACTCACACAGGGGCGTAATTTCCACTGGGGACACGCTTTTCAAAATCCCGTTGGTGTCCACCCAAAAGGTTAAGTAATCTCTTGTATTTTAGAATGCACGCTCTACGCCGCCGAGAGTTTCGCGCTATAGTAAAAACGAAACCAAAAGTAAAACACGCACTCAAAAGCAACTTAAATACCCTGCGTTTAGAGAGCGACTCCCCAATGCGCACAAATTAGGCTACATAAAATATCTAGGCTGTTATAGTATGTGGGCTATAAGTTGTGTAGTTGTGAAGATAGCTCTGTATCATGATAGAAAAATTCGGTGAAAATGTGGCATTTTATTGAGACTTGAGATTAAATAAACTGCTCAAGTATAGTAGATCTTGTAGTATTAATTTTCACATGCAGCTACACATTGTCGGTTAAAAACATAAAGTGGCTGGTAAAAACATTTAGTGGCTGGTAGATTTTGAAATCTACCAGACACACTGGCCGGTGGACAAAAAAGTTAATTTCCATCCCTGGTTTTCTACTTGAGAGGTAGGATTCAAACCAAAATTGAATGTGGACAATTTGGAAAGAAGAACACAATGGTTGACTGTGTCGAAAGCCTTTTTTAGGTCAAGAAAAACTGCCCCTACACACGCTTATTGTCAAGAGACTGCTTAATTTTCTCCAGAAAAACATTTAACGCAGATTCCGTTGAATGGTGGGCACGGAAACCAAACTGCATAGGATGAAGTAGGGTCTGGCCCTCGCTCAAATGCTCAATGAGTTGCTTAGCCACCCATTTTTCTATGATTTTAGAGATGACCGGAAGTAAACTTATTGGACGGTAGTTCTTCATGTTGGTCTAATCCCCTGATTTAAATATAGGTGTGATCATGGCAACTTTCCAAGCTGAAGGCACAATTGATTGTTGAATGGAGAGATTTATAAGGTGTTTGATTGGCTTTATAATGCAATCTTTATGCTGTTTTAAAACATGTGTATCAATGCCATAGCTATCTCTGGCCTTTGAGTTATTCAGAGCATCTATCATTTTAACAACCTCTCTGTCTGATATCTCCTTTACGGTGAAAACAGACTGCTCCTGATTTACTGGATTGTATTTACATACATGTGAAGAGAAGAGATTGGTAATTTCTTTGACTGAATCAATGAAATATGCATTTAGGTTGGTTGCCAAGATGGTGGGATTGGACTCTATCACATTGTTAATCTTAAACTCTAACGATTTATTTTCCCTTGTGTGTTCCTTTCCTGTTAATTTATTCAGTTGCTGCCATATCTTTTTACTGTTCCCATTGGCACATTTAATGACGTTAAGAAAATAATTTGCTTTGGTTTTTCTCAAGACTTGGATCACTTTGTTCCTTACTGAAACAAATTTCTGCCTACACCCAGGGCATCCAAGATGTAGGTGACTTTGTTTCTTCAGTAGAACACAAATGTAGATTTTTAACGAAAACCGGTGCAGTCTGCCAGCCATATAATGCACAGTAGGGGTGGGCGATATGACCTAAAATTAATATCACGGTATTTTTCATCTTTTGAACGGTGACGGTATATCACGGTATTACTTTTTTTTGGTACATTTTGGGAGGAGTAGCTTGTCCTGTCCCTTTAGTATGTGAATAAAGTTAATATTTTTTAGAATATAAAGAGTAAATGTTAGGTATCCTTATCAAAAAGAGACATGGGAGAGTATTATGCATTCTCAACATATTTATTTTGCAAAAAAAAAACTAAAGATCTTACTTAGCAGTGTACAACAAAACAAAAATTATTTTTTATTGAAATTTAATTTCTGCAATATTTCAAACCTTTAAATAAATGGGGGAAATCAACCCATGGCGACAGTTTAAAAGTAGACCAATTCTGTGGGGAAAAACGTGGACTTGGCAACCCTGCATCCAACACGAGCTGCTGGAGTTAATGTCATTGCACACATGAGTATGAAATTTTCGTCCGAGATTTTTGCACGTTAAAAAAAAAATACAGGTTATGTTAATCGAGTTTACACACTGCCTCTGAAACTTTCGTCCGTCATAAAAAAAAAATTCAGATCGTGTTTGATTTTCTGCATTTTCGCATCCATAATAAGCATTTTGATAAAGATGGCGAATATGAGAAAACTAAAAAAAAAACCGCATACGAAAATCGGACTCAGTGTACTTGACCTTTAGATTTGAATGATCACGGGTCGAAAGTAAAGAAAGATGACAAACATAGACTGGAGGATTTGCTGCAATCTTGTACTCACTGACAAATATCTATTATAAGATGTGCTGCTCCTTTACACAGAGTGTGCGTTATCGCAAAATCTAAAGTAAAAGTAAACAGCACGAGCACTCAGTTAAAAGCGATTTCTATACCCTGCATATTGAAAGTGCGAAAATTATATACAATTTTAGAATATTTGCGGGTGCGCCGATAAGAAAAAAATATGGAGCTCAACTAAATATCGTGCCAATTTTGTTATTGGCTATGTAGTGTGGGGCTCCGGTGGGCCAAGCTTCTGATTGGGTGGCCATGGAGCCGGGCCTGTAAGGAACTATAGAACTAAGAGCATTCTAGAAAGAGCTTTGTGATTGGATGGAAATTTTAAGCATCATGCAAGGACATGCAACTGATATAAATATTTTAGGGGGGAGTATGTGGGAGTATTTGGCCGCTATTCGCAGAGAATTTAGTAACGTCAATGATTCTAATAAGCTCGGGCCGGTCGCGTTCTCCTCGCACCCGCTCAATTTGTGATCCGCTGTGTAAATCCTTCGGCCGTCCCAATTGCCACTCCGCCCCTGGTATAGGCTACAGGCCCGACCTTTCTTCACGATGTTTCACCAGTCTTTTAATGGCCACTCCCCTTTTACCTACCACCTGCAAAGCTGATACAAATATGTTTTACTTTTTTATTTACAACTAGATATATAGTATAAGGACAGGTATTAAGACCACAACTGAACTTTTGAAGAAAATTTGATGCCTTATTTAGAATTAGCTATTATTGATGTAAATGCAGCCGTTCGAGGCACAAAATTGATTTATTACGGTATTGACGGTATTAGAAAATCCATGTTGCGGCGCAATGTCACACCGGTGATGACTATGACACCGGTTTCCCGCCCACCCCAATGCACAGACAAATCCAAATTATACCCTGCGGCTCGTGGCGATACACTGATGTCCTAAGACACTAAACGATCGTGTTTTTGCGAGAAACTGAACAGTATATATATAATTTTTTACCTTTGATACACAGCCACGTCCATCTGTCCTGAGCACGAGCTCATCATCCGGCGCGTTACACGTGTACGCGCTCTGGAGTAGAATACGCAAACACCGGAAGGGGAAATCTGTGAAAAAACAACAATCCCGGATGAGTTTGCGCAAGCAAACGTAATCTTTTAGCTTTAAATTGGTTTGAACAATCAGGATAAGTGCAAGTAATTACCATTTTAAATAGCCCTTTTTAATATAGACCCTTTTACAGCCCACGTGATCAAATAGTTGCTCGCACATTTTGGCAACGGAAGTGGTGTTGTTCCCCACTGGCTCTAACGTGTTAGCAACTAAAGTTTATCAAAACGGTTTCCCAGCATCAAAATGTCTGGTTGTTGTGTTTACGGTTGCACTAATAGATATTCCACCAAGGGGCTTAAGTTTTATAGGATTCCGACAGGATCACGGCCGTTTCAGAAGAACCGGTGGCGTCTGTGGCTGCAGGCGACTATAGGGATAGTTCACCCAAAAATGAAAATTTGATGTTTATCTGCTTACCCCCAATGCATCCAAGATGTAGGTTACTTTGTTTCCTCAGAAAAACACAAACGAAGATTTTTAACAAAAACCGGTGCAGTCTGCCAGTCATATCATGGACATGGATGGGCACCAACCCTTTAAAAGTAAACAAAAACATGCACAGACAAATCCAAATTACACCCTGTGGCTCGTGATGATACATTGATGTCTTAAGACACGAAACGATCGATTTTTGTGAGAAACTGAACAGTATTTATATCATTTTTTACCTTTGATACACAGCCACGTCCATCTGTCATGTGCACGAGTTTGGCATCAGTCACGTCACATGTGCACGCGCTCTAACGTAGAATACGCAAAGGGTTTTCACCCTTTCTTCTCCATATCAGTGGTTCTCTTGAGATGCATTTAACCTCCTGGGGTTGAAAGGGACACCGGCGTCGCAATTTGCATGTTTTAAAGAGAGGAGCAAAAAGAACCTAAAATGCTTGGTAATTTCTGATCCTACATATAAGAGTAATACATCGTTTAAATCTGTAAAGGGTCTACTTTTATTTGTGTACTCTCACAATATCAGCAAAACATACTTTTGCAAAACAAAGAAAATAAACAGGGTTCGCATTCAGCAGTCTCAAGGTGCGTTCACACCGGACGCGAATGAAGCGGCAAGCGCGAGTGATTTACATGTTAAGTCAATGCAAAGACGCGAATAGCCATCCTGCGGCGCGAAACGCGCGAATGAAGCATTGAGAGTTTCAAGCGATTGCCGCGCGAAACGCGCGAGTTCAAAAATCTGAACTTTGGCGAAAATCCGCGCCGCGTAAACCAATCAGGAGCTTGCTCTAGTAGTGACGGAGGCAGAAATCCGAAACAACAATGGCGGACAAAATCACCGTTGCTGTCTGTGGTTACTCGGAGCTGTACGATACATCTTTGGACTTTTGTAGAAACAGGAATACAAAGGATCTTGCTTGGAAGAAAGTGAGTGAAGAGGTCAGACAATCTGGTTAGTTTTAAAAAACGCTCTTTACTCAATTTGACCTACATATACATACATATTGAGACTACAAGCAAGCTAAAGCTGGCAAATTGAGCTCATTCACCTATTTTACAACTACTTTCCCGCTGACAAGTGGGAAACGCCCCTCCCATGACGCGTTTGTTGTGAAGAAAATGTCACGCGCAAATGGCGCGAGTAAACTGAAATGTTCAAGCGTTCAACTACACGCGAATAGCGTCCGGTGTGAACGCACCATCAGTCTCCACACATATCTTTTTGAAATGTGTCTTTTAAATGAACTAATACTCTGCGATTACATGACACACACACATAAGATACATACCTATTGGAAGCTTGATATTTCTAATTTTAGATGATGTAACTCTTGCCGAAAACAAATATTCTCTGATGAAGTAATCCGTATAAAACCAACACAATGTCCAGTCTATCCTGTCTGCTTCATTATTTTTAATTAGATCACGCGCACGAGCTACTTTTGCTTTTCATATTATAATCGTCCACGTGAGGGTGCCGCGCCAAAAGTAGACGCCCACATCACGGTAAATAAAGGAGCAAGACTTTTCTTTCAATAATAATGTTTCCTTCCTGACTTTCTGGTCTGTACAAATGTGTTTATGCAAACACCTCGCCATGGACGGCTCTATACGTAGGCTATATGTTAATGTCTCTCACCTTCTGAGCAGGAAGCTGCCAGGGAGTCTACCTTCCAAGGTAAGAGGGGCGTCATGTTTGGGGGTGTACTTTGTTTTAGTAATGTGACATCCAAACACGTATCTACCAGATCTATGGGTTAAAGTTAACGGCTAAGACAAAGAATCAAAGCATTCACCAAGACCATTACTGTCCACCCTATCTAAAGTCTTCTGAAAGGTTTTTGCGGGGAGGGCTCTAACTGACAATGGATGAGAGTATCCTATATTGGTGTATTTTCACCCTACCAATACTGCAGCTAAACCTACCCCACACAGAAAACTACTGGCAATTTTTTATTTTATACAGGCAGAATCGTATATATGTTGTGTTTTCTTTTTGTTGTTATTTAAGTAATATTTTTCATTTTACTCTAGAGCATAGACAGTAGGTGTACTGTAACAGAACAAGTATACATTCCACTTTAAACCTCTCAGTTAAATAATTACGCCCTCAATTTTTTAAAGATCTTTAAATGGTTAAACACATTTGTGTGTCACTAAAGCGGGGTGCGCTGTCTATTGTCTTTAAATGAAACTTTAGTTTTCTAATTTCTTTAAAAACAGCCCAATGACCAGCGTTGTTTCTTCAGATCATTAATGCACCCTAGTGCTTTTCTCACATGAGTAGAGAGCTCTTTGGATGTGTGTTTTTTTTTTTAATTCATGTGACACGTAATTTTTAATTCAGAAAAAACGTTTCTCATTTGACAGACCTACATTTCAACTCAGGGTGCTTAACAACCGCAGAAGATACATGTTGTTTTCTAATGTTCATGAAACCTATATTGGTGTAAATGTTCTTACCTAGACCACAAAACTTATGCATTTTGACTATTTGACTATTTTGTAGGCGTAATGTCATTTAAATGGCTTACTAAAAGATTAAAGCATCAACATCTGTGATTTTCAAAATTAAAGAGATAAGTATTGTCATCATTACTTTTTGACCCCAATAAACTGGTAATAATTTTCTATGCAAGTGACACAATATACAGTTCTCATATTATGTGTGTAAACGGCAGTGCTAAAACATTTGCCAGTATTTCTGCATGCCAACAGATTTTTGTCAGGAATGTCTAAGAATCTAAGAATCACAGTGTTTTGCAAATTACATTTTTTCTTACACCACTAGATTTTAGTCATATCATCAAGATTTCAGATGGTCGTTCACATTTTGTTTGTGGGACTATTTATGTTTTTAGGTAAAGACATCATAATAGGAATTAATTTAAATGAAGAATTTAAGTAACAGTCGTTCTCTTTGAGATGATTCTTTTTAGTCTGTCCACAAAGTGCGATCACATGAAGCATCAGCATGAAAATTAAGTATGTTTACATCTTAAAACTATTACAACTGAAACAAATTAAACTATGGCACTGAAGTTCCACATTCTTTAAAGTTTGATTGAGGATGAGCACATACATATTCATTTAAGAAAATCATTAAACAGTTGACTAAACTTTTTATTATTTTGACAAACCTCCATTTCAAATTATTTTCCCCCGAGGTGTTTATCCGCAAAATCTTGTTCAAAACATTCTGCTCGACATAAAAAAAATTAAAGGATGTTTTCAGAGATGTTTTAATAATCATAATCTAGTGAGGTTGTGAGAGGTCTGGCATTGCGAACATTTGTGGTGTCAGGTGAAGTTTCCGTGGGGCATCTGTTGGATTGTTAGGTAAAGTTGAGAAAGTTAATATTTTTTTCTGAGAAAACAGGGATTTTTATTTATAATATGGATCTGGTGAATGTGGCTTTAATCCGATGTTCAGGTGGCAGTATGAGATTACATAGATAAAGCAGAAGTCGATAACAACAAACAAAAAAAACAGTGGTCAGGGTTATTGCTTTTTAACACACCAATCTATGCTATTGTAAAATCTTGTTTCATTTTAGTGAATTTTGTTCATTTAGTTACATTTGTTTTTCTTTATATTCACTCTTAGATTTTTCAAGTCTCAATACTAGCACAATCACCCACACAAGCACAAACATACTAAAACACAAACTAAAACATACATGCAACTAAAGCACAAACACAAACATACAAATTAAAAACACAAACATACATGCAAACAAACATAAAAAACACATGCAAACTAAAACACAAACTGAAACATACATGCAACTAAAGCACAAACATGTAAACTAAAACACAAACTGAAACATACATGCAACTAAAGCACAAACATGTAAACTAAAACACAAACTGAAACATACATGCAACTAAAGCACAAACATGCAAACTAAAACACAAACTGAAACATACATGCAACTAAAGCACAAACACAAACGTGCTAATTAAAAACACAAACATACATGCACACAAACAAAAAACACATGCAAACTAAAACACAAACATAAAAAACACAAACATAAAAAACACATGCAAATTAAAACACAAACTGAAACATACATGCAACTAAAGCACAAACATGTAAACTAAAACACAAACTGAAACATACATGCAACTAAAGCACAAACATGCAAACTAAAACACAAACTGAAACATACATGCAACTAAAGCACAAACACAAACGTGCAAATTAAAAACACAAACATACATGCACACAAACAAAAAAACACATGCAAACTAAAACACAAACATAAACACATGCAAACTAAAACACAAACATAAAAAACACATGCAAATTAAAACACATACTGAAACATACATGCAACTAAAGCACAAACATGCAAACTAAAACACAAACCGAAACATACATGCAACTAAAGCACAAACACAAACGTGCAAATTAAAAACACAAACATACATGCACACAAACAAAAAAACACATGCAAACTAAAACACAAACATAAACACATGCAAACTAAAACACAAACATAAAAAACACATGCAAATTAAAACACATACTGAAACATACATGCAACTAAAGCACAAACATGTAAACTAAAGGAACTAACATGTTTTCACGGTTGCTTGGACTGAATACCTGGCTACAAAGAACCTGCAGTCTAAAAGGAGTCAACTTCATTGACAACTTCAATCTTTTCTGGGGCCATAGACAACTGTTCAAACTGGACGGCCTTCACCCAAACAAACTTGGTGCGAGAGTGCTTAAGGACAATATCTACTTTTCACTCCGGCATCCTTCAGTAGAATGTGTGAGTCCACCCAACATGAATGGCACACACACACTTGGACAAAGTGACGACAGGACATCTTAGCAGCTTCAGATTCAACATGTGGCCAACACAACCAACAAGGACACTGACAACGCCACGCAGCCACAACAAGCACTGCTTATGGACACTTTCCTGGCTGAGCCCTGCCCACAGAGCTTATCACAGGCCAGACTGTGACGTACTGCAACAACTCAGCACCGAAGGATGACTTTCTGGTAAACAGTCAGGGAAGCCAGGACAACAACATATTTCAGCCACCGGAAACACCAGAGCCAGAGCACCATTCACCAGACACATTGTCCCTCTCTCCAGCATCTCCACTTTTAAGCTTCTCACAGAAAATGGAGGAACTGGTATATGCTGGAACCAGACTCTCACACTCTTTTGCTGCAAGCCTCCAGTTATCATCTAAAAAACGGCAGGCACCACAACCACCAAAGCCTGTGGGCCCAGCTCACCCTCCTCCTCCTGTGAGAGCTCTCCGGCCGCTGCCACAACGTCAGGGCTCAAACCCTCCTGCATCTGCTGTGAGTGAACCAAAAACAACTGATAACAGCTCTCAGTGATATGTGTCGGGTCCCCGCTACGGTAGCAGCAACAATCAGGAATGTTTACAGAACAAGCGGGAACCCAGTGTGCCTGTAGCTTTCCCTATTTCTGTTTTAATATGTGATAGAAAGTCTAAGGCCCTTTCAAATCGTACAGTTCACACATCTAATCTGAGGCTTATTAGGCATCAAACTAAGATTGCTCTAGAGACAAAAAGTGCTGCCATCAAGCTAGCATTTTTAAATGTTCGCTCACTAAAAAATAAATCACTTCTGATCAATGATTTTATAACCACAAACAACCTGGATTTTATGTTTTTAAATGAAACATGGCTAGAAGACAGCTGCAGTGCAACAGTCCTCAATGAAGCAGTCCCTCCTAACTTTACTTTCATGAATGTCTGGAGAGCCGTCAAGAGAGGCGAGTTGTAGCTGCTCTATTTAAAGATGTCTATCAATGCAAGCAAGTGTCATTTGGTCAGTACTTGTCTTTTGAATATCTAGGGATTGTACTTAAAGGTACTCCACGCATTCTGTTTATCATTATTTACAGGCCCCCAAAATACTCTCCGGCCTTTGTTGAAGAGTTCACAGAACTGCTTTCAATGATTTGTTCAGAGTTTGACTGTTTTGCTATTGCAGGGGATTTTAATGTTCACATAGAAAATGCAGAAAGCAAAACTACAAAAGAAATTATAACGGTTTTGAACATGTTTGACCTGATTCAGCATGTGCATGGGCCTACACACAATCGTGGACACACTCTTGATTTACTCATCAGTAAGGGTCTAAACATTTCATCCACTGTTATCAAGGATGTAGCACTATCTGATCACTTCTGTATTTTCTTTGATATATTGATCTCTGCTACCACTGAATCTAGATCAGTCTCTGTCAGGAAGAGATGCATTAACGATAACACTAGTGTGCTATTTATGAAGGCTATATCTTCAATGCCAAGCATTTCTGCAGACTCTGTTGATTTTCTCCTGGAGTCATTTAACTCAAAAGTTAAGAATGTCATTGATGACATTGCACCTGTGAAGGTCAGACAGATGACTGGCAAGAAATCACCGTGGAGAAAATCAACAGCAGTACAGAGTATGAAAAGACAATGCAGAAAAGCTGAGCGGATGTGGCGGAAGACAAAACTTGAAATTCACTATAGCATCTATAAAGACAGCCTTCATGCTTTCAATGTTGAACTAGGTAAAGCTAGACAAACATTCTTCTAGAACCTTATAAACAGCAACTTAAACAACACTCGGACTCTTTTTGCTACCGTTGAGAGACTAACAAACCCCCCTAGTCAGATCCCTATTGAAATGCTATCCGACAGCAAATGCAATGAGTATGCTTCCTTCTTTTCTGAGAAGATCAAAAATATCAGAAAGACAATTAGCACACCCTCAATTTATGCAGAGGTCAGACAGATTCGACCGCAGTTTCAAAAAGTCGTTACTATGTCTGCTTTTGAAGCAATCGATAGCAACATTTTAGAAGAAATAGTACAGCACCTTAAATTATCAACCTGCTACCTTGACACACTTCCCACATCTTTTTTCAAAAGTGTGCTTAACTGTTTAGAAGTAGATCTCTTAGAAGTGGTGAACACCTCACTTCTCTTTGGGACTTTTCCGAACTCCCTGAAAACCGCAGTTGTTAAGCCCCTTCTGAAAAAGAGCAATCTTGATAACACCATACTGAGCAACTATAGACCAATATCAAATCTTCCTTTTATAGGAAAGATTATTGAAAAGGTTGTTTTTAATCAGCTGAACCACTACATAAACTCAAATGGATACCTGGACCATTTCCAATCTGGTTTCAGACCACATCATAGCACAGAGACAGCGCTCATAAAGATAATAAATGATATTAGTCTAAATTCTGATTCTGGCAAAATATCAGTGCTGGTATTACTAGATCTCAGTGCTGCGTTCGACACTGTCGATCATAACATTCTTTTAGATAGATTGGAAAACTGGGTCGGGCTTTCTGGGATGGTTCTCAAATGGTTCAGGTCATACTTAGAAGGGAGAGGCTATTATGTGAGTATAGGAGAACATAAGTCTAAGTGGACGTCCATGACATGCGGAGTCCCACAAGGCTCAATTCTAGCGCCGCTGTTGTTCAGCCTGTATATGCTCCCACTAAGTAAAATAATGAAAAAGAACCAAATTGCATATAACAGCTATGCAGATGATACCCAGATTTACCTAGCCTTATCGCCAAATGACTACAGCCCCATTGACTCTCTCTGCCAATGCATTGATGAAATTAACAGTTGGATGTGCCAAAACTTTTTACAGTTAAACAAGGAGAAAACGGAAGTCATTGCATTTGGAAACAAAGATGAAGTTCATAATGTAAATGCGTACCTTGACACTAGGGGTCAAAATACAAAAAATCAAGTCAAGAATCTTGGTGTGATTCTGGAGTCAGACCTCAGTTTCAGTAGCCATGTCAAAGCAGTAACTAAATCAGCATATTATCATCTCAAAAACATTGCAAGAATTAGATGTTTTGTTTCCCGTCAAGATTTGGAGAAACTTGTTCATGCCTTTATCAGCAGCAGGGTGGACTATTGTAATGGTCTCCTCACTGGCCTTCCCAAGAAGACCATTAGACAGCTGCAGCTCATACAGAACGCTGCTGCCAGGATTCTGACTAGAACCAGAAAATCAGAGCATATTACACCAGTCCTCAGGTCCTTACACTGGCTTCCAGTTATGTTTAGGATAGATTTTAAAGTACTTTTACTTGTTTATAAAGCACTCAATGGCCTAGGACCTACATACATTGCAGATATGCTCACTGAATACAAACCCAACAGACAACTCAGATCACTAGGATCGAGTCAGTTAGTAATATCAAGGGTTCACACAAAACAAGGGGAATCCGCTTTTAGCTATTATGCCGCCCGCAGTTGGAACCAGCTTCCAGAAGAGATCAGATGTGCTAATACATTAGACACATTTAAATGCAGACTCAAAACTCATCTGTTCAGTTGTGCATTTATTGAATGAGCACTATGCTGCGTCCGAACAGATTGCATTATTTTATGTATAATCATTTCTACTGTTTTAATTAATTTTTAAATCAATTTTAAAATAATTTAAAATGTTCTTAAATCTGTTTATGTGATTATGACTATGATTTTTATGCTATTGTGATTTTAATTCCTTTTTATGTACAGCACTTTGAATTACCATTGTGTATGAAATGTGCTATATAAATAAACTTGCCTTGCCTTGCCTAAAGCACAAACAAGTGCACATACAAACATGTACAAACACAAATATGTATGCAAACAAACACAAACATGCAAACTAAAACACAAAAATACAAACACAGCCATCTGCACACACACACACACACACACACACACACACACACACACACACACACACGAACACACACACACGAACACACACACACGAACACACACACACACACACGAACACACACGAACACACACACACACACACACACACACACACACACACGTTGGGTTTACATGTTTTATGGGGACATTCCATAGGCGTAATGGTTTTTATACTGTACAAACCGTACTTTCTATGGCCCTACACCTACCCTACACCTAAACCTAGCCCTCACAGGAGATTGTGCATACTTTTACTTCATCAAGAAAACTCATTGTGCATGATTTATAAGCCTGTTTTCTCATGGGGACCTGAGAAATGTCCCCACAAGGTCAAAATCTACTGGTATTTCTATCTTTGTGGGGACATTTGGTCCCCATAACGTGATGAATACCAGGTACACACACACACACACACACACACACACACACACACACACACACACACACACACACACACACACACACACACACACACACACACACAGCTGTAGTGTTTTCTAAATGTCTCTGTTCTTGTGTTTAGATGCCTGTTTTCTCACACTGGATCCAAACACAGCAAACTCTGAACTCAGTCTGTCTGAGAAGCTGTTACTGGGAGATTGAGTGGAGTAGTGATAGATGTGTGTGTATATCAATATCATATAAGAGCATCAGCAGGAAGGGAGATGGTAGTGAGTGTTTGTTTGGATATAATGATCAGTCCTGGAGTTTGTTCTTCTCTCCTTCCAGATACTCATTCACAAACAATAACATATGGACTGATCTCCCTGTAGAGTCCATCAGCAGTAGAATAGGAGTGTTTGTGGATCACAGTGCAGGAACTCTGTCCTTCTACAGCGTCTCTGACACAATGAGTCTCATCCACACAGTCCACACCACATTCACTCAGCCGCTATATCCTGGGTTTTATGTTTGGTCTGGATCATCAGTGAAATTGTGTTGAAGGCACAATATTGTAAAATATTTGTAATGAAATATCCCAAAACCATTTGCACATGTAATATAGTTCATGCAGTTGTGTACTTGCATTATCCCAAAAGTTCCCAAAGATGTGTTGTGACATTGTCACACAAGAAACATTTTATTGCAATGATTTAATGTATAGTAGAATTTTAAGTGTTTTACATGTTTTTTAGTCCATTTTATTCATCTTAACATTGTAAATGTGTGTATGTCTTTAAGAAATGCATGGCTGGCCTGTGATGTGACCAGTCAAGTCACATGACAGGAAGCAGGAACTGTATAAAGAGAGCAGCATGCCAAACAAACAGGTCCAAATTATAGTCCTATTGCGTTGACATCTAATACTGGTAAAATAATGGAAAAAATGGTGAATGAAAGGTTAATGTATCATGTGGAAACTAATAAATTCTTATCCAAATTTCAGAGTGGTTTTAAGAGAGGGAGAAATACAATGGATCCGGCTGTGTGTTTAGAACACGAGATAAGAAAAGCACAAGTAAATAGAGTGAGGTGGCTGTCTTTTTTGACATAGAGAAAGCATATGACATGATGTGGAGAGAAGGGTTGGTAATTAAACTGTATAAGTTAGGTATCACAGGTCAAATGTATAGATGGATCAAGGATTTTTTTTTTTTATCAGGGAGAACATTAAAAGTGAGGAAACCAGTTATTTAGAAAAGTTTGCAATCGAAAATGGTACTCAAGGAAGTATAGTAAGTCATTTTTTGTTTTCCATTATGATAAATTATGTATTTAAAGATTTGAATAATGGGCTGGGGTTCTCACTCTTCAAGGATGAAGGGGCAATCTGGAAAAAGGGAAGGAATATTGATTAGATCTGTGTTAGATTATGGTTGTATGGTATATGGATCAGCTGCAGAGATGTCTCTCAAAAAGTTAGATAATATACAGCTTCAGGCATTGAGACTATGTGCATGAGCTATAAAAACTACACCAATTACAGCCAGTGGCGGAGCCAGTAATTCACAAATAAATTGTTAAAAAATCATACAATGTGATTTCCGGATTTTTATTTATAAATTCTGTCTCTTACAGTGGAAATGCACCTATGCTGAAAATTGTAGACCCCTCCATGATTTCTAAGTAAGAGAACTTGCAAAATCACAGGTGATCAAATACTTATTGACCTCACTGTATATGCATCACATTAAAGAACATTTCTCAAATGCATATACTAAAATATATTCTGCAATTCGAGATCACAATACAAGGCGCAAGCTTCTATCAGCTGTGTATTTTTTTTATTTGTAAGTTAATGCACAAGTAAATGCATTTATATTAGAAAATATGTGCTAATTTGTTTTTCTCTCATTAATTTGTAAAGTACAAACAAACAATTTAAATGCATAAAATAACTAATTTTACATTCTGGCATTTATGTGCTGTTGACTTCCGGCCTTTTTCACATTCTTATCACTATTTGCATGACTCATCCACGAGTACATGTTGGAGAACAAGCTTTTGGGGGTTTTGAGAACCATAAACAAGCTGACTTCGCAATAGTGAGCTCCTACAAAAATAGTCAAATTCACTCAGTGTTACTTGATCTAATTCAAAAATATCTTAATTACAATTAAGTGAAAATTAATTGTGTTCAGTTTTGTTTTAGTCACTAAAACAGTCCAGTACTTTATAGTCCAGAGGTTCTCAACTCTGGCCCTCGAGGTCCACTTTCCTGCAGAGTTTACCTCCAACCTTGATCAAACTCACCTGCCTGTAACTTTCTAGTAATGATGAAGAGCTTGATTAGCTTGTTCAGGTGTGTTTGATTAGGCTTGGAGATAAACTCTGCAGGAAAATGGACCTCGAGGGCCAGAGTTGAGAACTGTTATAGTCAAACACATTTTTATATTGAAATAATGAAGATTATTGTGCCACCCCAGACTGGTTGCTGGCCCCTCCCTGGCCACCCCTATGAAAACATGTTGGCTCTGCCACTGATTACAGCACTACAGGTTGAAATGGGGGAAATGTCATTGGAAATGAGAAGGGTACAGCTATCAGTGAATTACTAGGTTAATTTACAACGCCATAGTCAAGATCATCCAACACTAGACACTTTAAAGCCATGTTGGGAAAAAGAGAGGAGGGAAACTAAAAGTTTTGGATGGACAGAGATACAGAAAGCAACAGAACTTAAAGTTAATCAATTAAATGTTAGTCCAACTGTTCCATTACCAGTAATACATCCTTGGTTACTTCCAGATGCTATAGCTGATTTTACATTGTTACAACAGAAAAACAAGGGTAAGGAATGTAATTTATATAATGTGCAGACATATATTAATGAGTACTACAGTTATGTTCAGATCTACACCGATGCATCAAAGAGTTCAGACAACAAGATAGGAGTAACATTTACTGTTCCAGAGTTTCATTTATCAATAAGGAAAAGGATCAGGGATGAGCTATCTGTTTATACAGGCGAAATGGTTGCAGTATTATTAGCAATACAGTGAATAGAAGAAATAAAACCTGTGAAATCAGTTATTTGTTCAGACTCCTGTTCAGCATTAGCTAGTTTACAGTACAGTCATTCGAAAGGTAGACCAGGTATTTTAATGGAAATAATGCAAACAATATACAGAATTCAAATGATGGGGGTTACAGTGGAATTTATGTGGATGCCTGCACATATTAGTATAGAAGAATATAAAGAAGCAAAAGAAGCGGTTAAAAACAATGACATTACTTGTTACTAATTGTTAATTTAGGTAAGAATGAAATTAAGAGTATTATCAAGAAGAGACTGAAGGAAAGGTGGCAAAAAAATGTTTTATAGAATTCATAGGAAAGTGGGAGAGAAAAACAGGAGAGATGAAATAGCAATATCAAGGATGAGATTTGGACACACAAGATTAAATAGTACACTTTATAAAATGGGTAAACATGATACGTGAGGTGTGAATTTTGTGGGCAAGAGGAAACAGTGGAACATGTTATAATGCATTGTCAGAAATATGAGACTGAAAGAAGGTTAATTCATAATTTAGAAAAATTAAAATGCATTTTATACCAAAGTATATTTTGCAAAATAACTCGAGAAATGAGTGTTATAGTTTTATTTTTCAGTTCCTTAAGAAATCTAATTTGTGGGAGAGAGTATAAAAAAATAAAATAAAAAAGGGTGGGTAAGTCGTCTTGATCCACACTCCATACCAGTTGGTGGCAGAAATACACCATTTTGTTGTTTGTCAACCGCTAATAAAATTTTAAGAAGAAGAACAAACAGGTTCACACACCTAAATTGAGGAGTTTCCCTTCTGTGGACTTAACTTTCCAGAATCACTTTCAGCAAATTGGATTATGACTAATTTTGGATTGTATATACACTGGTGGACATCTTGAGTTTTTTTTTTTAGTACACTAGGATTCTTGGACTGTTTTAGGGTATGGTGCAATGGACTGTTTGCTTTTAACAGACTGAGTTTTCCTGGTTTTATTGTGTTGTTTTACATGCTATAGCAAACAATTTAAAATAAGGTTAAATTTCCATAACTAACATTAACAAAAGTAATCTCTGTGTGATCTCTGTGTGGAGCAGTGGCTGTTGTCAGGCTCCTTGTGCAAACAAAAATCTCACTGGATTATTACAATTAATGGCAAAATGAATGTTTGGAAATGTAAACTTATATTTCCTACTAACACACTACAGCAAAAGATAGAAATAGCTGTACACTGAAATGTACAAATTCACTAAAGAAACTAGTGTATAGTAAGTCTAAAGAAGTTTTATTTACTAAATAATTACTATTTGTCAAATAGTACTATTTGGCTTACCTTCACCCTCTACACTTTCTAATGGTGTTGTAATGTGACATCTACAAATAAAAAAAAAACAATAATCAAAAAATCATGTTTACATAGCATGCATCCAATCAGTGTAGCAATCATTTCAGAGAGTGGCAAAATGCTGAAGACCATGGGCCAGTTGTGGACAGTCTTAAGAACTTATCTGACCAACTAGCAGTTAGTAAGCAGTTAATTACTTGTTTGTCATAAATTTGACAAACATTATGCAACTGGCTTAAAGTTAAGACCAGTCTAAAACAATATAGGTGACTAACGTTTAATACTAATGTAAGCAGTTCATGCAACAGGCACTGGATCTTCCAGATACTTCTATATATAATAGCTAATAATAGTAAATCTAGTTTACTACAAGTGACTACAATATAAGTGTAAATAGACCTACCACACTAGTTTACATGTTCTGTTTTATAGAAAACATCAATAAAGCTGATTACTTTTCACTACTTGACACAGGACTTCATAAACACTGAGTCAAATGACAAAACATGTTAGCTGTAAGTCAAAAACCATAATAAAATACATTTTTTCCACAGTTGTTACATCTGGAGCTTTCGATCACACCATATGGTAGGTCAAAATGAACGAAAAGATCCACTGGGCCACAAACCGTACGTAACTTTGTGACCCATTTTCGGATTTTTCCTTTTGTGCCTATTGTGAATTGTAAACAGAAATTGCGCCAACAGAGCTAAAAAAAAAAAAAAAAAAAAAAAATTAAAGAATATATTTACATTTAACCAACTGTGTAGATGAGCACTTTGAGATCAATCATTGAGAAAGTTTATGTTAGGGAAACGAACAAGTCACGTCTGAAATTAATAAAGTGGATGCAAAAGAAAGGATTACTCCATAGTAAAATGAAATGCAGGCAATGCATCATTACAGAATTGTAAACAAGATGACAATTCCAGAAAATGTAGCATAATGCTTCCGGTTCATTTATACAGAATTCACATTCATTGGTCACTTCAATTTTACATTTTAATATAATCTTTTCTAGAGAAAATTATTTAAATAATTTTGTAATCTCTTTAATCTTATTGTTGTTGTTTTTGTGAAATGTTGTGAAAATGACACTGTCTACACCGGACGCGAGCGGCGTGACAAAATACCTATGATAGAATAGAACCTATGATGCTGTCTATACTGGATGCGGAGAGGCGCGACATGGCAAATCCCTAAACTGCTGTCGCGTTCTATTTATGACGTGCTCACACAAAGTTTAAAAGACTCTATGTACCCATAAATACACATGAACTAGACAAAATGACAAGTAACATGGGCACTATCTTCTCTAATACATTAGAAGCTGTTGCCCCCATCAAGCTAAAAAAGGTTAGAGAAAAACGTACGGCGCCATGGTACAACAGTAATACCCATTCTCTCAAAAAAGAAACTCGTAATCTTGAGCACAAATGGAGAAAAACTAACTTGGAAGTTTTTAGAATTGCATGGAAAAACAGTATGTCCAACTATAGACAGACTTTAAAAAGCTGCTAGAGTCGAGTACATCCACCAACTCATAGAAACCCCCCCCCCCCCCCCAAAACAATCCAAGGTTTTTATTTAGCACAGTGACTAGAATAACAAATAACCAAACGCCACATAACCTAAATATTCCTGCACAGTTTAATAATAATGACTTTATGATTTTCCTTACTGATAAAACAGACAATATCAGAAATACAATAACAAACCCACTAAATTATTAAAAGAGTTGTTATCTGTAGTAGAAGTACCGCTTCTCAATATTATTAACTCATTGTTATCTTTAGGTCATGTCCCAAAACCATTCAAACTGGCGATTAAGCCTCTTATTCAGAAACCACAGCTAGACCCTAGTAAACTGTCAAATTACAGATCCATCGCTAATCTTCCATTTATGTTTAAAATTTTAGACAAAGTTCTCAATGAAAAAGTGCTCATTTGTGCTCCTTCTCTTTGAAGACTTTCAGTCAGGTTTTAGGCCCCACCATAGCACAGAAACTGCACTTGTAAAAATCACAAATGACTTGCTACTTGCGTCAGATCAAGGCTGCGTCTCATTGCTAGTTTTACATGATCTTAGTGCTGCGTTCGACACTATAGATCATGACATACTCATAGATCGATTACAAAGCTATACAGGTATTCAAGGGCAGGCTTTAAGATGGTTCAGATCATACCTGTCCGATCGCTACCACTTTGTTTATTTAAATGGGGAGTCATCGCAGCTAACACCAGTAAAGTATGGAGTGCCACAAGGATCTGTCCTAGGTCCACTACTATTTTCAATTTACATGTTATCCCTTGGTAATATTATTAGGAAATATGGGATTAGTTTCCATTGTTATGCTGATGATACTCAACTATATATTTCAACAAGACCAGATGAAACTTCTAACTTCGCAAAGTTAACAGAGTGTGTTAAAAATGTTAAAGACTGGCTGACCAATAATTTGGACCAAAAAACCAGTACACAGAATCTCTTGAATTGCAATTTGCAACTAGACGGATGTACTGTTATTTCCTCTACGGTCAAAAATCTGGGTGTTATATTAGACAGCAACCTGTCTTTTGAAAATCATATTTCTAATGTTACAAAAACGGCATTCTTCCATCTTAGAAACATTGCTAAGCTACGGAACATGTTTCCTGTTTCTGATGCAGAAAAGTTAGTTCATGCATTCATGACATCTAGACTGGATTATTGTAATGCACTACTAGGTGGTTGTCCTGCATCTTGTCCTTGCCAGATCAAGAAAATATGATCATATTACCTTAATTTTACAGTCTTTGCACTGGCTGCCTATTAGGTTCCGTATCACCCACAAAATATTACTTCTTACCTATAAGGCCCTTGCATACCTATAAGGCCAAGCTCCTGCATACCTAACTAGTCTCCTACCACGCTACAATCCATCACGCTCCCTAAGATCGCAAAACTCTGGACTTTTGGTAGTACCTAGGATAGTCCACTAAAGGAGGGAGAGCCGTTTCACATTTGGCTCCTAAACTCTGGAATAGCCTTCCTGATAACGTTCGGGGTTCAGACACACTCTCTATGTTTAAATCTAGATTAAAGACTCATTTCTTTAGCCAAGCATTTACATAATGTATCTCATAACCTTGTTCTTCAGTTACATCTGATCAAATGCACATCAACATTCTTCAGCTTGGGCTGAACACATAATTTTTGCTTGGTTGGAACAGCAGCTATGCTAATTATTTGTTTCTCTGTAACTAGGAATTACACAAGATTCAGTCTGGATTCAGAATATATGAGAAGAGATGATGCCAACCCTTCAGAGGACCTCAGATGATGCCAGCCCTGAAACAACATAAAGCACTACAAAATGTTGCTACAAGTTTGATTGCAGCACATAATCATTACTACTCATAGTGTTCTTCATCTGATTTTAACGTACATCTATGCCACATGTACACTGTACTTGACATACTGTACAGTAGTCACCACTAGTAAGATACTAAATTTTCTGTACAGCTGCCTTGCAACGATTTGTATTGCGAAAAGCACTATACAAATGAACTTGAATTGAATTGAATCTGATGTGGCTTCTTATTAAAGTACCCAAAGTGGTTGTAAGAACACAGATAAATATGGTCCCAGTACAGTTTGTATTGTCTTAATGTTATTTTTGAACGTCGTCATTCAAAGTGTTTCTATCTTCTTTCATTTAGTTGCATGATAGCTGGATGCTTTTGTCCATATTAGGGATTTCCTGGAACATGCTTTTTATTGTGCTTTTATTTAAAATGATTGCTAGATATTAGGGCCAGTCTCCATTTCTCTGACTCATCCGCAGCAGAATGTCCCTCTTCACGCAGGAGCTGGCTCTTTTGTTGTTTGGGAGCGATGTTCTGGGATCATCCAGCCTCACCGGTGTAATAAGTGGGACGACTGAAAATGAGGATCCAAATGCAAGCTTTATTGTGAAGATCGAAGTCAAGGCAAACAGGGTCGAACACCAGCAAACAGGAACAAACAGGACAAGACAAAAAAAAATCCAATAAATCCAATAAGGCAGGCGGGGGTCGAAAACCAAGAGGGCAGTCCAAAGTAACAAATGAAAAAACAAAACAATGAAACTAGGCTAAAACTGAAAAACAAAAACAGAACTATGGCTAGGGAAAAACAACTAGGAAACTTGGAAACACTTTGTAGAGTCCACAGGAGCAAAACAATACTTCGCACAGTTCGTTTGGCATGGTCTGCCTTTATGGCTGACAGACAGGAAATAACCAACGAAGCAGCAGAGGGAGCAGCAACTGTCTGACTGGGTGAGGGCTCCCTCTGCTGGGCTGGCGTTACATAGCCCCCCTCCTAGGAGCGACTCCTGGCCCTCCAACAATAGGCAATAAGTCAATGATAGAGGGGGGAACAAGGTGCAGAGTCCGGGCGGACAGGGATTTCAGAAACGGCCTCCTTAGCCATGACAGGGCAGACAGGGATTTCAGGAATGGCCTCCATAGCCATGACAGAGCAGAGATGGACAACAGGATTACTATGGTGCAGTGGTGGGCCTGGACCGTGGAGCAATGGTAAACAGTGAAACAGTGGAGGACCAGGACCCTGGAGCAGTGGCCGACTGAGGAGTAGTGGTGACCAGGGCGGTGCAGGCAGAGCAGGGGGTCTTGGCGTTGTAGGCTGAGCAGGAAGCCATGGCGGAGCAGGCCGAGCAGGGAGCCATGGAGGATCAGGCAGAGCAGGGGGTCTTGGCGTTGTAGGCTGAGCAGGAAGCCATGGCGGAGCAGGCCGAGCAGGGAGCCATGGAGGATCAGGCAGCGCAGGGGGCCTTGGCGTTGCAGGCAGAGCAGAAAGCCATGGTGGAGCAGGCAGAGCAGGAACCTTGACAGAGGTTGAGCTGACTGTGAGTTCATATATGGGTGGTGCCTCCCTTTGAGGATCTGCAGCGGAAGCTGCCTCCTCAGGGCGTCGGCTTTGCATGGCTTGCTTGGCTTGGGAGCGTCGGTTCTGTCTCAGCTGTTGCTGAATGCAAGTTTTATTGTGAAGATTGTAGTCAAGGCAAACAGGGTCGAACACCAGCAAACAGGAACAAACAGGGCAAGACAAAATCGTAAATCCAATAGGGCAGGCGGGGGTCGAAAACCAAGGGGGCAGTCCAAAGTAACAAATGAAAAAACAAAATGAAACTAGGAAGAACTATGGCTAAGACTGAAAAACAAAAACAGAACTATGGCTAGGGAAAAACAACTAGGAAACTTAGGAACACTTGGTAGAGTCTGCAGGAGCAAAACAATACTTCGCACAGTTCTTCTTCTTCTTCTTCTTCTTCTTCTTCTGATTTTTGCGGCAGACTGGACGCATCAACGGCGTATTGCTGCTCTCCTCCGTTAATTTGCAGAACTTCACCTAGAGGCTATATTCTCCTATATAGGCCAGTGCAGAGTAGAAAATTTATGACGGTCTTTGTTGTTTCATAGTCCTGGTTATTAAGAATTGATTTTAAAGATAAGGATGAGACTCCAGATTTTAGCAGCTCAGAGAACATGATGGATCTTGCAGTTTGATAAATATCACATTCCATTAACACATGCTTTACAGTTTCTGCTTTTCCACATGAGCATTTGCCATCTGGGTGCTTGCCAACCATTGCAAGTCCATAATTCAGTGCACAGTGCCCCAACCTAAGTCTAGTGATCACCACACTATCCCTCCTCTCTAAATTTATATTTGGTATGTGCTTTAGTGTTGGCTGTATTGTAAAAAAAAAAATCTCTACCCTTATTACCCTCTTCCCATTCCTTCTGCCAAATTTGAGTAATCTTCTCCTGAATAATATTCTTACATTCAACTCTCCCATACATAACACTCAGCTCAACTTCGCTCTTGAGTTTGGCATTCTTTGCCATCTCATCAGCCTCTTCATTGCCCTGTATCCCTCTATGTGCTGGAATCCATAAAAATCCCACAGAATTACCCATATTAATCACCCTGTTTAGTGCAAGAAGAATTTCAGATATCAAGTCTGACGTAGCTTCGCTCTTTCTGCCTTTAATAGCCATAAGTGCCGCAGCTGAGTTTGAACATATGATACTTTTCTTCCGGGAATTTTTCCTTCCACCCACTCAAGAGCCCATAATATTGCAACCAACTCAGTAGTGAAGACTGATATGTGGTTTGGAACCCGAACTCCAAATTTAGCATTTAGTTGAGGGATGCTGATCCCTATTGCTGCTTCCTTATTAAAAGAGTTTACTGACCCATCTGTATATATCTGTACCCAGCCTGACCAATTTTCTCTTAGATGTTTATTAACCATGCTCACAGGATCCCCCTCATTTTCCTTAACTTGATCTAGTATTGAGAGATCAACTATTGGCTTTGGTAAAAACCATGGAGGGACTGGAGGCCAACATACTATTGGCCCTATTATTAGATCTTTCAAACCCATTTCTTGTGCTCTCTTATCCAGAGAGTTAACCAAACTCCATTTCCTACCCCTTTGCTGAAACTCCCAATGTTCATCTAACAAGCTTGTAGCTGGATTTTTAAAATTAAGACTACGAAGTTTAGTCCAATAATTTAAAGCCAACTTCTCCATTTCTGCGAGATGTTTTCATTGCCCCACTGCAAATTCTTAAGGCCTTAGCTTGAACAACCTCCAGTTTCTTTAAAACGGATGTTGCAGAGGATCCATACGCCATGCATCCATTATCAATATTAGCCCTAATAATTCCTCTATAGATCTTCTTTAATGTCTCTCTGTTTGCACCCCACTCTGTTCCAACTAGGCATCTTATAATATTGATAATTTTCTCACATTTAGTTACTATTTGGTCTATATGAACCTTCCATGTCATTTTCTCCTCAAACCAGACTCCTAAGAATTTAAAAATTTTGACTCTTTCAATGGGTGTATTATAGATTTTTAATTCCTGTTCTAGCTTTCCTCGTTTAAAGCCAAATACTATATACTTAGATTTTGAGACTGATATTTTGAATCCCCATTCATCTCCCCAAGTCTCTACTGAAATAATTGCCATCTGCAATTGCTTGTAAATGTAAGTTAGGTTTTGCCCTCTTTTCCAAATTGCCCCATCATCAGCAAATAAAGACATACCAAAACTCCCTTCCACTTTACAAAAAATGTAATTGATCATCACATTGAATAATACTGGGCTAATTACACTACCCTGAGGAGTTCCGTTTACCACCCTTTCTTCACTTGAGAACATTCCTTCTACTTTTGCTTGAATAGTGCTCTCCTTCAAAAAATTATTTATCCAATTTAACATCCTGCCTCTAATCCCTGCATCATACAGCTTAATCATGAGCCCTCCTTCCATAACATATCATATGCTTTTTCAATATCCAAAAAGACTCCCACAACTGCTTCTTTATTTGCTATAGCTCTTTTGATATCTAAATCTAATAATAAAACAGAATCCATTGTGGATCTTCCAATTCTTAAGCCAATTTGGTAAGGCATAAAATACTCTTGTTTCTCTAGTACATATACTAATCTATCTGTGACCATTCGCTCCATTGTTTTACATAGTACTGATGTGAGAGCAATTGGGCGGTAAGAGCTAGGGTCATCTGCATTTTTTCCGGGCTTCAGTATAGACACAATTAATGAGTGCTTCCATTCTCTTGGCAATATACCATTTTCCCATACAGAATTCAGCACAGATACATCTTCTAAAAACACCAAACTCAGTTTACAAATATTAATCGAGTATTGCGAAACCAAGGAAGATGGTTTCTTGGTACTCCGGTGTGTATTTCATGGCTTAAAGGGGAGCGCGCAAGACGTAGTGTATGTGTATGCGCAATACTTTATAGTCTGTGCACCTTATTTTGTTACAGAACTGCAAGAAAACAATACAAACAGCACATCACATTAAAGACCATTTAAATAAACCAAATCTTAAAATATTACGACTAAAGACTGCTTTAGATTATTAAACTAAAGGTTCAGTAAACAATTATGCTTACATATTTCATGTGCTTACTTGACGATGCAATCTCATTAATTACATTGAATTACATTTATGAAGCATATTTCCAGCCCATAGATGATTATTCAAAAAATAACTACATTGATCATCTTAACAACAAATCATATCCTGCGTGAGTGATTGAACAGCATTATACTGTATAGGAGAACGAGAGGTTAACCTCCTGGGGTCGACGGCGATGCCAGCTGCATGTTTTAAAGAAAGGAGCTAAAAAGAACCTAAAATGTATTTGTGTACACTCACAATATCAGCAAAACATACTTTTGTAAAACAAAGAAAATAAACAGGGTTCGCATTTAGCAGTCTCAGTCTCCACACATATGTTTTTGAAAAGCGTCATTTAAATGAACTAATACTCTGCGATTATGTGACGCACACGCACACGCACACACACACACACACACACACACACACACACACACACACACACACACACACACACACACACACACACACACACACACACACACACACACACATTATAGATATACCTATCGAAAGCTTGATATTTCTATTTTTCAATGAAGTAACCGAAAACAAATATTTTCTGATAAGTAATCCGTATGAAACCAACATGATGTCCAGTCTCTCCTTTATTATGTTTAATTAGATCATGCCCACAAGCAATTTTCGCTTTTCATATTATAATCGTCCACGTAAGGGCGCCGCGCCAAATGTAGACGCCCACATCACGGTAAACAAAGGAGCGAGACTTTTCTTCTAAGTTCATCTGGGCTACTTGTCCTTTCCGGAAGAAGACGCGCTGTCAGGAATAAAACTTATTTCAGAGGATGAACATGATGTGAGACACGGCGTGATCCAGCAGAGGAGATATTTACATAAGTAAGTATTTCTTTTATTAGCCTACTTGTTAGTTGTTACTGTGACAGAATGTGCACACATTTTACCAGTTAAGACTTTTTGCAAACTATAATTCCTGACTACAGCAAGAGAAACATTATGAAGTATGTTTCATTTCATTGCATCTAAATGTCTCAGGACGCCAGGATGTTTTTAATAGTCTATACCAGGGCTATTCAATTAGATTAATTTGAGGGTCAGATTATCGAACTGAAAATTTGAAGGGGGGCCAAGGGGGTGGGGGCTGTCCCGATTTCTTTCTAAGGGGGCTATACAATTAAATAAAAAATGCATATTCACTAAAATTAATTAATATTACCAACACCAAAATCTATAAAAGGTTAATATTAGTGCTGTCTGTCAATCAATAAAAAAATTGCACATTTGTCTGTAATTAATCATGATTAATCGCATATTTATTGTATATATGCATTTCACACTGAACCTCCAAATTAAGGTAGAAATAACAAAGTATATTTTAAATGTGTTTAATGGCATCTTTTTACCAAGTAGCCAATTATTAATGAAGTACTGATATTAATACTGCTACTGGTGTCTCTATTTAATAAATTTTCTCTCAGTTTCACATATTAAATGTCCATTCCACGTTACAGTATAACTGAAAGCCAATATTTTTTAACATTTAATAGCCTCTGAAATATATGACAACTTTTAATTTTAGTCATTTTAAAATAATCTTGACATAAACTATAAATTGTACATGCATAAACTATACAGATTATTATTGCCATATACTAGTTATAATTGTGATTTGGTGTGTTTTTAATTTTACATAATTGTTTGTTTACCACAAAGTATATTTTGGCCATCAAAATTATATTCAAATTGAATCATAAGAGATTTAAAGTGCTAAAAATGGTTGTGCAAAATGCTTGAAATGAAAGTCAATGAAAAGTGCTTGAATTTCTCTCTCAAATGGTTGTACAAACCCTGAAGTGAATACCGTAATAACATTCGACTATGCTTAAATTGGCGTAACTTCTGGTTTTCTGACATGCGTCAGTGCTGTTTATAACATAATTCTGAGCAGAATTTGAATGATTCTCACTAGATCTTGCAGCAAACTTAATTCATTCTGTTCGAATTCAAACACTTCTCAATGGATTTCGCAGCACTGTGCAGTAACAGTCTCGTGAAATCAACTTTGGTTCCCGAGTAAAGGCTGTTCTGATGCTGCCTTCATGTGATATGGGAAAGATGATGCTTTCCACTTGTGAAGTGGAAATTACCAGTGTGTCCTGTTCAGGTGCTTTTGTTGTCGTAGTGAAGAGAAACATGGCGGACTCGCAATTTGTCCTCACATGCTACTTTGGTAAAACAGACCGAATAAAATAACATGAGAAAATTGCCTCCTTCAGAACACTGTAAGGCACAGCACCCTACTGGAGGCGAGCCACGACAAGCTAGCATCTTCTCTTAACAGTATTTTTAAAGACAACACTACGTTTAAATAGCGACGTTATTAAAATCCTTTATGCCCCAGCATGATGGGGGCTACAAACTAATCAACTAAACAGCAGAGAGCTTTTAACATCATGCAATGCTTATCATTCAGTATAGTTTCGTTGCTGTCCGCCATGTTGAAAGGTCAAAGTTTATCCCATCTCGGCAACTCGGGTATCATAAATTTTGAGCTTTCCAGTGGAAATTACAACGTGAGTGGGTGTTTATGTGCAATTTAGATGTCGGATTTTGGTATTTACCACAATTACGATAGCACATGAAGGCAGCATGAGCTCGGACAAGCGTGTTTGCGTTACGGTCCAAGCTGATAAATGTTTGGTTTCTCTTTCATTTCGTTTGCCGTTTTACATTTCTCATATGAAACACAAATAGCAGCGCTTATGAGTTGAACAACGAGGTGGTCGCGCCAGTGCAACTGCTCACACAATTTAGTCGCACAGGCAGAAAAAAAATGCGACCATTTGGTCGTAGTCTGGAGCCCTACAAGCGCTTGTTGTTGTTCTTGGCTTTCTTGCGTTTCTTTTTTGGCTGGCGCGGGCCACTGTTGCCGCCTAGTGGACAAACAAATTAACGCAGAAACGGTTCAAGCCACCTGCGGTTGTTTCTCCCTCGGGCTGGACGAAGATGATTGGCGGGCCGCCAGTTGAATAGCCCTGGTCTATACAATAGAGAACGATGCGATAAAGGTAATAGTGTTCAAATTTACGCTCAACAGTAATAATATAGCCTAGTTTCTTTGTATTGTATAAATACAAAAGCATGCTTTATGTTTATGACCTAACAATTATATTATTTATTTAGTAATGTATCTTATAGCAATAGGATGTAATATTTGTAATGTTTACACTGTGTATGTTTAGACGTGTATTTAGATGTGATAAACAATTATTATTAGTTTGTCAGATATAAAATGTCCTTTCATATATATTACAGATGCTCTTGAAATTAACTTGCTCACAGATGTTTTTTTTTTTTTTTTTTTTTTTTTTAGTGATCTGAATCCTGCTCAACAGATGAATACTGCTGTCTTTCACTTGAGTCTCTTCAAACTGTTTCCTCGGAGAGCGCTTTACCAACTTCAGATGTTCAACTACACTGATATTCTAGTGTAAAACAAGTTCCTTGACCACTGCTGATGAGTTCTGCAAGCACTTAAATTTCTTAAGTTTCACTTGTTTAACAGAGTTCAGAAATTAGTTTTCAGAAATGACACCAATTCTGTTCACATCTCTGTAGATCACGTAATGTGTATTTTGTTTTATGAAGATTTTAATACTGTGTTGTAAATAAAATACAACTAATCTAAAACTCCATTGTTTGACTCTTTTCACATTTTCTTACCTGACATTTTCAATAATGGGACATTAGAGAGGGCTCTTTGTCTCTCAGGTATGAATTGCTAAATATTCATGGGTCATTGCCACTCCTTCGAATATTCCCTTTCGATCACAAAACATGTTTTAGAAAATTTACATCAATATATTGTTTTCTCTGAACGATTGAATGAGATGATTTTCACATCATTTGGTTGAAAAATCCTAGCCTAGCCTACAAAAACACAAACATGTACATTCATGTTGCTTGCATATTATTGTAGCCCAATGTATTGATTACAATGTAATTAGACTTTAGTCATTAATACGTTTTTAAGATACTGAAAAAAACACAAATGTCAGGGCATGTCAAAACTTCTTCAGGGCCCCAAAACATCCTCAGACCCCAGAGGGTTAAGGCCAGACAAAAGATAATTAGTGAATTCTTTGTCTGGATGGAGTCAGTTCGGTGGTCAGGTGGGAAATATTCACAATAGTCGATAAATAATTTAAATTTTTATTCACAGCTTTGCGAACTGGGCAGACAATGCAGGCATGGGCTCCGCCACAAAAGCTACAGATGTGGAAGTAGCGGCAGCGTTGTCTGAAGCATCCCCCTGATTAACGGAGTTGCACGGCTGCCTGCTATCATCTGCAGATGGCGCCGTTGTGCAATTGGAGTTTGTGGAGGTTGCAGATCTCGGGACATAGCTGGTTGTTTTCATGAAGGATGGCTCTGGGCATGGGGGAATAGAGGGAAGGATTTGAGGGCAGGTCATGGTGGAGTGGGCGACTGACCGACAAACTGCGCATGAAATGCTCTTGCAGCCCAAGAACACTGCTGTGGAGATCCGAATCGAGAGTGCCCCAGTAGGGGTTCACTGGGCTCCACTGGGCTATTCGAACAGTGCATTTTGCCAAGAAAAGTTTGTGGTAAGTATAGAAGTGCATCCTGCCATAGGACAACGCTCGGCTATGATTGACAAGTTGTCATTGAGCTCGCGTCACCCATGGGGGAAGACAGAGCAGATGATCTCAGTGTAGCGGCTGAAAGCAATGGAGAACTCTGAGAAAGAAAGCAGACGTGATGACAGGGGGTTAGGGTTTTTTAAAGTGACTGAGAAGTCCCTACAGTCTATCTGGTGGTTTGTGTCAGTATTAGGCGGAAGGGAAAGCAGAGAGGAGAGATCAACATCTGCACCTGCTAAAACCTGTGCTCAGATGCTGTGGGCAACTTGAGGAGGTTCCATAGCGATGGCATTTGAAGGACGGGCATCGGAACGGCGGTGAAGAGCGAGTTTGGTGACTTTGATTGGGGGAAAGAGTTTGAGGGAACTGGGGCCGGAGCTGTATTTGACAGCGAGTGCGGCTACACGTTTGCTTGGGCTATGCGCCCCGTCGTTGCTGCAGGAGGAGCCGCGGTGAAAAGCTGTGTTGCTGCTGACGTTGCGTGAGGCAATGCGCCGACAGGATCTGGGACACGACCCAGGCTTGCTGATGGCCTGTCGCTGTGGCTTGATGGTCGTGGAGAGCCGTCAGCTGTATTTATACCTGGCGTAGATTAACTTGAGTGCTTTCCTCTTGTGTTAATATGGCTAAGTATCTGACGTGCTCCTCCCAAACTTTGTTAATAAAACATCATTAAAAAAATAATAATAAAATAAAATAGTGTTTTAACAACACAACGTTACTATTTTGTACTATGTATTTAAAGGTCACATACTGTAAACATTTCTGGCGGTTTATTTTAGCTGTTGATGTCCTTAAGAATATATATTTGTGGTATAAGTGCCAAAATCCATCTCAATATATTTTTACAGCTTCTTTCTTAGGAGCTCTGTCAAGAGCAGGTCGATTTTGGCCCGTCTAATTAATATTCATGAGCCTCTCTTCTGATTGGCCTGTTGTTTTCTGAGTGACACACGGTCAGGCCAACCACAGGTAACTAGGATCATGTATGCTATTGTAGCCTGCTATGGCTTGGTGATACTCAACAGGATGTTTCAAAATGGTAATTCATGTTTTTTTTTTCAAACACCGAATGCAGTAAGCTACATACAGTAACTGTTGCTTTAGTAAAGCCCCTTTTACACTGCACGCTGATTACGGATAATTTCAGGAACGAGCACTGTGTGAACAAAAGCCAGAACCAAATGCCATAAAAGCGGTGGTGTAGTGATGATGCTCGTTATCGTGCGACTCCTCACAATGAAAAAATAATATGTGGGTCTGGGAGCTCCTCACTATCAGCGCTGAAGCACAGATCGTTCGCCAGTTTAGTTTAGTGAAACGTACGCATCGCATTACACCTCACGTCCAAATGTTACATGTCTTTACGGGATCGTTACTAGTTGTGTGTAAAGCATGCACAGATTCCGGAAAATCACTGTGTGAATGAACCAAATCAAACAATTCCGGAACAAATCATGCGACACATTATCCATGTATTTTCCGGAATCGCTGTGTGAAAGAGGCTGAAGTTGACGTGCCACTGGTCTCTTATGTTAATGTTGTTCGGAAGCCTGTGCAATGATGTAGTTTCCTGGGGTTTTGTAAAAGGAGGGTGGGACGGTGGTTTGTGCTCGGGGTGGTGACTTAAGGTGGTGAGTAGATCGGACGTCACATTTTTCCTCAGTAAGAATACACATTGTTGTTGAAATCATTTGTTTAATGAGTAAAACAAGATTGTTTTTTTTGTTGTTTACCTGCAATTAAATTTTTTTTTTTTATTTCAGACAAAAATAAAAACAAGATTAGCCAGTTATATGTAAAGATTTCTTAATAAAGAGAGAAAAAAAAAAAAACATTTTATGGGGTTTCCTAAATTTTCACATGAGTGTAGATCCTTAGCACCAGACAAAAGATTATAGGGCATATAAGCAAAATAATGTCAATGTATGAATGACACACAGGCATCCTATGCACTTAGATTGTCACAAAAGCACCACAACAAAAGTTTATGGGGCATATAAGCACAGTATTTCAATGAAAGACTGTCACCCTTATTACAATACAGTTTATCGTTTACATATTACTAGATTATATAAACAAAAATGACTTCTATGACAGCTCATGGCATTACTACACATTATGACAGAGTTCGCGTGTATGTTGTTTTTTTGTGTGTTTAAAAATTTGGGAGGGTTGTGACAGGTCTCCCCTCACAGCTGACCACATTACTTCAGAGTAAGAATGGAAAGAAAACTTACTCGTGATGAGATTTTGGACATTCTTTTTGACTCGGACGCTGAATCCGGCAGCGACAGTGACAGACAGCTGTCAGACAGTGACGAGGAAGCCCATCTCCCGGGAAAACCTTGCGGGCTGTGATCGTTCCGAAGCACTGGCGATCCCTGACAATGCCGGCCCTGCCAGTGAGGGCGCTGTTGTGAAGGACTTTCTTCCAACCTGGACAACCAATCCATTCTCTTCACCAGACATGGACTTTGACAACACTACCACATGTGTTCAAGGTAGTCTGACAAATCCTTCTGAGGCAGAATGTTTCAGATTGTTTATGAATGAGCAACTTGTGGAGCAAGTGGTGGAGGAGACCAACAGGTATGCTCATCAGTTGAAAGAGTCAGCTACTATCCCTGGGAAGCTGGCAAAGTGGTCTGGAATAACTGTAAATTAAATTTACACATTTACACACAGCAGTCATTCTTATGAGCCTGGTAAGAAAAAGGTCCTTAAAAGATTACTGGACCACCGATCCAGTAATACAGACCCCATTTTTCTTCACTCTCTTCTCTCTGGATCACTTTCAACTGCTACTGAGGGCCCTCCACTTTGCTAATAATGCCACAGCAAACCTCAGAGCTCCTCTGAATAAAATTAGAAGTGTTTGCTCTCTGATGGGTGCTTTTGGACAGGTGTTCGTTCCTCACAGGGACATGTGCATCGACAAGTCACTGCTGCTGTAGAAAGGTCAGCTTAGATTTTGGCAGTACATTCCATCAAAGAGGAAGAGTTTCGGGATCAAGCTCTTCATGCTGTGCGATGGTCTGATTGGGCGCAGTCGTGTTGACACTACTGAAGACATATCTGGGGAGAGGGCATACACTGTACGTGGACAACTGGTACACAAGTCCTTTTCTCCTCCATCACCTGCTGAGAGCCAAAACTGGGGCTAGTTGAACGGTGAGGGCAAACAGAAAGGGCATGCCATACTTCCGAGACAAGATGTCCAGTGGGGAGACAGACTTCAAAAGTTGTGAAGAATTGCTGGCAGTGAAGTGTCATGACAAACGAGATGTCCACATGCTGACAATGTCCACATGCTCCACATGCTGCAACATCCCACTCACCCTAAAAAAAAAAAAAAGGCCGCACCACTGGAGATGAGAAAATAAAACCCCAATGCGTGCTGGACTACAATAAAAAAAAATGGGTGCTGTGGATAAGTTCGATATGATGGACAGTTTTGTTGGCTGTATTCACAAGATCCTAAAATGGTACAAGAAATGGTACATTTTCAGAATGAGCTTTATTGCCAGGTATGTTAACACATGCTAGGAATTTTTTGTAGTGACTAGCTCCACAGTGCTACAGAATGACAGTGACAAGACAACACAGATTATAAAAAGAACGATATACAAGTATACAAGACAGACAATGTGCAATAATAACAAAGACACAATATACAACATATTCAAAATACTCAATTTACTACGTAAGACACAATATTTTTGTGGACCTTGCAGTATAAAATTCATTTATTGTTGTGGAAGAACGTCACACTCCCCTGGAAGCCATCTGCTGGTGGACGCCCTCGTGCTAACAACCCACTTTGTCTCACTTTCCGGCATTTTCCCTCTGAGATCCCTGCAATTGTTCAACAGGGGAAGAACACCCGGTTATTTAATAATGTCATGGCTATTTAATAATCATGACAGGCCTAGGCTGACATACCAAAAGTTCAGTCAAAATCTTGTTCGCCAACTTGTGGAAGAACACCACACTCCCTGGGAAGCCATCTGCTGGTGGACACCCTCCTACTTACAACCCACTTCGTCTCACTGCCTGGCATTTTCCCTCTGAGATCCCTGCAACTGTCCAACAGGGGAAGAGCAAACACAGGCACTGCAAAGTCTGCCTGACCACCAAAAAGTGCCCACAGAAAGGACAGAAGATGAGGTTCATGTGCACATTTAAAAGCC
This sequence comes from Garra rufa, assembly GCF_049309525.1. Taxonomy (NCBI): domain Eukaryota; kingdom Metazoa; phylum Chordata; class Actinopteri; order Cypriniformes; family Cyprinidae; genus Garra; species Garra rufa. Next base: position 49,159,346 of record NC_133362.1, read on the forward strand.
TGTGTTGGATTTCGTTGTGGAACATCGCTGGGGCTGGCGGATGTACCGTGAGAGCTGGATGGACTAAGGAGCATCGCATGAGGACGCAGTTGTTTCTTCATTCACGGACTGCACATGCAGCGGAATATCAAGGTATGAGATGTGACATTTTTAAAGCTCGAGCTACCATCAACTGAAGAGCCGCTCTTGTTGCTTATGCAGAATCTTTAAAAAAGAGACATGATACTGAGGAGTAAGTGGAAAAATTGAGGAACGAAAGGAACAAATGGAGCTTGATGCTGAAATAGCAGCCTCCACTGCAAAGTTATCAGTCCTCAAAATGTTTGAGCAACACCCCACTGAAAGTTTGGCTTCATTCAACGGCTTCATTTCACAGTTCTGATAAACCACCAGTGGCTATAACAAGCACCTATGATGACTTACCTTTACCACCAACCTTCCAGAGCACACAGCAGCAACCTGTACCAGTGCGCAGAATAGCTGCAACATAAAGTACACAGCCCAGTGGACCCAACTTAGGAGCTCAGCTTTCTTCAAATGCTGGGGAACAGTCTCATTCAGTGTTAAATGTACTTCAAAAACCGCAGCAAATAACAGGTATATAATACAGGCTAGCCATCTTCCTCCACGTGAAATTCCAATATTCGAAGGAGACCCTTTGCAATTCAACTCATTTATGAAAGATTTTCAGTATTGTGTTGAAGACAAGACAAACAACAAAGGAGATTGCTTGTATTTTTTTTAGAAAGATATACCATGGGTCGTCCAAAGGAAAATGTTTGTAGCTGCATGAACATGAGACCGGAAAGAGGATATGTATCAGCTAAAGTTATGCTTAAGTAGCATTTTGGAAATGATCATGTGGTATCTGTTAGCTACATGGAGAAAGTGCTTCAGTGGCCAATGATTAATAGAGAAGGCGTGACCGCTCTTCAAGATTATGCAGTCTTTCTGCGAGGTTGCTGTAATGCGATGTCGGAGGTACAGTACTTGAAAGAACTGGATATGCCAGCCAATATGAGAACAGTAGTTTCAAAACTTCCATTTAAACTAAGAGAGAAATGGAGAACTGTAGCATGTGATCTTAAGGATCAGAGCTGCCTTTGATGATCTTATCATCTTTATTAAATGTCAAGTTAAAATCTCTGATCCAATATTTGGGTACATCCAGTATGTGGATGTGGACAAACGGAACCCACAGTTCCTATCAAAGTCTAAATTTATAGGTAACAGCTTTGCTACTTGGTTACTGATGTTAACAGACACACAGATAGGGAAATTAAGGTAAAGACTGAAGATTCACCTCACCAAGTAAAGAGCAGACTGAGTAACCCTGAGTAACCATCACTTGTCTGTTTTGTTCTCAAAATCACTGTCTAGAACAATGTAAGCAGTTTGAGAAGACAAAGCACAGGGAAAAGGTTAACTTTTTTAAGGGAAATGCTGTTTGCTTTGGCTGCTTGCACACTGGACATTGGAGCAAGGATTGCGCAAGGCATTTAACTTGCAAAACCTGCCACCAAAGCATCCTAGTGTTATGCACATACACTTCAAACAGAAAGTTAATACAGCTGTTAACACTGATGGTTGTCATAATGTAGAAACAACTGCACCAACCGTAAACAACACACTTGTGTCTGCACAGGCATGTAATCATACAGCAGTGGAATTCTTCCTATTCTTCCAGTACAAGTTAAGTCTCCATTAGGCAACAAGGTCATCCAGACTTATGCCTTTTTGGATACAGGCAGTACTTCTACATTTTGCTCAGAGAGTTTAATGCTAAGGTTGAATCTAAGGACGAAAGACAAAAATCTCACTGCTCACAATGAGTCCAAATCAAGAGACACAAAATATGTTGTTAATAATTTGGAGATTTCAAGCCTCACTGGCAAACACTTTTATAGGCTACCAGGAGTTTACACACAAAGCAAGATGCCTGTGAGCTCAGCTAACATTGTCAAGAAAGAGGACTTGGCAGAGTGGCCATACCTTGATGCTGTTCACGTTCCACACATTCAAACGGACGTAGAGATGTTGATTGGTACCAACGCCTCAAAGTTACTTGAGCCCTGGGAAGTTGTGAACATTCATGGAGATGGGCTGTATGCCATTTGAACCCTACTGGGGTGGGTTATAAATGGTTCCATTGGCAGCAGTCAAAGTAAATGTACTGCTACAGTGAACAGAATTGATGCCAAAACATTGGAATATCAACATGATTTCAATGAGAATATGTTCAAAGACAAAGAGAAATATGTCTAGAGAAGATGCTAAATTCATGGAGATTTTAAGAGTCTGTAAATCTCAAAGAAGGACACTACAGTTTGAAGCTTCTATTCAAGGTTAAGGATGTTACTATGCATAACAATCAGAGCCTCCTTTGAATAAGGAAAAAAATCTAAAAGAACAAGAAATTACGGCAGGAATACACAGACTTCATCAATAACATGGTAGACCAGGGGCCTCATTTATAAAGACTTGCATAGAAACCATCCTTGATTTTATCTAAGAACTTTTCTGATTTGATCGTAAGAGCGATTCAGAGAAAACGAACGTACCACGAAATCCATGCGTATGCCAGTCATTCGGTTATAAATCACAAATGATCGTGGAATTGTGTGTAGCTGAATGTTCCGCCGTCGAAACGCCCCTGCTTAATTAATTAACATATAAAATGAGCTCATTCCTAAAGCAAAAACTCTGACAATGGCAAGTAAAAAGGAGCGCAAGAAATCAAATTATAGTGAGGCTGAACTATCTGCAATACCAGGCATTACCACAAGGAAACGGTCGTACGCCAAGCTGGAATCTGACGTGGAGATAAGTACTTTTCCACGTCAAAGACGGTTTTTATAAATCTGTACTTTGACGTGGATTTGATCGTACGAACACTCTAAGATCAAATCAGTGCGTAAGAAAGTTTTATAAATGAGGCCCCTGGGCTATGCTGAAGAAGTGCAAAAACTAGAGCTTGAGCGGCATGATGGTAAGGTTTGGTACATTCCGCACCATGGAGTGTACCACCCCCATAAAGGCAAGGTTGTTTTTGACTGTGGAGCAGAATTAAAGGGAACTTCTTTAAACAGTCAGTTATTGCAAAACTCACTAGCTCATTGATTGGAGTTCTTTTAAGGTTTAGGCAGGAACACAGGACATCATTGAACTTCAAATAACTGTTCATTTGTTTGGATCAGTTGTGGATTAGAGTGGATTACTTCGGTCCGATTGAAGTAAGGGAACCTAGGTGGTTCGTGGTACTTTTTCAATTCAAATAAGTTGCCATTGGACGCATAGTCGGTACGTGGGCTCACATGCACTTTGTGGATGCCACGAGCAGCTTATTTGGATGGCGAGTGGGATGCTTGCCCAAAATTCGGGTTAGGACGCCTAAACAGCCATAGGCTGTGTATGGACACCTCCAGGGGCGCCAACGCACTGCGTGGCCACGAAGAGCCTATTTTGACCCCTAACCACCTAAACTTGACCATAGTCTTCCTCAGTGCCACGGAACGCCTATTTTGACCCCTAACCACCTAAACTTGACCATAGTCTTCCTCAGTGTCACGGAATGCTTATTTTGACCCTAAATGCCTATGGTCCTCCTCGTAAACTCTGAAATGTCTCTCCTGACAGCGTCCACCCAGAATTCACAGGGACCTCAAGTTTGGGGCCCCTCAGACCCCCTTGACTTCAAAACGCCCGTGAAGTCTCCATTGCATAAGTTGCAAGTGGGATGCTGGGTATACAGGGGTCAACAGGTCACAGGACCTCACAATTTGGTACAGCGGTAGCCTAGGGGCCCCTGACTTGGGGGCCAAAGTTTCAGAATTGTAGATCCCTTCTAAGCATGTGTTTCTGCAGCGGAACAGAAAGGTCCGATCGCCCCGAAATCGGCACACGGGTCACGCCGAAGTTCTGTATGTTTTGCATAATAAAATAATTAAAAACTTAAATACTGGCCTATTAATGTCCACGGAAAGCCTGTGGATGTCCCATCAAATAAGTTACACATAGGAGTTCACCATATGTGGTTAAATTACCGAAATTCCACCATCAGAAATTGACAGCTGTAACTTATTCGATGGGGCCTCCGCAGGCTTTCCGTGGACAGACCTTTTGTAAATAGGAATAATGATGAGTTGTAATGTATATGAACTTGTCATATGTTGTTTCCTGAGTGAAGTACTGTATGTTTTGCATAATAAAATCATTGCAAACTTAAATACTTGCCTATTAATGCATTGTCCACGGAAAGCCTGTGGAGGTCCAGTCAAATAAGTTACGTGTGGGCAACTGACAGCTGTAACTTATTCGACGGGGCCTCTGCAGGAATGACAGACAAGAAGTTTGTGTTGAAAACAAAAACAAATTTACTGAAAATTTAGCAAAATGTCACACAAGAACACAAACAATATTAAAGATTGTGGAAAATACTTCCCTCACCCCAGACACAAAAAACACAATATACTACTATGTACTATATACAACTATAACACTACATACAACACTATATACAACTATATACATATAGTCTATTTTCCTTTGCGGCGCCTCTCCATAGCTTTTTTAACAATGCGACTGGCCTTCTTTTGATGGTAGATCCCCATCAGAGTGGTCGAGCGCGGCGAAAACACTGATTTTTTTGAGTTTCAGAGGGGAGACGGTCAGGTGGTGACACCTTCAGCTGGCCCCTTCTTTTTGGGTACTTCTTGCGAGGGGTGGATGGCTTGCTCAGTTTCTCTGCTCCTCCTTCCACCCCACCTTCTGCTCCTCCTTCTTTCGCTCCTTCCACCTCACTGCTTTTTTCAGTCTCTTCTGCTTCAAGCTGTCAAAAGACAGAAAAAATACATGGTGAGGAATCGAGCACGCAAATCTAACACGGCATCCTCAATCTGGTTACAGGATGTCAATTTACCTCGACGGACTCGGGACTGGACGTCTCAGACTCCTGATAAACGACCTGCGTCTCCTCCGGAGTGGTGCTGCCCGAAGTCATTTGCGGGGATGACAGGGGACGCTTTTTGGGGCCTTCGGAGGGACCCTTTTCTGCAGGTCGCTTACATTTCTGAGGCGTTTGCTTCTCCGGTGGGCTCCTCTCAGGACCCTCCAAGGTGGACTCGAACAGCCTCCATTGCCTGCTGGGCGCACAAGTTGGTAACATAAAACTTGTCGGCCGTTCTGATGTCGTGGCACATGAATTTAGAAATTTTAAGGCTGTCCTCGCTGGAGTGCGTGAACTTGGCCCGGAAAGACAGGGAAAGAGAGTATATTCAATATTCATAATTGGCTTAAAAAAAGGTCTGTCCATGGAAAGCCTGTGGATGTCTTGTCAAATAAGTTACGAGTAGTCGAGTGACAGCTGTAACTTATTTGATGGGGCCTACACAGGCTTTCCGTGGACAGACCTTTTTTAAGGGGAATGTGAATATTGAGAAGTGGTAATGTCTATGAACTTGTCAGACGGTGTTTCCTGAGTCAAGTACTGAGTGTTTTGCAAAATGAAATAATTCTCAACTTAAATTATGACTTACTAATGCATCGTCCATTGGGCAATGTGTGACCGTAATGATTTTATCACTGGTTACTACTTACGTGGCTGGCGATGGAGGTGCGGATGTCGGTGAAAGTGGGGCAGCCGGGCAGGTCCATGGCCTTCCAGGCCTCCTGAAAATAGTAATTCAGGTTTTTGCAGGGGTTCGGCTTTGATGTGAAGAATAGAAATGTGGCGTTGGCCCCGCCTGGCAGCCTGTCCTTCATTCGAAGGAATCTTTGGATCCAACCGTACTCCTCCGTCAGCACGATCTGGGCTGGCCCAAAAGCCTGATTGGTTTTATGGCTGGTCACCTACGGACACAACCGGAAAAAAAAAACACAAGCCACTGAGAAAAGACGACAAAGTAATCAAGCAGAGGTATGACAAGCAAGTCAGATGCTCCCATTAATGAGATTTGCCTTTTGAGCGGTGGACCTCTGGGCTGTCAGGACCTCTTGAATCGTCATATTTTGATACACGCCCCCCCTGTGGCCATAGATCGATGACAGCAGAGCCGCAAAGTGGCCGTAAAACTGCCACAGCACCTTCTGTGAGGGGTCGTTTTCCAGGGAGGCTGCAGACAGGAAAGAGCGCAATGTCAAGGTTCCTGTCTACAGTCTACAGGAGGTTAGTACGCTGAGTCAAAGCAAAGGTATGACTACTCACTCAACAGCCCCGGGATGGCCTTCACCGCCTGGCTCCTGCACTTCAGGAGGGTGGCCTTGGAGATGACGCAGACCTCCTTCTCGGCCCTCATCGAAGTCCGGTGTAGGGCCACACCCCGCTTCAGTGACCTGCGCAGGCTCAGCATCTCACGGCGTAGGCCAATGAGGGCATTCTTTGTCAGCCGGCATGACGTCGGAGGGGCTTCTACGGTGCCCGCCAGGGGACACCTTCGGTTCACTTATGTTTGTCGTGGCCACGACATAATATGACGTTCCCACGAGTTAATATGACGTTCCCACGAATTAATATATCGTGGCCACAACATAATATCACGTTCCCACGAGTTTATATGTCGTGGCCACGACAAACATAAGTGAACCGAAGGTGTCCCCTGGCGGGCACCGTAGGCTTCAGCGATGTAGGTGAAAAAGCTTCCCACATTCATGACATAGTGCTGAAGTGTGGTCACCGTCATGCGGGCCTTTCTTAGGGTGCTGACCCAGCTGAAAGGAGACAAACGATAATTGCAAACGAGCAATTCCACGCAAATGTCAACCTTACCATTAAAAAAAAAAAAAGTTTATGCAAAAAGAACAAAACCCTGTTTACACCGCGTTCCAAATTATTATGCAAATGATATCTTTCTCTGGTTTTCATAATTAGTCAATGCAAATGACAGTCAGTATAATTTTTAAGTCATCAACCATTAGGGTATAATTTGAATTTTATTGAACAAACCTCCTAATGATAACAGTATTTATTTCAAAAATAAAAAACTGAAAATGCACTGTTCCACATTATTATGCACAACAGAGTTAAAACATTTTATAGGTTGTAAAGAACTGAAAATGGGCATTTGCTGAATTTGCAGCATTAGGTGGTCATATTTACTGAAATCAAAAGCTATTTCAATCAAAAACATCCTAACTGGGCAAGTTACATCTTACCATAGGACCCCTTCTTTGATATCGCTATCACAATTCTTGCATCCATTGAATTTGTGAGTTTTTGGAGAGTTTCTGATTGAATTTGTTTGCAGGATGCCAGAATAGCCTCCCAGAGCTGCTGTTTTGATGTGAACTGCCTCCCACCCTCATAGATCTTTTGTTTGAGGATGCCCCAAAGGTTCTCAATCTGGTTGAGGTCAGGGGAGGATGGTGGCCACACCATGAGTTTCTCATCTTTTATGCAGATAGCAGCCAATGACACAGAGGTATTATTTGCAGCATGAGATGGTGCATTGTCATGCATGAAGATGATTTTGCTACGGAAGGCACAGTTCTTCTTTTTGTACCATGAAAGAAAGTGGTCAGTCAAAAACTCTACATACTTTGCCGAGGTCATTTTCATACCTTTAGGGACCCTAAAGGGGCCAACCAGCTCTCTCCCTATGATTCCGGCCAAAAACGCCACCTCCTTGTGGTCGCAGCCTTGTTGGGACATGTTGGTTCCATCCACTACTCCATCCATCTGGACCATCCAAAGATGCACAACACTCATCAGTAAACAAGACTGTTTGAAAATGAGTCTTCATGTATGTCTGGGCCCACTGCAACCGTTTCTGCTTGTGAGCATTGGTTAGGAGTGGCCAAATAGTAGGTTTATGCACAACTGCAAGCCTCTGGAGGATCCTACACCTTGATGTTCGCAGGACTCCAGAGGCACCAGCAGCTTCAAAAACCTGTTTGCTACTTTGTAATGGCATTTTAGTAGCTGCTCTCTTAATCTGATGAATTTGTCTGGCAGAAACCTTCCTCATTCTGCCTTTACCTGCACGAACCTGTCTGTGCTCTGAATCAGCCTCAAATCTCTTCACAGTACAATGATCACGCTTACGTTTTCGTGAAATATCTAATGTTTTCATACCTTGTCCAAAGCATTGCACTATTTGACGCTTTTCGGCAGCAGAGAGACCTTTTTCTTTCCCATATTGCTTGAAACCTGTGGCCTGCTTAATAATGTGGAACATCCTTCTTAAGTACTTTTCTTTTAATTGGGCTCATTTGGCAAACTATTTATCACAGGTGTCTGAGATGCATTTCAGTGATCCAAAGAGCCATGAGACACAATACCATCCATGAGTTTAATTGAAAAACAAAAAACTGTGTTTATGACACTTACATCCAATTTGCATAATAATTTGGAACGCGGTGTAGTTGTGCATTTAGGTCTGTATTTAGCTGCATCAACGTGCTTTAAAAGAAATTTGAAGGAAATCACTATGTTTTTCCATCACATATGAGGGGTGCACCTATTGCAAAATTACATTTTCATTTGACAGTATTTCATGGTTTCAAATGAGAGATTAAAGACTGCCTATTTTTTTTATTTTACGTCAACAGTAAGTATTTTGTTGAAAGGTGGAGGCCTGTATGAAAAGTAAATTAACTCACTTTGTCTAAAGAGCAATGATTTTTGGATTTATAGGGGCTAGATTTAGGACGTCAGGACACTTCAGCGCTGTGTCACATCCGTAATGTTTTAAAGATGAAGTTTATTTCATTTAGTAATTACTAATGCAATTAGCTTGAAACTTTCTGTACAAAGTCAACTTATGGCCAATCTTATTATGAGCAACAGCCCATCTCAATTCTTTGCTCTTATCAGCCATAATAATGCGTTACGGACGTTTCATATTAATTCATATGCATACTGGCACACAAGTTGATGACCGATAGCCTGTGTATTTCTGCTGAGTGAACAAGAGATGTGCTGAGGATTTGTATTAATATTCTTTTCGTCATTACAAATCTTGTTTGGTTTTATTTTGTATCATTGCATGTTAAAAATAATTCACTATGCTGGATTGCGAAATAAGATTAGGCTATCGCATTTTATAAATATTTGTACAAAATATATTCAGCATATTTAACAACATTTATTATTTAATGCATAAGCAATTTATTAAAAAATATTACATTTATGCTGCGACATCTGCGCAATCTAGATCAACAGCAACTAATGACCAACGAATTGGAGCGGCATCGGCCCGTTAGATCATTTTAAAACGTCAAATCTATCCTTCAATTTGCAGGTTATAACTGCGTTTGTCTCGGATGTAGACTGGTGAAGATTTATTGTAATGCGGATCCCACACATCTAGCATTAATCTAATTTAAATAATGCTATTTTAGATATTCAAGTGTTTGTGCGGAAAACTAATGCGCATGCATGACAGAGAGATGTCTGCACGATCACTTTTTTCTGATAAAGCATTTTTTTCTGATAATGAAACAACTTAATAAAAAAAAATAAACCACTTAAATTGTGGTGCATCTGCCTCATATACATGAGAAAAGAAAGTAAAGTTTAATTATTAAAAACATAAATGAAAATTTAATTAAAATTGCTTTTTTATGCTTTGTGAATGGCCAACTCTTCTCTCTTCGGCAGATGTGGTCGTTTGCGCATCTATTGATTCATATCGGCGTGTAAGTTTACTTTGTTGCTGATGACTGATCTGCTATTACTAGTTTCAGGCTTACCATACAACATTTTAGAAATAAATTAATTCTAATAACATTTTAAAAATTACATTCTCAGCGAGAACTTTGCGGAGTGTAACTATTTATTTACTTTTTTAAGTCACTTTATTAACTTTTGTGTGTTTCAAATAACTCGTCGCTATCTAGGCAGCATTTATGCTGAGGCTACTAGATTTTGATTTTGCGTGCTGTGCAAGCATGCTGCTTTATTTATTAGTTTTTCACAACACATTTTGTTTGGATTAATTTCGTATCATTGCATATGAAATATTTTTTGTTATTTGCAGATGCAAAATGTGAATCTCATGTAAAGAACGAAATTTCGCATCTAGCAGGACCACGGTACATAAATAAACATATATAAACAATAATAGACGTAAGAGCAAATTTTAAACCTGTACTACTAACTTGCTTATGCATTAACACTTTTAGTAAGTCATTAAAACATTTTTTGAGCGGCATCCGTTTAATCCTGATCAGCAATGATCAATGAATCCGAGCAGCATTGTTCTGTTAGATCATTTTAAAATGTCAAATAGTCTTCAATTTATGGGTTATAACTTTCTTGGATGTAGACTGGTTATGATTTATTTTAATGCAGATTTCAAACTCTATATACGCACATGTAGCCTACGTTTTTTTCCTAATAATGAAACAACTTAAAATCAGTTTGAACCTGATTTAACGTAAATTCATAATAAAAAGCGTGCTTTTTATTTATTTATTTATTTTTTTTTAGAAATAGCCTATAAAGAAAGACAGGATGCGCTTTCTGCCATCTCTGTCTGTCTCTGGCTGGAACTCAGCGTGTGTCTCACATAGGCTACAAGAGATATGTCTATAGAAAGCTTAAAATGTCTACTTTTAAACAAACCAATTAAAAACAAAATTAAATACTACCCGTTTATGTAATATGAAGGCTTTATTTCTCTCTAAAGCCACATCCAGCATAGGTCTGTGGAGATGCGAAGAAAACATTAGCCTAGTTTATTAATAAAAAAAAATAAAACATTAAAATGTCTTTGTATACATTAATTAGTTAAATAATGGCCTAAACGAATGTTTTTACTATTAGTTACAGTTAGACGTCTCTGTTCAAGGTTTTAAAGCATTTTATACGCATTTCCAGAGTCGGATAAATTCCGCTTTCAGAACGGTCACGTCCGTAAGGCTTGTAGAGAATTTTGGTTAGCTCAAAGAATTTAAGATGATCAATATATGTGTGTATATGCATGAGACTGTTCCTCTCATCACATATACACTGCAAACTCCACCAGGTCTTACGACCAATGAATAGGATGAAATGAGTTATTTAAAACATACATTTCAGTCAGGGAAAGTAGTTTAACTCACAGGAAATCGTGTATAATAATCGTCATTAAATATACGCAATTTCCAGTTTCTGATCAGTAACAGTAATAACGATATCGACTGGTTTCTTTGTCCAGCAAATTATTCAGCGATACCCATTACTCTGACGTTGGCCCGTCGTCACGGCAACGCGTTTTTACTAACCAGAACGGAGTTAAAACAATTGAACAGAATAGGGCTTAAGGTAGCAATATGAGATCGAAACAGTTTAAGTGACTTTGTAATGTAAGCATTCAGCACCGAGAATCATTATATGTGAATATATGGTTGTTTATTAAACTATTCTACTTACAAACGATCGCACATAGACAAACGTACATAAAACACAAATAGACAGAGAACGCGTGAGAGAGAGAGAGTAAGAGAGAGAGAGAGAGAGAGAGAGAGAGAGTAAGAGAGAGAGAGAGAGACAGACAGTGAGTTTGCAAAGGGACAGGAGTGAAACGGTTCTGAACATCCTGAAACCGTTTCTTTTATAAAACGCCTTAAACGCAGCTATCTACGTTTGTAGAAAGGACGGATACTTGCAAGCTTGTTGTTGTTGTGCATTGTTCCGTTTGTGTTCAGTTCAGAAAGTCCCTTCCAGTTCCTTGAGAGTATCGCAGGCCTCATCATCTCCTCCGCTAGGTGAGACCCCCCCCCCCCCATGGATCTGGGGGGAGGTGCGGGTGACGTGTCTTTGTGTCCCGAAGGCAAGAGCAAGCAAGTGAGAGAGATGAGGGAAGGTTTATAAACCTGTAGGTCGTTCACGCCCACAGTTGGACCTTGACCAATCCGGTTGATCTGAGTTTTGGAGGGAAGATTGAAAGTCTTTGTCTCTCACAATGGGGTTTCGCATGTGGAAGCTGATTGGTTGTTTGGCCACAAAACTTTCAAAAGTTCAATAATACATATAAAGCAATGAGTTATTAAGATGCCACAAACATTAACATTTAGGGAATAATAAATGCTGCTCATAGACACCAAACATGATCTATGTATCTTCTCGTTTGACTGAGTGATTCTAAGTGTGAGAGTCTTAGCATGCACAATAATTCACCTATTGCGGATTAATGTTTGAGGCCGACATACATAACAGAAACAACAATATAAGAAAAGGTAACACATTGATACGTGTACATTTCTATATAACTGTATGTGGGACTGCATGTCTGAATAAGGAAAGTCTATCTTTCCCTGCATTTCTGGTAGGAGTCTTATCTTGATGGTGGGGGGATGAGCTGGATAGTGAACAAAGGACTGGCTCATAGCACATAGGTGTTAATCATGGGGGAGAAGTCATTTAAGGAATATAACTAGTTATTTCATGTCTGATTGGCTCCATGCACTACAGGCTGATTAATCAGCTGAGACATAAAAGGTAAAATTTAAACAAAATTGATATTTTAGGTTTTGTAAATAGCCAGCCCTTGTCAATTCGGCAGATATTGTTACTTCTGCTTTGTGCACTGTAAATCGCAGAAATTTATCAAAAGATGTGTCCCAAAAACTCCTGTCTTTTTTTGTCACGTCCGTAACGCATGTGTATTTCCCACATTTAAAATATAAAACAGGGTTTTAGACTGAAACTTTTCTGATGTCTGGACTCTATTTTTAGGGGTTTCGAAAAATATAAAGAGATGGTTCAATATATTGGTAAAGAATAAAATTTATGAGAATTTATATTTCAGGTTTTGACCTTGAATGTCACGTCTGTAACGCTGGAATTGCTCAATTTACAAAAATCTTTGATAACACCGAGCTAAAAACAGGGAATGCTACTCACGCGTGTATTTTCGCCGTGTCATTTAGGAAGCAGAGGTCCGAAAGCTTGCCCTTCCCCTCCGACATGTAGGCGATAAATTTTTTAATCCGGTAAATTTGACCGACCTACATTTTCCCTCAGCTTGGGGGTGGGATCCGGGCCCAACAGGTACCGCCTGTATCCCTCCATTAATTCGTCTGCACGCAAAAGGCAAAAGAGCAAAGGCACAGTTAGCACAGTAATAAAAAAATAGTAATAACATAGTAGTTACATAGTAATGACAAGAACAAGAGAAGCGTCAGACTCACTTAGAACCGTCACGTGGTCAGGATACTGCGGAGGGCTTTTTTCCCGCGCGGTGCTGGGCTTGTCTGCGCTGACCGAGGGCTCCTCGCATGGGGTTTCTCTGGGCTGCTCACTGGCGGAGGGCTCACCAGGACCGGAGGCCTGTTCCGGAGGCTGCGCGGCCTCTTCTCCGGGGGCGATGTCCTCTTCTTCGTGCCCAAAAGAAGAGAGGAGTTTCCGTACCACCTGACCGACACGGATAGCGCCCGACGGGGTCGACTTCCTTGACAGGGTGCGGTAGCGCCTGGTGACATTCTTCAAACTGTCAGTCAGAATGTCGACCTGTTTGTTCAGGTCTGCCACCTGGGATCTGAGAAACTCTTTTTGTTTCTTACACCCCACGTTGCCGCACTCCTCTTCCTCCTGATCTTCATGGTCAGATGGCACGTCAGCCTCCTCTGACTGCTGGCACTCCTCCAGGTCCAGGGTGGACACCATCGGTATGTCTGGGTTGGAGGCCCTCAAGGCGGTCAAGTTGTTGATTACCACCCTCCTTTTGCATTAGAGGATTGCGTCTTCCTGCTCCACCACCGATATTTCGCTGTGTGTTCGAATATGGCGGTTGGAAGACTTGCCGCATCCAGGAATCGTGCAGTTGCCCGCCCGGGCGTTGATGTGGCCTGACTCGATGGCCAGCAGAAGTTTCCTCTCCTCCTTGTTGTGCACATTGTGCGTAATGAGGAGGTGCTGGCTGGGACGGCCATACATTCTAAAACAGAGTGGACACGTTTCCACGGGCATCTTGTCAATGCAAAACGCAGCACAGGAAAGTAGATGTGAATACTTCGTGGATTGGCGTTGAATGAATAGGCTCTCAGGCTTTAGAAAGAACTTTATTCCACATTTAACCAGGAAACTGATTGAACTTTAAAGCAATTGACTCCACACTTAATCTGAAAATAGACTGAGTTTTAAAGCAATTAACTACACACAGAATTATTGCAAACTTAAATAATGGCCTAATAATGCATTGTCCATAGAAAGCCTGCAGGTCCCCGAAATTCCAACATCAGAAAGTGACAGCTGTAACTTCTTCGACGGGGTCTCCACAGGCTTTCCGTGGACAGACCTTTTTCAAGCTAAATAGGAATATTGATGAGTTGTAATGTATATGAACTTGTCATACGTTGTTTCCAGAGTGAAGTACTGTATGTTTTGCATAATAAAATCATTGCAAACTTAAATACTTGCCTATTAATGCATTGTCCACGGAAAGTCTGCAGGCTTTTCGTGGTCATATAGGTGGTTATGGGGACGAATAGGCTTTTCGTGGTCACATAGGTGGTTAGGGGGATGAATAGGCTTTTCGTGGTCACATAGGTGGTTAGGGGGAAGAATAGGTTTTTCGTGGACACATAGGTGGTTAGGGGGATGAATAGGCTTTTCGTGGTCACATAGGTGGTTAGGGGGGCGAATAGGCTTTTCGTGGTCATAACTCTGCCATCCTGTGGACTAGGGCCAGATTACACCTAAAGCCATTGAAACTTTGTCAACGTTCCGTGGGGTCCCCGGGGGCCCCAGGTCCGAGGCGTCAGTTTTGACGCGGCCTGGCAGGCCTCACCTCAACGCCCGGGTGGTTTTCGGGGCCGGGAAAAATCATCTAGGGGGTGCTGCGCAGTGTCCCACGAACAGCCTGGACACGAGCAACCTATTAAGCGCTCCGTGGATTTTGATGCCCTAACCCCTTAAAGGGAATTGGAGTATATTAATATATTCAGTTTTTTTTTAATTCGCACTGTGCTCGTGGAGTTGAGTTGCGGACCCAGGTTTCAGTTCGATATCACTTCGAGAAGCCGAGATATGGAGCGTCCCATGTGCAATCTATGCCATTATAAAAAAAGCCAGTCAAGTAAGTTACGAGTGGGCAAGTGACAGCTGTAACTTATTCGACGGGGCCTCCACAGGCTTTCCGTGGACAGTGCCTTTTTATGCAAATTAAGGTGTTTTACGAGCCGTAAGCTGCACGAAACCGCCGGACGCCGTTTCCTGAGCATCGTACCGTAGGTTTTACACCCCTAGGACCCCCGGAGGCCGAACGGGGGCCGCTGACGCGCGCAACTTATACCATTGTTTTCGTAGGCGTTTCGCGGACAGCGGGACAGGAAGGTCCGATCGCCCCAAAATGGGCATGCGGGTCACGCCGCAGCCTCCAGGTACGGCGTCCGGAGTTCTGTGTCCGTGTCTGCCTCATTGGCCGAAACCCACGCCCCCCGACCACGAACCGCCTGTGAAATTTCCGTTGAATAAGTTGCAAGTGGGACGTTGGCTATACAGGGGTCAAAAGGTCACAGGACCTCAAAATTTGGTACGGTGGTAGCCTAGGGGCCCCTGACTAGGGGACCAGAGTTTCATAATTCTAGATCCATTCTAAGCATGTGTTTCTACATTTAAGCGGAACAGAAAGGTCAGATCGGCCCAAAATCAACACGTACGACGCGTTGCGGAACCCCGAGAGGGCTCCTGGTGTTCCGCATCCGTATCTGCCCGGTCGGCCGAAAAAAAACCCCTTGACCGCGAACCGCCTGTGAAATTTCCATTGTATAAGTTGCAAGTGGGACGTTGGGTATACAGGGGTCAAAAGGTCACAGGACCTCACAATTTGCAACGGTGGTAGCCTAGGGGCCCCTGACTTGGGGGCCAGAGTTTCAGGATTGTAGATCCCTTCTAAGCATGTGTATCTGTAGTTCAGCAGAACAGAACGGTCCGATCGGCCTGAAATCGACACGTACGTCGCGTCACAGACCCCCGAGAGGGCTCCCGGCGTTCCGTGTCCGTATATGCCCGGTCGGCTGTAATAGTCCCACTTGACCGCGAACCGCCTGTAAAATATCCATTGTATAAGTTGCGAGTGGGACGGGAGGGGTGAAAAGGTCACGATATATGCAACGTCCCACGTGCAATCTAAAAAAAGCCAGTCATATAAGTTACATGTGGGCAAGTGACAGCTGTAACTTATTTGACAGGGCCTCCGCAGGCTTTCCGTGGACAGTGCATTTGTATGCAAATTAAGCCTTTTTAGGTGCTGTAATGTACATACAACTGTTGGGTAGTGTTCCCTGAGCACTGTACTGTAGAAATGTGTCCATAAAACCACTGTAGTCATGAAATATGACTTATTACAGTATCGTCCACGGAACGCCTATGGAGGCCCAGTCAAATAAGTTACAGATGGGACTTTCCCACCTGTGCGGTCCGTTTTTGAGGTCAGACATCAAATAATCCACTAAGAAAGCTATCAGGTGGCTCCTAGCCTCCTCCTGAAGCAACCGGAGGTGTTAAATCCTCAGAATTCTACTGACCACGAACAGCCTGTTTTTTATAATGGGTTAGATTGTACGTGGGATGTCCAGATCTCAGCTTCTGGACGTGCTATCAAGCTGAAACCTGCGTTCCTGCGCTGGCCTGGACATGCCCTGATGACGGTGAGAATTTGAAGAAGATCTGAGAAACTTGAAAATGTTGCTAAAAAAAACTTCTTGAAATTCACCACAGGAGCTGGGAATGTCCAGACTAGCGCAGGAACGCAGGTTTGAGCTTGATAGCACGTCTAGAAGCTGAGATCTGGACGTCCCACGTACAATCTATCCCATTATAAAAAAAGGCTGTTCGTGGTCAGTGGAATTCTGAGGGTTTAACACCTCAGGGTCCTTCAGGAGGATGCGGGGAGCCACCTCAATAAGTTCTTTGGTATATTAATTGATGTTTGACCACAGAAGTGGACCACACAAGAGGGAACGTCCCACCTGTAACTTATTTAACAGGGCCTCCACAGGCTTTCCGTGGACAGTGCATTTTTCTGCATATTAAGCCATTTTATGTGATCTAATGTACATAGAACTGCTGGGTAGTCTTCTCTGAGCCATGCACTGTAGATATTTGTCCATAAAACCACTGTAGTTATGAAATATGACTTATTACAGTATCGTCCACAGAACGCCTATGGAGGCCCAGTCAAATAAGTTACAGGTGGTCAAGTGACACCCGTAACTTATTTGACGGGGCCTCTGCAGGCTTTCTGTGGACATTCCTTTTTCAAGGTAAATAGGAATAGTGATGAGTTTTAATGTATATGAACTTGTCATACGTTGTTTCCGGAGTGAAGTACATTGCATTGTCCACTGAAAGCCTGCGGAGGTCCCGTCAAACAAGTTACGTGTGGGCAAATGACAGCTGTAACTTATTCGACGGGGCCTCCGCAGGCTTTCTGTGGACATTCCTTTTTCAAGGTAAATAGGAATAGTGATGAGTTTTAATGTATATGAACTTGTCATACGTTGTTTCCGGAGTGAAGTACATTGCATTGTCCACTGAAAGCCTGCGGAGGTCCCGTCAAACAAGTTACGTGTGGGCAAATGACAACTGTAACTTATTCGACGGGGCCTCCGCAGGCTTTCCGTAGACAGACCTTTTTCAAGGTAAATAGAAATATTGATGAGTTGAAATGTATATGAACTTGTCAGATCGTGTTTCCTGATTTAAGTTCTGTACGTTTTGGGATTACTACTGTTGGTATTGCACAATAAAACCATCACATTTATGAATAATAACCTATTAATGCATTGTCCACAGAAAGCCTGCAGAGGTCCGGTCAAATAAGTTACAGATGGGCGTGCACCATATGTGGTGAAATTACAGAAATTCCAACATCAGAAAGTGACAGCTGCAACTTATTCGACGGGCCTCCACTGGCTTTCCATGGATAGACCTTTTTCAAGGTAAATAGAAATATTGATGAGTTGAAATGTATATGAACTTGTCAGATTGTGTTTCCTGAGTTAAGTTCTGTACATTTTGGTACTACTACTGTTAGTATTGCGCAATAAAACCATCACATTTATGAATAATAACCTTTTAACGCACTGTCCACTGAAAACCTGTGGAGGTCCCATTGAATAAATTACCGGTGTCAAGTAAATATGAACATTTATGTTTATTTATATTTCTATATTTATGAGTTGTAATGCATATGACCTTGGCCCCAGAGTTGGGCTTTTCATGTTTTAAAGGGGATTGAATTGGCTTTTTGTGGTCACATAGATGGTTAGGGGGACGAATAGGCTTTTTGTGGTCACATAGGTGGTTGGGGGACGAATAGGCTTTTCGTGGACACATGCATTAGATTGCTGGTGGACAAATAGGGTTTTCGTGGTCACATAGGTGGTTAGTGGGATGAATAGGCTTTTCGTGGCCACATAGGCGGTTAGGGGGACGAATAGGCTTTTCGTGGACACATCCATTAGATTGCCGGTGGACAAATAGGCTTTTCGTGGTCACATAGGTGGTTAGAGGGACGAATAGGCTTTTCGTGGACACATCCATTAGATTGCTGGTGTACAAATAGGCTTTTCGTGGTCACATAGGTGTTTAGGGGGACGAATAGGCTTTTCGTGGACACGTTCATTAAATTGCCGGTGGACAAGAAGGCTGTTTGTGGTCACATAAATGGATAGTGGGATTAATAGGCTTTTCGTGGTCACATAGGTGGTTAGTGGGATGAATAGGCTTTTCGTGGTCACATAGGCGGTTAGGGGGACGAATAGGCTTTTCGTGGACACGTTCATTAGATTGCCGGTGGACAAGTAGGCTGTTTGTGGTCACATAAGTGGATAGTGGGATGAATAGGCTTTTCTTGAACACATAGGTGGTTAGTGGGATGAATAGGCTTTTCGTGGTCACATAGGCAGTTAGGGGGATGAATAGGCTGCCCGTGGTCGGTGGGCGGGGCCCGTGATCGGCCAATCGGGAGCCGACGGCCACGTAGGCTCCCTGTGGGACCTTTAGGCTGTCCGTGGATGCCCCCCCCCCGTAGGCATTCTGTGGCCAGTAGTCTGCCACCCGGTGGCCAACCTCTCCCTCCTTTAGTGGACTTTGCTATCCTAGGTACTACCAAAAGTCCAGAGTTTTGCGACCTTAGGGAGCGTGATGGATTGTAGCGTGGTAGGAGACTGGTTATATATGCAGGAACTAAACCATAAAGGGCCTTATAGGTAAGAAGTAATATTTTGTAAATGATACGGAACCTAATAGGTAGCCAGTGCAGAGACTGTAAAATTGGTGTAATATGATCATATTTTCTTGACCTGGCAAGGACTCTAGCAGCTGCATTTTGGACTACCTGTGGCTTGTTTGTTGAAAATGCAGGACAGCCACCTAGTAGTGCATTACAGTAGTCCAGTCTAGACCTCATGAATGCATGAACTAACTTTTCTGCATCAGAAACAGGTAACATGTTCCGTAGCTTGGCAATGTTTCTAAGATGGAAGAATGCTGTTTTTGTAACATGAGAAATATGATTTTCAAAAGACAGGTTGCTGTCTAATATAACACCCAGATTTTTGACTGTAGAGGAAATAACAGTACATCCGTCTAGTTGCAAATTGCAGTTTAATTGATTCTGTGTACTGTTTTTTGGTCCAATAAGTAATATCTCTGTCTTATTTAAATTTAATAGTAGAAAATTATTGGTCATCCAGTCTTTCACATTTTTAACACACTGTGTTAACTTTGCTAAGTTAGAAGTTTCATCTGGTCTTGTTGAAATATATATTTGAGTATCATCAGCATAACAATGGAAAATAATCCCATATTTCCTAATAATATTACCAAGGGGTAACATGTAAATTGAAAATAGCAGAGGACCAAGGACAGATCCTTGTGGCACTCCCCATTTAAATAAACAAAGTGGTAGCGATCGGACAGGTATGATCTGAACCATCTTAAAGCCTGCCCTTGAATACCTGTATAGCTTCGTAATCGATCTATGAGTATGTCATGATCTATAGTGTCACAGCACTAAGATCACGTAAAACTAGCAATGAGACGCAGCCTTGATCTGACACAAGTAGCAAGTCATTTGTGATTTTTACAATTACAGTTTCTGTGCTGTGGTGGGGCCTGAAATTCTTGCAAGAAGGAGCACAATTGGGCAGACACAACTTTTTCTAAAATTTTAGACATAAATAGAAGATTAGAAATGGGTCTGTAATTTGCCAATTCACTAGGGTCTAGCTGTGGTTTCTTAATAAGAGGCTTAATCGCCAGTTTGAATGGTTTTGGGGCATGACCTAAAGATAACAATGAGTTAACAATATAAAGAAGCGGTACTTCTGCTACAGGTAACAACTCTTTTAGCAATTTAGTGGGTACAGGATCTAATAGGCATGTTGTTGGTTTATATGCGGTGATAAGTTTATTTAATTCTTCCTGTTCTATAGTTGTAAAGCACTGCAGTTTTTCTTCGGGTGCAATGATTAATGCTGAATTATCAGTTGCTGTAGTATCTATATTTGTTATTGTATTTCTGATGTTGTCTATTTTATCAGTAAAGAAATTCATAAAGTCATTACTATTAAACTGTGCAGGAATATTTAGGTCAGTTGCCATTTGGTTATTTGTTAATCTAGCCACTGTGCTAAATAAAAACCTTGGATTGTTTTTGTTTTTTGGGGTATTACCATGGCACAGTACGTTTTTCTCTAACCTTTTTTAGCTTGATGGAGACAACAGCTTCTAATGTATTAGAGAAGATAGTGCCCATGTTACTAGTCATTTTTTCTAGTTCATGTGTATTCATAGGTACACAGAGTAGTTGAGATAAATCAGGCAGGTTATTTGTGAACCTATCTTTGGTAGCAGGTACAATAGTTCTGTCCAGACAATAGCGTGGAGCTATATACTTAATATCAGTAATATGCAGCATGCACGCTAAATGCTTTATCAAAATTAACCAATAGGTCCGAAAGGAAATCTGCAAATTCTATTAAGAAATCTGTATACGGCCCTGGCGGTCTACACACAGTAGCCAGAGCAAGAGATAGGAGAGATTTCTTTTGCATATCTGACAGAGTAACATTAAGTAGAAGTACTTCAAATTAATTAAACCTGTAACCTGTTTTCTGAGTGACATTGAAAATATCACTATATATCGTTATATAGTAGTTTGGTGGAGTAGACTTTTGCAGATGGACGAATAGGCTTTTCAGGGTCACATGGGTGGTTAGGCGGATAAATAGGCTTTTCATGGTCACATTCTTTAGATTGCTGGTGGACGAATAAGCTTTTCAAGGTCACATGGGTGGTTAGGGGAACAAATAAGCTTTTCATAGTCACATTCTTTAGATTGCAGGTGGATGAATAGGCTTTTCGTGGTCACATGGGTGGTTAGACGGATAAATAGGCTTTTCTTGGTCACATTTTTTAGATTGCTGGTGGATGAATAGGCTTTTCTTGGTCACATGAGTGGTGTGGGGGATGAATAGGCTTTTCGTGGTCACATGGGTGGTTAGGGGGGCGAATAGGCTTTTCGTGGTGTCATTCTTTAGATTGCAGGTGGATGAATAGGCTTTTCGAGGTCACATGAGTGGTGTGGGGGATGAATAGGCTTTTCGTGGTCACATGGGTGGTTGGGGGGGTGAATAGGCTTTTTCATGGTCACATTCTTTCGATTGCCGGTGGACGAATAGGCTTTTCGTGGTCACATGGGTGGTTAGGGGGGCGAATAGGCTTTTCGTGGTGTCATTCTTTAGATTGCAGATGGATGAATAGGCTTTTCGTGGTCACATGGGTGGTTAGGGGGGCGAATAGGCTTTTCGTGGTGTCATTCTTTAGATTGCAGATGGATGAATAGGCTTTTCGTGGTCACATGGGTGGTTAGAGGGAAGAACAGGCTTTTCGTGGTCACATGGGTGGTTTGGGGAACGAATAGGCTTTTTCATGGTCACATTCTTTCGATTGTCGGTGGACAAATAGGCTTTTCGTGGTGTCATTCTTTAGATTGCAGGTGGATGAATAGGCTTTTCGTGGTCAAATTCTTTTGATTGCCGGTGAAAGAATAGAATTTTCGTGGTCACATGGGTGGTTAAGGGGACGAATAGGCTTTTTGTGGTCACATGGGTGGTTAAAGGGACGCATAGGCTTTTCATGGTCACATTCTTTTGATTGCTGGTGGAAGAATAGACTTTCCGTGGTGACATGGGTGGTTAGGCGGATAAATAGGCTTTTCGTGGTGACATGGGTGGTTAAGGGGACGAATAGGCTTTTCGTGGTCACATTCTTTTGATTGCCGGTGAAAGAATAGAATTTTCGTGGTCACATGGGTGGTTAAGGGGACGAATAGGCTTTTTGTGGTCACATGGGTGGTTAAAGGGACGCATAGGCTTTTCATGGTCACATTCTTTTGATTGCTGGTGGAAGAATAGACTTTTCGTGGTGACGGGTGGTTAGGCGGATAAATAGGCTTTTCGTGGTCACGTTTTTTAGATTGCTGGTGGATGAATAGGTTTTTCGTGGTCACATGAGTGGTGTGGGGGATGAATAGGCTTTTCGTGGTCACATGGTTGGTTAGGGGGACAAATAGGCTTTTCATGGTCACATGAGTGGTGTGGGGGACGAATAGGCTTTTCGTGGTCACATTCTTGACATTGCTGGTGGACGAATAGGCTTTTTGCGGTCACATGGGTGTTTAGGGGGACAAATAGGCTTTTCGTGGTCACATTCTTTACATTGCCGGTGGACGAATAGGCTTTTCGTGGTCACATTCTTTACATTGCCGGTGGACGAATAGGCTTTTCGTGGTCACTTTCCTTACATTGCCGGTAAACGTATAGGCTTTTCGTGGTCACATGGGTGGTTAGACGACCGAATAGGCTTTTCGTGGTCACATGGGTGGTTAGACGACCGAATAGGCTTTTCGTGGTCACATGGGTGGTTAGAGGAACGAATAGGCTTTTCGTGGTCACATTCTTTAGATTGACGGTGGAAAAATAGACTTTTTGTGATGACATGGGTGGTTAAGGGGACGAATAGGCTTGCCGGTGGATGAATATGCTTATCGTGGTGACATGGGTAGTTAAGGGGACGAATAGGCTTTTCGTGGTCACATGAGTGGTGTGGGGGAGGAATAGGCTTTTCGTGGTCACATGGGTGGTTAGGGGGACAAATAGGCTTTTCGTGGTGTCATTCTTTAAATTGCATTTGGATGAATAGGCTTTTTGTGGTCACATGGGTGGTTAGAGGGACAAACAGGCTTTTCGTGGTCACATTCTTTTGATTGCCGGTGGACGAATATGCTTTTCATGGTCACATGGGTGGTTAGGGGGACGAATAAGCTTTTCGTGGTCACATAGGCGGTTAAGGGGATGAAAAGGCTTTTCATGGTCACATGGGTGGTTAGAGGAACAAATAGGCTTTTCGTGTTCACATTCTTTAGATTGCCGGTGGAAGAATAGAGTTTTCGTGGTGACATGGGTGGTTAAGAGGACGAATAGACTTTTCGCGTTCACATGGTTGGTTAATTGGACTAATAAGGTTTTTGTGGCCACATGGGTGGTTAGAGGAACGAATAGGCTTTTCGTGGTCACATGGGTGGTTAGGGGGGCGAATAGGCTTTTCGTGGTGTCATTCTTTAGATTGCAGGTGGATGAATAGGCTTTTCATGGTCACATGGGTGGTTAGAGGGAAGAACAGGCTTTTCGTGGTCACATGGGTGGTTAGGGGAACGAATAGGCTTTTTCATGGTCACATTCTTTCGATTGTCGGTGGACGAATAGGCTTTTCGTGGTGTCATTCTTTAGACTGCCGGTGGAAGAATAGGCTTTTCGTGGTCACATGGGTGGTTAGAGGGACAAATAGGCTTTTCGTGGTCACATGAGTGGTGTGGGGGACAAATAGGCTTTTCGTGGTCACATGAGTGGTGTGGGGGACGAATAGGCTTTTCGTGGTCACATGGTTGGTTAGGGGGACAAATAGGCTTTTCATGGTCACATGAGTGGTGTGGGGGACGAATAGGCTTTTTGTGGTCACATGAGTGGTGTGGGGGACGAATAGGCTTTTTGTGGTCACATGAGTGGTGTGGGGGACAAATAGGCTTTTGATGGTCACATTCTTGACATTTTTGTGGTCACATGGGTGGTTAGACGGACGAATAGGCTTTTCTTGGTCACATGAGTGGTGTGGGGGACAAATAGGCTTTTCGTGGTCACATAGGTGGTTAGTGGGATGAATAGGCTTTTCGTGGTCACATAGGCGGTTAGGGGGACGAATAGGCTTTTCATGGTCACATGAGTGGTGTGGGGGACGAATAGGCTTTTTGTGGTCACATGAGTGGTGTGGGGGATGAATAGGCTTTTCGTGGTCACATTATTTACATTGCCAGTGGACGAATTGGCTTTTTGTGGTCACATGGGTGGTTAGAGGGACGAATAGGCTTTTCGTGGTCACATTCTTTTGATTGCCGGTGGACGAATAGACTTTTCGTGGTCACATTCTTTTGTTTGCCGGTGGACGAATATGCTTTTCATGGTGTCATTCTTTACATTGCTGTTGAACGAATAGGCTTTTCGTGGTCACATGGGTGGTTAGGGGAACGAATAGGCTTTTTCATGGTCACATTATTTCGATTGTCGGTGGACGAATAGGCTTTTCGTGGTGTCATTCTTTAGATTGCAGGTGGATGAATAGGCTTTTCATGGTCACATGGGTGGTTAGGGGGGCGAATAGGCTTTTCGTGGTGTCATTCTTTAGATTGCCCGTGGACGAATAGGCTTTTCGTGGTCACATGGGTGGTTAGAGGGACAAATAGGCTTTTCGTGGTCACATGAGTGGTGTGGGGGACAAATAGGCTTTTCGTGGTCACATGAGTGGTGTGGGGGACGAATAGGCTTTTCATGGTCACATGAGTGGTGTGGGGGATGAATAGGCTTTTCGTGGTCACATGGTTGGTTAGGGGGACAAATAGGCTTTTCATGGTCACATGAGTGGTGTGGGGGACGAATAGGCTTTTCGTGGTCACATTCTTGACATTGCTGGTGGACGAATAGGCTTTTTGCGGTCACATGGGTGGTTAGGGGGACAAATAGGCTTTTCGTGGTCACATGGGTGGTTAAGGGGACGAATAGGCTTTTCGTGGTCACATGGGTGGTTAGAGGAACGAATAGGCTTTTCGTGGTCACATTCTTTAGATTGCCGGTGGAAAAATAGACTTTTTGTGATGACATGGGTGGTTAAGGGGACGAATAGGCTTGCCGGTGGACGAATATGCTTATCGTGGTAACATGGGTAGTTAAGGGGACGAATAGGCTTTTCGTGGTCACATGAGTGGTGTGGGGGAGGAATAGGCTTTTCGTGGTCACATGGGTGGTTAGGGGGACGAATAGACTTTTCGTGGTCACATTCTTTTGTTTGCCGGTGGACGAATATGCTTTTCATGGTGTCATTCTTTACATTGCTGTTGAACGAATAGGCTTTTCGTGGTCACATGGGTGGTTAGGGGAACGAATAGGCTTTTTCATGGTCACATTATTTCGATTGTCGGTGGACGAATAGGCTTTTCGTGGTGTCATTCTTTAGATTGCAGGTGGATGAATAGGCTTTTCATGGTCACATGGGTGGTTAGATGGACGAATAGGCTTTTCGTGGTGTCATTCTTTAGATTGCCCGTGGACGAATAGGCTTTTCGTGGTCACATGGGTGGTTAGAGGGACAAATAGGCTTTTCGTGGTCACATGAGTGGTGTGGGGGACAAATAGGCTTTTCGTGGTCACATGAGTGGTGTGGGGGACGAATAGGCTTTTCATGGTCACATGAGTGGTGTGGGGGATGAATAGGCTTTTCGTGGTCACATGGTTGGTTAGGGGGACAAATAGGCTTTTCATGGTCACATGAGTGGTGTGGGGGACGAATAGGCTTTTCGTGGTCACATTCTTGACATTGCTGGTGGACGAATAGGCTTTTTGCGGTCACATGGGTGGTTAGGGGGACAAATAGGCTTTTCGTGGTCACATGGGTGGTTAAGGGGACGAATAGGCTTTTCGTGGTCACATGGGTGGTTAGAGGAACGAATAGGCTTTTCGTGGTCACATTCTTTAGATTGCCGGTGGAAAAATAGACTTTTTGTGATGACATGGGTGGTTAAGGGGACGAATAGGCTTGCCGGTGGACGAATATGCTTATCGTGGTAACATGGGTAGTTAAGGGGACGAATAGGCTTTTCGTGGTCACATGAGTGGTGTGGGGGAGGAATAGGCTTTTCGTGGTCACATGGGTGGTTAGGGGGACAAATAGGCTTTTCGTGGTGTCATTCTTTAAATTGCAGTTGGATGAATAGGCTTTTTGTGGTCACATGGGTGGTTAGAGGGACAAACAGGCTTTTCGTGGTCACATTCTTTTGATTGCCGGTGGACGAATATGCTTTTCATGGTCACATGGGTGGTTAGGGGGACGAATAAGCTTTTCGTGGTCACATAGGCGGTTAAGGGGATGAAAAGGCTTTTCATGGTCACATGGGTGGTTAGAGGAACAAATAGGCTTTTCGTGGTCACATTCTTTAGATTGCCGGTGGAAGAATAGAGTTTTCGTGGTGACATGGGTGGTTAAGAGGACGAATAGACTTTTCGTGTTCACATGGTTGGTTAATTGAACTAATAAGCTTTTTGTGGCCACATGGGTGGTTAGAAGAACGAATAGGCTTTTCGTGGTCACATGGGTGGTTAGGGGGGCGAATAGGCTTTTCGTGGTGTCATTCTTTAGATTGCAGGTGGATGAATAGGCTTTTCATGGTCACATGGGTGGTTAGAGGGAAGAACAGGCTTTTCGTGGTCACATGGGTGGTTAGGGGAACGAATAGGCTTTTTCATGGTCACATTCTTTCGATTGTCGGTGGACGAATAGGCTTTTCGTGGTGTCATTCTTTAGACTGCCGGTGGAAGAATAGGCTTTTCGTGGTCACATGGGTGGTTAGAGGGACAAATAGGCTTTTCGTGGTCACATGAGTGGTGTGGGGACAAATAGGCTTTTCGTGGTCACATGAGTGGTGTGGGGGATGAATAGGCTTTTCGTGGGCACATGAGTGGTGTGGGGGACGAATAGGCTTTTCGTGGTCACATGAGTGGTTAGAGGGACAAATAGGCTTTTCGTGGTCACATTCTTTAGATTGCAGGTGGATGAATAGGCTTTTCATGGTCACATGGGTGGTTAGAGGGACAAATAGGCTTTTCGTGGTCACATGAGTGGTGTGGGGAACAAATAGGCTTTTCGTGGTCACATGAGTGGTGTGGGGGACGAATAGGCTTTTCGTGGTCACTCGGTTGGTTAGGAGGACAAATAGGCTTTTCATGGTCACATGAGTGGTGTGGGGGACGAATAGGCTTTTTGTGGTCACATGAGTGGTGTGGGGGACGAATAGGCTTTTCGTGGTCACATTCTTGACATTTTTGCGGTCACATGGGTGGTTAGACGGACGAATAGGCTTTTCGTGGTCACATGAGTGGTGTGGGGGACAAATAGGCTTTTCGTGGTCACATGAGTGGTGTGGGGGACGAATAGGCTTTTCGTGGTCACATGGTTGGTTAGGGGGACAAATAGGCTTTTCATGGTCACATGAGTGGTGTGGGGGACGAATAGGCTTTTTGTGGTCACATGAGTGGTGTGGGGGATGAATAGGCTTTTCGTGGTCACATTATTTACATTGCCAGTGGACGAATAGGCTTTTCGTGGTCACATGGGTGGTTAGAGGGACGAATAGGCTTTTCGTGGTCACATTCTTTTGATTGCCGGTGGACGAATAGACTTTTCGTGGTCACATTCTTTTGTTTGCCGGTGGACGAATATGCTTTTCATGGTGTCATTCTTTAGATTGCAGGTGGATGAATAGGCTTTTCGTGGTCACATTCTTTACATTGCTGTTGGACGAATAGGCTTTTCGTGGTCACATGGGTGGTTAGGGGGACGAATAGGCTTTTCGTGGTCACATGGGTGGTTAGAGGGACGAATAGGCTTTTTGTGGTCACATGAGTGGTGTGGGGGACGAATAGGCTTTTCGTGGTCACATGGGTGGTTAGAGGGACGAATAGGCTTTTCGTGGTCACATTCTTGACATTGCCGGTGGACGAATAGGCTTTTTGCGGTCACATGGGTGGTTAGACAGACGAATAGGCTTTTCGTGGTGTCATTCTTTAGATTGCCGGTGGACGAATAGGCTTTTCGTGGTCACATGGGTGGTTAGAGGGATGAATAGGCTTTTCGTGGTCACATTATTTACATTGCCGGTGGACGAATAGGCTTTTCGTGGTCACATAGGTGGTTAGAGGGACGAATAGGCTTTTCGTGGCCACATAGGCGGTTAGGGGGACGAATAGGCTTTTCGTGGTCACATTATTTACATTGCCGGTGGACGAATAGGCTTTTCGTGGTCACATAGGTGGTTAGAGGGACGAATAGGCTTTTCGTGGCCACATAGGCGGTTAGGGGGACGAATAGGCTTTTCGTGGACACATCCATTAGATTGCCGGTGGACAAATAGGCTTTTCGTGGTCACATAGGTGTTTACGGGGACGAATAGGCTTTTCGTGGACACGTTCATTAAATTGCCGGTGGACAAGAAGGCTGTTTGTGGTCACATAAATGGATAGTGGGATTAATAGGCTTTTCGTGGTCACATAGTTGGTTAGTGGGATGAATAGGCTTTTCGTGGTCACATAGGCAGTTAGGGGGACGAATAGGCTTTTCGTGGTCACATAGGCAGTTAGGGGGATGAATAGGCTGCCCGTGGTCGGTGGGCGGGGCCCGTGATCGGCCAATCGGGAGCCGACGGCCACGTAGGCTCCCTGTGGGACCTTTAGGCTGTCCGTGGATGCCCCCCCCCCCCCGTAGGCATTCTGTGGCCAGTAGTCTGCCACCCGGTGGCCAACCTCGAGATTGGAACAAAAGGCGTGAAAAAGGGGGGCCGTCCCGAGGGGCCCCTGGGAGTCCCAGGCCCCGGCTGACGCCTCAGACGGACCCGCAAAAATCCTCTAGGGGGTGCCGTGCAGCGTCCACGAACAGCCTGCCACGGAGCGCCTATTAAGCGCTACGTGGACCCCACTCCTCTGGCCATGGCCTTAGGCAAGTAACTGAAGTACAACGTTATGAGATACTTTATGTGAATGCTTGGCTAAAGAGATGAGTCTTTAATCTAGATTTAAACATAGATAGTGTGTCTGAACCCCGAACGTTATCAGGGTGGCTATTCCAGAGTTTGGCAGCCAAATGTGAAATGGCTCTCCCTCCTTTAGTGGACTTTGCTATCCTAGGTACTACCAAAAGTCCAGAGTTTTGCGACCTTAGGGAGCGTGATGGATTGTAGCGTGGTAGGAGACTTGTTATATATGCAGGAACTAAACCATAAAGGGCCTTATAGGTAAGAAGTAATATTTTGTAAATGATACGGAACCTAATAGGTAGCCAGTGCAGAGACTGTAAAATTGGTGTAATATGATCATATTTTCTTGACCTGGCAAGGACTCTAGCAGCTGCATTTTGGACTACCTGTGGCTTGTTTGTTGAAAATGCAGGACAGCCACCTAGTAGTGCATTACAGTAGTCCAGTCTAGACCTCATGAATGCATGAACTAACTTTTCTGCATCAGAAACAGGTAACATGTTCCGTAGCTTGGCAATGTTTCTAAGATGGAAGAATGCTGTTTTTGTAACATGAGAAATATGATTTTCAAAAGACAGGTTGCTGTCTAATATAACACCCAGATTTTTGACTGTAGAGGAAATAACAGTACATCCGTCTAGTTGCAAATTGCAGTTTAAGAGATTCTGTGTACTGTTTTTTGGTCCAATAAGTAATATCTCTGTCTTATTTAAATTTAATAGTAGAAAATTATTGGTCATCCAGTCTTTCACATTTTTAACACACTGTGTTAACTTTGCTAAGTTAGAAGTTTCATCTGGTCTTATTGAAATATATATTTGAGTATCATCAGCATAACAATGGAAAATAATCCCATATTTCCTAATAATATTACCAAGGGGTAACATGTAAATTGAAAATAGCAGAGGACCAAGGACAGATCCTTGTGGCACTCCCCATTTAAATAAACAAAGTGGTAGCGATCGGACAGGTATGATCTGAACCATCTTAAAGCCTGCCCTTGAATACCTGTATAGCTTCGTAATCGATCTATGAGTATGTCATGATCTATAGTGTCACAGCACTAAGATCACGTAAAACTAGCAATGAGACGCAGCCTTGATCTGACACAAGTAGCAAGTCATTTGTGATTTTTACAATTACAGTTTCTGTGCTGTGGTGGGGCCTGAAATTCTTGCAAGAAGGAGCACAATTGGGCAGACACAACTTTTTCTAAAATTTTAGACATAAATAGAAGATTAGAAATGGGTCTGTAATTTGCCAATTCACTAGGGTCTAGCTGTGGTTTCTTAATAAGAGGCTTAATCGCCAGTTTGAATGGTTTTGGGGCATGACCTAAAGATAACAATGAGTTAACAATATAAAGAAGCGGTACTTCTGCTACAGGTAACAACTCTTTTAGCAATTTAGTGGGTACAGGATCTAATAGGCATGTTGTTGGTTTATATGCGGTGATAAGTTTATTTAATTCTTCCTGTTCTATAGTTGTAAAGCACTGCAGTTTTTCTTCGGGTGCAATGATTAATGCTGAATTATCAGTTGCTGTAGTATCTATATTTGTTATTGTATTTCTGATGTTGTCTATTTTATCAGTAAAGAAATTCATAAAGTCATTACTATTAAACTGTGCAGGAATATTTTGGTCAGTTGCCATTTGGTTATTTGTTAATCTAGCCACTGTGCTAAATAAAAACCTTGGATTGTTTTTGTTTTTTGGGGTATTACCATGGCACAGTACGTTTTTCTCTAACCTTTTTTAGCTTGATGGAGACAACAGCTTCTAATGTATTAGAGAAGATAGTGCCCATGTGTTACGAACCCCGTTACAAAAGTGCTCGTTAAAAGGGGTAAGCAACATAAAGACACGCGATAACAAGATAACACTTTGAAATAATTTATTATGGGATCAAAACTCACGTATCAGTAGGCAACTGATAGAGGACAGAGATAGACAGACATAGACCAACGTGACATAGAAACAAACATTCAAACACAGCTGAACAGCGGATGGCGGAAACCTCATGACGCCCACAGGACTCCTCGTCAATCCTCTCAAGCCCTTCTCCCTCAGTGGACGTCAAGCTCTTCACAGAGCTTAAAAATAGTGATCGCTACGATCACGCCGCTGTGGGAAACAAACGTATCCCTTACGTTCCGCCCTCTTCTCTCTTTACTCTGATGTTATATAGGCTATCCAGCCTAAATACTAGACCAGCTGCAGGTGTACAGGGGCGGAGCCTATTATGAAAGAGAGAACCGGATCAATGAAAGAGATATACACAAATAACATAACTCTGGCCGTAACACTTCCCCCCCTGAAAGCAGAAACAGTTTTTTCGTTCTCCCCTCTTCTCATACTGAGAAAATAAAGTGAAAAACTGATTCTGAAAATCAGAGAAAAGTATATAGACCTAAACCCTCGAAAAATGCATCGGCCACTACATTCGCAGATCCTTTCTTATAACGGATCTCTAAGTTATATGGTTGCACAATTAATGCCCATCGCATCAGACGTTGATTGTGATTATACATCTTACTCAAGAAAATTAACGGATTGTGGTCCATATAAACAATCACAGGAAACATACTGGCCCCCACATAAACGTCAAAATGCTGTAGTGCCAGCAACAAAGCTAACGTTTCCTTCTCTATTGTAGAGTAATTAAACTGATGACGGTTGAACTTAGCAGAGAAGTAGGACACAGGATGAGGTATTCCGTCAGCACCCTCCTGTAGAAGAACAGCTCCTGCTCCCACAGCACTGGCATCTACCTCCATCTGAAACGGAGAGAAAACGTCCGGGGCAGACAACACTGGAGCACTGCAAAGAAGAGACTTGGCCGACAAAAATGCCTGTTGGCACTCATTAGTCCAAACAAAATCAACTTTCGGACTACATAATCGAGTTAAGGGAGCTACAACACTCGAAAAATTTCTACAAAAACACCGGTAGTACCCTACCATTCCGAGAAATCTACGCAGCTCTCGCCTTGTAGAAGGTACTGGATATTCTAGTACGACAGACACTTTCCCCTCTAATGGCCAAACATGACCATTTCCTACCTGCTTTCCCAGGTATATAACAGAGGCCTTAGCGAATTCACATTTCCTCAAAATCAATGTTAAAGACGCAGCAGCTAAACGACAGAACACATCATATAGCGTTGACAGATGTTCAGCCCATGTAGATGAGTAAATAACTACATCATCCAAATAGACGTTACAATTAGAAACATCACCTAAAACCATGGACATCAATCTCTGAAACGTCGCTGGGGCGTTTCGGAGGCCAAACGCCATACGTGTATACTGAAGAAAAGAATCAGGAGTTACAAATGCAGAAATCTCAGAGGCGCGTTCGGTTAAAGGCACCTGCCAGTAACCCTTCAGCAGATCCAACTTCGTAATGTATTTCGCTGCCCCAAGAGTGTCAATACAGTCATCGATACGCGGGAGAGGAAAAGCGTCGGGTACAGTAATGGAATTAACTTTCCTAAAATCAGTACAAAAACGAGAAGATCCATCTGCCTTTGGCACTAAAATGCACGGTGAGCTCCATGGGCTAGCACTCGGAACAGCAAATCGGTTTTTCAGTAGATACTCTACTTCAAGTTTCATTGCCTCTCTTCTACTCACCGGGCAGCGATATGCATGCTGCTTTATGGGCCGCGCATTACCGACATCAATGTCATGTCGAA
This sequence comes from Garra rufa, assembly GCF_049309525.1. Classification (NCBI taxonomy): domain Eukaryota; kingdom Metazoa; phylum Chordata; class Actinopteri; order Cypriniformes; family Cyprinidae; genus Garra; species Garra rufa. The sequence goes on from NC_133362.1 coordinate 49,192,104, forward strand.
TGACAGAAGTACCAGGAGGGACATCGCTGAAAAGACTCGGGAAACTGTCTAACATTTTCCTTATATCCTTCAGCTGTTCACTAGACAAATATGACAGTTGAGAGGAAAGAGTTGACAACACCTCAGAGTTCTTCAAACAACCGCCATTCAAGACCTCCATAGATACTTTTAACCCATCATCCACATCGATAGGAAAATCGGTAGGTAAAGTATACGTAAGCAATGAAACTCGCTCTTCCACCGGCACCACTGTTTCAGGAACGCTAACGATCTCGTCTATATGATCACGACCCAAATATGACTTTAACATATTTACGTGACATAAACGAGTTTTTCGCCTCCGTTCCGGAGTATGTATGATGTAGTCCGTGTCACTCACCTTATTTTTGACTAAATAAGGACCTGAAAAACGTGCAGACAGAGCAGATCCAGGGTTAGGAATCAATACTAAAACCTTTTCCCCAGGTAAAAAATTACGCATAACTGCCTTCTTATCAAAACAGCGTTTCATTTTATCCTGTGAAAGAGAAAGAGCTTCTCTTGCTACTGCGCAAGCATTCTGTAAACGTTCACGAGAGCGAGAAATGAAATCAAGAGTGTTGGTCTTCTCAGAAGGACCTGAATCAAGAAATTCCTCCTTCAGCATTTTTAAAGGTCCTCGAACATTGTGACCAAACACCAACTCTGAAGGGCTAAAACCAAGCGACTCCTGTCGCGCCTCACGCAACGCGAATAAAACTAGAGGAACTCCTTCATCCCACTCGTTCGCAGTCTCAACACAGTACTTGCGCAGTGAAGATTTTAAAGTCTGGTGCCAGCGTTCCAATGCTCCTTGAGACTGTGGATGAAAAGCACTTGACACTACATGTGAAACTTTAAGAGCCTTCAATGAATTACGAAATACCCGAGATAAAAAATTTGATCCCTGATCTGTTTGGACCGTTTTTGGTAATCCGAAAGTCGTAAAAAATTTCGTAAGCGCTTTTGTCACAGTTTTAGCAGTTATATTCCTTACTGGAATAGCTTCTGGATATCGAGTAGCTACGCACATTATCGTCAGTAAATACTGACAACCAGATTTTGTGCGAGGAAGTGGACCCACACAATCCACGAGTACACGTTCAAATGGTTCACCTACCGCAGGTATCGGGCAAAGCGGAGCAGGCGGCACAAGCTGGTTAGGTTTTCCACCCACCTGACAGAGGTGGCATGTTTTACAGTACCTAGAGACATCAGTTTTTAACCCTGGCCAGAAAAAATGCTGGAGTACCCGGTCATAAGTCTTATTTATCCCAAGGTGTCCAGACCAAGAATGGTCATGGGCTAAACTCAAAACATGTTGTCGGAATTTTAAAGGCACCACTATCTGCTGCACCACATTCCAATCATCTGCCTGCTCAACATTTATAGTTCTACTCCACCTGCGCATCAAAACATTGTCATTCCAGTAAAACTGTTGATTACGCAAAGACGGCAAACCATTCTTAGCACTCACACGACATTTTCCTAGCGTCTGGTCATTCTTCTGAGCGTCAATTAAAGTCTCCCGTGAAATGAATACATCTGAAACGAGATCAAAACAAACAGGTGAACTTGCAGTCCTTTCAGTATCATTCAAAGACTCTGAAAGCACATTGTCTCTCAAGATCTCTGAAAAAACAGAATCACTGAGGTTATTCTCTTGCATATCACGTTTTTCTTGTGCTCGTGTAGTAATAGCACTAGCTGAAAACACATTTGGAAAACTTTTAATTAGTACATCAGAATGCGGCTCAATCTGCGGATCATTGGTCACGTGCACAACCGGCATTACCTTACCACCAGCAATATCGTTTCCCATTATAAAATCAATACCCATCACTGGTAGAGAAGGACGAACTGCTACTTCAAAACACCCAGATGCCAGATCAGACGCAACCCATACGTGATGAAGAGGAACGGTTAAAAACCCCATCTCAATACCTTGTACAATCGTACTAGTGCTACTCGCAGAATCAGCGCAAAAGTCTAAAGTGTCTGACAAAATAAAGGACTGAGATCCTCCAGTGTCACGCAAAATTCGTACTGGTTTGCGATTTTCAATACCTTCATTCAAAGACACAAATCCGTCAAAAACGAACGGTTGGAAACATACATCAGGTGCTGCAGAAGAAATAGAAAGTGGCGAAGACAAAGTTTTAACCAAAACAGTCCCTCGAGGCTGAATAGAAGACTCCTGTCGCTCTTTCTTTCGTTTAATTATACGACACTCAGTCACTATATGCCCCAATTTATGACAATAACTACATTCCTTGCGAGTTTTTGAGCTAAAAGAAACCCATTGGTTCTTAACATCAGAGATATTCTCATTATCTTTCCATACGGGACCTCCAAGATCACTGGAAGGTTTAACAAACACTGTTTTGTGCATCAAAGCATACTCGTCTGCTAATACCGCAGCCTGCTGCACTGCACTGACTTTTTGTTCGTTTAAATACAGAGCAGTACGCTCAGGAACACAATTCTTAAACTCCTCAATCAACATAAGCTCACGCAAAGAATTATAATCTGTCACTTTACACGCTTTAATCCATCGATCAAACAGTATGCCTTTCTCACGAGCAAACTCGACATAGGTTTGAGACGCAGGTTTTTTCGTAGTACGAAACCGCTGTCTGTAATGCTCAGGGACTAATTCATACGCTCGAAGAATCGCAATTTTCACAGCATCATACTGTACACTTTCTTCCAACGAAAGCGATGCACACACTTCTTGCGCCTTGCCGACTAATTTACACTGCAACATTAATGCCCAAACTTCAGTTGGCCATCTTAAAGCACTCGCGATTCGTTCAAATGCTTGAAAATATGCCTCTACTTCTCTTTCACGAAAAGGTGGAACTATCGCAATATTTTTAGCCATGTCAAAATGTATAGATGACGACACAGCTACAGACTCAGATTCAGCACCAGCTGAACCAGGACTAGCAGACACAGTACTCGAATTTAACAACCCAGGAGCTGTCTGAGAACCATCATCCGAACTAATTGCTGTTTGAACAATCGTTCGTGAATCTGAAACGGCCTGCAACTCCAACTCCCGTAGTCGTACTTTTGTATCAGCATCAATTCGATACATTTCTAACTCGCGTGTTAAATCATTCTGTCTTGCCTGAGCACGATCTTGAGTCTCCAACTGTAAACGAGCGAGCCGAATCTTTAACCGTACATCAGAACGAAAATCGGGTGATGCTTCAGTAGACAGTGAAATCGGTTCAAATTTAGGAATTGAAAAAGGTGGTCCTACCTCAGCAGTAACTATGCCTGGAGTAGCCTGCAAACCAACCGGCCCTCGTGACGGAGAACTTCCTGCAGCACCTGTCGTCACTGGATCAGGTCCTTGTCGAGAAACAAAAGGAAATACCCCCTGATCAGTCAAATGAGACAATACACAACGTTTTATTTCCTCTTTGCGCTGCGTTTTAGAGACTGAAATCTCGTAGTGCTGAGCTATCAAAAACAAGTCATTTTTTCGACATGCATCTAATCCCTCAACACTCGGTTGATCTATAAAACTGTCCAAATCAAAAGTTGCCATTCTACAATTTTGCTTTTATTTAAGCGGAGTAATTTAAGAAAAATCCATACGCAAAACCCGGACCTCCCTACCTAACCAGAAAACTAGCTACAACCTAGCTAGTCTTCAGAGGGTACCGATTAAGAGACTTCTCTCTCCCCCGGAGTACCTCCAAAAACAACAAACTAACATAAAAAAACAAAAAACAAACAGTAAACCGTAGCCAGAACTGGCGCTAAGCACAGCCCTGTTGGCTTACTCTAACTAACCGGAAAATGCGTAGGATAAACCTGATCCACACAAAGCAAATCAAGTTAATTACTCACAGCTCAATTCTCAGAATAAAGTAGTCTATTTACAGCTATCAACGATCCCGGACGAGCCCCCATTTATGTTACGAACCCCGTTACAAAAGTGCTCGTTAAAAGGGGTAAGCAACATAAAGACATGCGATAACAAGATAACACTTTGAAATAATTTATTATGGGATCAAAACTCACGTATCAGTAGGCAACTGATAGAGGACAGAGATAGACAGACATAGACCAACGTGACATAGAAACAAACATTCAAACACAGCTGAACAGCGGATGGCGGAAACCTCATGACGCCCACAGGACTCCTCGTCAATCCTCTCAAGCCCTTCTCCCTCAGTGGACGTCAAGCTCTTCACAGAGCTTAAAAATAGTGATCGCTACGATCACGCCGCTGTGGGAAACAAACGTATCCCTTACGTTCCGCCCTCTTCTCTCTTTACTCTGATGTTATATAGGCTATCCAGCCTAAATACTAGACCAGCTGCAGGTGTACAGGGGCGGAGCCTATTATGAAAGAGAGAACCGGATCAATGAAAGAGATATACACAAATAACATAACTCTGGCCGTAACACATGTTACTAGTCATTTTTTCTAGTTCATGTGTATTCATAGGTACACAGAGTAGTTGAGATAAATCAGGCAGGTTATTTGTGAACCTATCTTTGGTAGCAGGTACAATAGTTCTGTCCAGACAATAGCGTGGAGCTATATACTTAATATCAGTAATATGCAGCATGCACGCTAAATGCTTTATCAAAATTAACCAATAGGTCCGAAAGGAAATCTGCAAGTTCTATTAAGAAATCTGTATACGGCCCTGGCGGTCTACACACAGTAGCCAGAGCAAGAGATAGGAGAGATTTCTTTTGCATATCTGACAGAGTAACATTAAGTAGAAGTACTTCAAATTAATTAAACCTGTAACCTGTTTTCTGAGTAACATTGAAAATATCACTATATATCGTTATATAGTAGTTTGGTGGAGTAGACTTTTGCAGATGGACGAATAGGCTTTTCAGGGTCACATGGGTGGTTAGGCGGATAAATAGGCTTTTCATGGTCACATTCTTTAGATTGCTGGTGGACGAATAAGCTTTTCAAGGTCACATGGGTGGTTAGGGGAACAAATAAGCTTTTCATAGTCACATTCTTTAGATTGCAGGTGGATGAATAGGCTTTTCGTGGTCACATGGGTGGTTAGACGGATAAATAGGCTTTTCTTGGTCACATTTTTTAGATTGCTGGTGGATGAATAGGCTTTTCTTGGTCACATGAGTGGTGTGGGGGATGAATAGGCTTTTCGTGGTCACATGGGTGGTTAGGGGGGCGAATAGGCTTTTCGTGGTGTCATTCTTTAGATTGCAGGTGGATGAATAGGCTTTTCGTGGTCACATGAGTGGTGTGGGGGATGAATAGGCTTTTCGTGGTCACATGGGTGGTTTGGGGAACGAATAGGCTTTTTCATGGTCACATTCTTTCGATTGTCGGTGGACAAATAGGCTTTTCGTGGTGTCATTCTTTAGATTGCAGGTGGATGAATAGGCTTTTCGTGGTCAAATTCTTTTGATTGCCGGTGAAAGAATAGAATTTTCGTGGTCACATGGGTGGTTAAGGGGACGAATAGGCTTTTTGTGGTCACATGGGTGGTTAAAGGGACGCATAGGCTTTTCATGGTCACATTCTTTTGATTGCTGGTGGAAGAATAGACTTTTCGTGGTGACATGGGTGGTTAGGCGGATAAATAGGCTTTTCGTGGTCACATGGGTGGTTAAGAGGACGAATAGGCTTTTCGTGGTCACATTCTTTTGATTGCCGGTGAAAGAATAGAATTTTCGTGGTCACATGGGTGGTTAAGGGGACGAATAGGCTTTTTGTGGTCACATGGGTGGTTAAAGGGACGCATAGGCTTTTCATGGTCACATTCTTTTGATTGCTGGTGGAAGAATAGACTTTTCGTGGTGACATGGGTGGTTAGGCGGATAAATAGGCTTTTCGTGGTCACTTTTTTTAGATTGCTGGTGGATGAATAGGCTTTTCATGGTCACATGAGTGGTGTGGGGGACGAATAGGCTTTTCGTGGTCACATTCTTGACATTGCTGGTGGACGAATAGGCTTTTTGCGGTCACATGGGTGTTGAGGGGGACAAATAGGCTTTTCGTGGTCACATTCTTTACATTGCCGGTGGACGAATAGGCTTTTCGTGGTCACATTCTTTACATTGCCGGTGGACGAATAGGCTTTTCGTGGACACTTTCCTTACATTGCTGGTAAACGTATAGGCTTTTCGTGGTCACATGGGTGGTTAGACGACCGAATAGGCTTTTCGTGGTCACATGGGTGGTTAGACGACCGAATAGGCTTTTCGTGGTCACATGGGTGGTTAGAGGAACGAATAGGCTTTTCGTGGTCACATTCTTTAGATTGCCGGTGGAAAAATAGACTTTTTGTGATGACATGGGTGGTTAAGGGGACGAATAGGCTTGCCGGTGGACGAATATGCTTATCGTGGTGACATGGGTAGTTAAGGGGACGAATAGGCTTTTCGTGGTCACATGAGTGGTGTGGGGGAGGAATAGGCTTTTCGTGGTCACATGGGTGGTTAGGGGGACAAATAGGCTTTTCGTGGTGTCATTCTTTAAATTGCATTTGGATGAATAGGCTTTTTGTGGTCACATGGGTGGTTAGAGGGACAAACAGGCTTTTCGTGGTCACATTCTTTTGATTGCCGGTGGACGAATATGCTTTTCATGGTCACATGGGTGGTTAGGGGGATGAAAAGGCTTTTCATGGTCACATGGGTGGTTAGAGGAACAAATAGGCTTTTCGTGGTCACATTCTTTAGATTGCCGGTGGAAGAATAGAGTTTTCGTGGTGACATGGGTGGTTAAGAGGACGAATAGACTTTTCGAGTTCACATGGTTGGTTAATTGGACTAATAAGCTTTTTGTGGCCACATGGGTGGTTAGAGGAACGAATAGGCTTTTCGTGGTCACATGGGTGGTTAGGGGGGCGAATAGGCTTTTCGTGGTGTCATTCTTTAGATTGCAGGTGGATGAATAGGCTTTTCATGGTCACATGGGTGGTTAGAGGGAAGAACAGGCTTTTCGTGGTCACATGGGTGGTTAGGGGAACGAATAGGCTTTTTCATGGTCACATTCTTTCGATTGTCGGTGGACGAATAGGCTTTTCGTGGTGTCATTCTTTAGACTGCCGGTGGAAGAATAGGCTTTTCGTGGTCACATGGGTGGTTAGAGGGACAAATAGGCTTTTCGTGGTCACATGAGTGTTGTGGGGGACAAATAGGCTTTTCGTGGTCACATGAGTGGTGTGGGGGACGAATAGGCTTTTCGTGGTCACATGGTTGGTTAGGGGGACAAATAGGCTTTTCATGGTCACATGAGTGGTGTGGGGGACGAATAGGCTTTTTGTGGTCACATGAGTGGTGTGGGGGACAAATAGGCTTTTCGTGGTCACATTCTTGACATTTTTGCGGTCACATGGGTGGTTAGACGGACGAATAGGCTTTTCGTGGTCACATGAGTGGTGTGGGGGACAAATAGGCTTTTCGTGGTCACATGAGTGGTGTGGGGGACGAATAGGCTTTTCGTGGTCACATGGTTGGTTAGGGGGACAAATAGGCTTTTCATGGTCACATGAGTGGTGTGGGGGACGAATAGGCTTTTTGTGGTCACATGAGTGGTGTGGGGGATGAATAGGCTTTTCGTGGTCACATTATTTACATTGCCAGTGGACGAATTGGCTTTTCGTGGTCACATGGGTGGTTAGAGGGACGAATAGGCTTTTCGTGGTCACATTCTTTTGATTGCCGGTGGACGAATAGACTTTTCGTGGTCACATTCTTTTGTTTGCCGGTGGACGAATATGCTTTTCATGGTGTCATTCTTTAGATTGCAGGTGGATGAATAGGCTTTTCGTGGTCACATTCTTTACATTGCTGTTGGACGAATAGGCTTTTCGTGGTCACATGGGTGGTTAGGGGAACGAATAGGCTTTTTCATGGTCACATTATTTCGATTGTCGGTGGACGAATAGGCTTTTCGTGGTGTCATTCTTTAGATTGCAGGTGGATGAATAGGCTTTTCATGGTCACATGGGTGGTTAGATGGACGAATAGGCTTTTCGTGGTGTCATTCTTTAGATTGCCCGTGGACGAATAGGCTTTTCGTGGTCACATGGGTGGTTAGAGGGACAAATAGGCTTTTCGTGGTCACATGAGTGGTGTGGGGGACAAATAGGCTTTTCGTGGTCACATGAGTGGTGTGGGGGACGAATAGGCTTTTCATGGTCACATGAGTGGTGTGGGGGATGAATAGGCTTTTCGTGGTCACATGGTTGGTTAGGGGGACAAATAGGCTTTTCATGGTCACATGAGTGGTGTGGGGGACGAATAGGCTTTTCGTGGTCACATTCTTGACATTGCTGGTGGACGAATAGGCTTTTTGCGGTCACATGGGTGGTTAGGGGGACAAATAGGCTTTTCGTGGTCACATTCTTTACATTGCCAGTGGACAAATAGGCTTTTCGTGGTCACATGGGTGGTTAAGGGGACGAATAGGCTTTTCGTGGTCACATGGGTGGTTAGAGGAACGAATAGGCTTTTCGTGGTCACATTCTTTAGATTGCCGGTGGAAAAATAGACTTTTTGTGATGACATGGGTGGTTAAGGGGACGAATAGGCTTGCCGGTGGACGAATATGCTTATCGTGGTAACATGGGTAGTTAAGGGGACGAATAGGCTTTTCGTGGTCACATGAGTGGTGTGGGGGAGGAATAGGCTTTTCGTGGTCACATGGGTGGTTAGGGGGACAAATAGGCTTTTCGTGGTGTCATTCTTTAAATTGCAGTTGGATGAATAGGCTTTTTGTGGTCACATGGGTGGTTAGAGGGACAAACAGGCTTTTCGTGGTCACATTCTTTTGATTGCCGGTGGACGAATATGCTTTTCATGGTCACATGGGTGGTTAGGGGGACGAATAAGCTTTTCGTGGTCACATAGGCGGTTAAGGGGATGAAAAGGCTTTTCATGGTCACATGGGTGGTTAGAGGAACAAATAGGCTTTTCGTGGTCACATTCTTTAGATTGCCGGTGGAAGAATAGAGTTTTCGTGGTGACATGGGTGGTTAAGAGGACGAATAAACTTTTCGCGTTCACATGGTTGGTTAATTGGACTAATAAGCTTTTTGTGGCCACATGGGTGGTTAGAAGAACGAATAGGCTTTTCGTGGTCACATGGGTGGTTAGGGGGGCGAATAGGCTTTTCGTGGTGTCATTCTTTAGATTGCAGGTGGATGAATAGGCTTTTCATGGTCACATGGGTGGTTAGAGGGAAGAACAGGCTTTTCGTGGTCACATGGGTGGTTAGGGGAACGAATAGGCTTTTCATGGTCACATTCTTTCGATTGTCGGTGGACGAATAGGCTTTTCGTGGTGTCATTCTTTAGACTGCCGGTGGAAGAATAGGCTTTTCGTGGTCACATGGGTGGTTAGAGGGACAAATAGGCTTTTCGTGGTCACATGAGTGGTGTGGGGACAAATAGGCTTTTCGTGGTCACATGAGTGGTGTGGGGGACGAATAGGCTTTTCGTGGGCACATGAGTGGTGTGGGGGACGAATAGGCTTTTCGTGGTCACATGAGTGGTTAGAGGGACAAATAGGCTTTTCGTGGTCACATTCTTTAGATTGCAGGTGGATGAATAGGCTTTTCATGGTCACATGGGTGGTTAGAGGGACAAATAGGCTTTTCGTGGTCACATGAGTGGTGTGGGGGACGAATAGGCTTTTCGTGGTCACATTCTTGACATTGCTGGTGGACGAATAGGCTTTTTGCGGTCACATGGGTGGTTAGGGGGACAAATAGGCTTTTCGTGGTCACATTCTTTACATTGCCAGTGGACAAATAGGCTTTTCGTGGTCACATGGGTGGTTAAGGGGACGAATAGGCTTTTCGTGGTCACATGGGTGGTTAGAGGAACGAATAGGCTTTTCGTGGTCACATTCTTTAGATTGCCGGTGGAAAAATAGACTTTTTGTGATGACATGGGTGGTTAAGGGGACGAATAGGCTTGCCGGTGGACGAATATGCTTATCGTGGTAACATGGGTAGTTAAGGGGACGAATAGGCTTTTCGTGGTCACATGAGTGGTGTGGGGGAGGAATAGGCTTTTCGTGGTCACATGGGTGGTTAGGGGGACAAATAGGCTTTTCGTGGTGTCATTCTTTAAATTGCAGTTGGATGAATAGGCTTTTTGTGGTCACATGGGTGGTTAGAGGGACAAACAGGCTTTTCGTGGTCACATTCTTTTGATTGCCGGTGGACGAATATGCTTTTCATGGTCACATGGGTGGTTAGGGGGACGAATAAGCTTTTCGTGGTCACATAGGCGGTTAAGGGGATGAAAAGGCTTTTCATGGTCACATGGGTGGTTAGAGGAACAAATAGGCTTTTCGTGGTCACATTCTTTAGATTGCCGGTGGAAGAATAGAGTTTTCGTGGTGACATGGGTGGTTAAGAGGACGAATAAACTTTTCGCGTTCACATGGTTGGTTAATTGGACTAATAAGCTTTTTGTGGCCACATGGGTGGTTAGAAGAACGAATAGGCTTTTCGTGGTCACATGGGTGGTTAGGGGGGCGAATAGGCTTTTCGTGGTGTCATTCTTTAGATTGCAGGTGGATGAATAGGCTTTTCATGGTCACATGGGTGGTTAGAGGGAAGAACAGGCTTTTCGTGGTCACATGGGTGGTTAGGGGAACGAATAGGCTTTTCATGGTCACATTCTTTCGATTGTCGGTGGACGAATAGGCTTTTCGTGGTGTCATTCTTTAGACTGCCGGTGGAAGAATAGGCTTTTCGTGGTCACATGGGTGGTTAGAGGGACAAATAGGCTTTTCGTGGTCACATGAGTGGTGTGGGGACAAATAGGCTTTTCGTGGTCACATGAGTGGTGTGGGGGACGAATAGGCTTTTCGTGGGCACATGAGTGGTGTGGGGGACGAATAGGCTTTTCGTGGTCACATGAGTGGTTAGAGGGACAAATAGGCTTTTCGTGGTCACATTCTTTAGATTGCAGGTGGATGAATAGGCTTTTCATGGTCACATGGGTGGTTAGAGGGACAAATAGGCTTTTCGTGGTCACATGAGTGGTGTGGGGAACAAATAGGCTTTTCGTGGTCACATGAGTGGTGTGGGGGACGAATAGGCTTTTCGTGGTCACTCGGTTGGTTAGGAGGACAAATAGGCTTTTCATGGTCACATGAGTGGTGTGGGGGACGAATAGGCTTTTTGTGGTCACATGAGTGGTGTGGGGGACGAATAGGCTTTTCGTGGTCACATTCTTGACATTTTTGCGGTCACATGGGTGGTTAGACGGACGAATAGGCTTTTCGTGGTCACATGAGTGGTGTGGGGGACAAATAGGCTTTTCGTGGTCACATGAGTGGTGTGGGGGACGAGTAGGCTTTTCGTGGTCACATGGTTGGTTAGGGGGACAAATAGGCTTTTCATGGTCACATGAGTGGTGTGGGGGACGAATAGGCTTTTTGTGGTCACATGAGTGGTGTGGGGGATGAATAGGCTTTTCGTGGTCACATGGGTGGTTAGAGGGACGAATAGGCTTTTCGTGGTCACATTCTTTTGATTGCCGGTGGACGAATAGACTTTTCGTGGTCACATTCTTTTGTTTGCCGGTGGACGAATATGCTTTTCATGGTGTCATTCTTTAGATTGCAGGTGGATGAATAGGCTTTTCGTGGTCACATGGGTGGTTAGGGGAACGAATAGGCTTTTTCATGGTCACATTATTTCGATTGTCGGTGGACGAATAGGCTTTTCGTGGTGTCATTCTTTAGATTGCAGGTGGATGAATAGGCTTTTCATGGTCACATGGGTGGGTAGATGGACGAATAGGCTTTTTGTGGTGTCATTCTTTAGATTGCCCATGGACGAATAGGCTTTTCGTGGTCACATGGGTGGTTAGAGGGACAAATAGGCTTTTCGTGGTCACATGAGTGGTGTGGGGGACAAATAGGCTTTTCGTGGTCACATGAATGGTGTGGGGGACGAATAGGCTTTTCATGGTCACATGAGTGGTGTCGGGGACGAATAGGCTTTTTGTGGTCACATGAGTGGTGTGGGGGACGAATAGGCTTTTCGTGGTCACATGAGTGGTGTGGGGGATGAATAGGCTTTTCGTGGTCACATGGTTGGTTAGGGGGACAAATAGGCTTTTCATGGTCACATGAGTGGTGTGGGTGACGAATAGGCTTTTCGTGGTCACATGAGTTGTGTGGGGGACGAATAGGCTTTTCGTGGTCACATGGGTGGTTAGAGGGACGAATAGGCTTTTTGTGGTCACATGAGTGGTGTGGGGGACGAATAGGCTTTTCGTGGTCACATGGGTGGTTAGAGGGACGAATAGGCTTTTCGTGGTCACATTCTTGACATTGCCGGTGGACGAATAGGCTTTTTGCCGTCACATGGGTGGTTAGACAGACGAATAGGCTTTTCGTGTTGTTATTCTTTAGATTGCAGGTGGATGAATAGGCTTTTCGTGGTCACATTCTTTACATTGCCGGTGGACGAATAGGCTTTTCGTGGTCACATGGGTGGTTAGAGGGATGAATAGGCTTTTCGTGGTCACATTATTTACATTGCCGGTGGACGAATAGGCTTTTCGTGGTCACATGGGTGGTTAGAGGGACGAATAGGCTTTTCGTGGTCACATTATTTACTTTGCCATTGGATGAATAGGCTTTTCTTGGTCACATGGGTGGTTAGGGGGACGAATAGGCTTTTCGTGGTGTCATTCTTTAGATTGCAGGTGGATGAATAGGCTTTTCGTGGTCACATTCTTTACATTGCTGTTGGACGAATAGGCTTTTCGTGGTCACATTCTTTACATTGCTGTTGGACGAATAGGCTTTTCGTGGTCACATTCTTTAGATTGCCGGTGGACGAATAGGCTTTTCGTGGTCACATTCTTTAGATTGCCGGTAGACATATAAGCTTTTCGTAGTCACATAGACGGCTAGCGGGACGAATAAAGAAGACAACAGAAGAAGAGCACATTGTCTCCTGCACACACTGACCGTACACTTGCGTGTCATATAACGGTTACGGAAACTTGGGACAATGTCAAATAAGAGTTCTGCCTGGAGCTTCTTTAATACAGTTAATGAGAATATAGTGCAGTGCAAACTGACGTGCGAGGCTTTTTCATTATAGGTCAACCAGCGGCGAGGGGTGACTTTTTTAGTGCTTCGTGGACAGCTTACCTCGCACATGAAATCACTCGCATGCCAGCAAAACAGAGAACGTGCATCAATCCTGACGAGTCATAGCAATATAGCGGAGGCGAGAAAGCTGCAGAAAATTTGCTTACCCGGAAGCTTCTGTAGCTGACGTATATTTACAGAAAATTGTCATTGTTTGCCAAATAAATAAAATTTGACGTACTATTCCCAACTCTTTTTTAAGCTTTAAGTTACATCTCAAATGACAAGGGATCAGCTTATAATCATGTTTGTATTAGTTAACCTGTGAACTTATTCTCTCAGACGACCTGGGTATGCAAAGCATTCACCACTGAGGTCAACCTGCAATGCACAACCATTTGAGGGCGAAGCACCCAGCAGATTCATTCACAGGTCAGCAGCAATCAGTGGCTAGTTTTGCTAAAGATATGCTTCCGATCAACTTTGTAGAAGGAGAGGGTTTTAGAAATCTTATGGAGTTTGTAGACCCAGAGTTTACTGTCCCATCTAGAAAAACAATCACTGCCAAACTGGAGATACTTTTTGATGACAAAGTAAGAGAGCTGCGCAGTCAGTTAGCAAGTGTTGAAAAAATGTAACTGTCATTATACATATATTTGATTGGGAAATTCACAGTGCTGTTCTGCAGACCAAAGTCATGCCAGAGCTGCATATGGCTGAAAATTTGTCAAATACGCTTTCCAATGGACCAGTGGGGACTAGTGTTGGGCAATATGCTCAATTTTCATATCGTCCTATCGTCAGCGTGAGAGATCGCCGATCCACGATACTATCATGCTAATTTATTTAATTATCTATGTACTAAATTCCTTATTCGTTTTGTAAGGGTAGTCTTGTAATTGGGCATGTGCCTTAATTGTGCGTGTACAGAGTGCTGACTGTAGTTCTGCCGGAGAGGTTCAAGTTTGCTTTCGGTTTCATTCTCTACTATCCGCTATCTTCAATGAGTGGGAAATGTGCGTGCATGAATGTAAATGAATGAATCTTTCTTTACTCGTCATATTGCGATGATTTTACCACTGTATGTCTGTTCGTTGTCATCAGTTCATGTTGTAGTTCAGTTCATATAGAATGTGGAGAAGTGATGCCCCTGTAATTCACGTGCATATGTTTAGCGCCATTTTATCGCATCGTAATTCTAATGAACGCAGATGTTACTGAGGTGAATGTTTATGTTTACTATATACAGACGGATTCTGAAATATCGTATTTAATTCCGCCTAAACCATATTTTACTACCTGTTATCATAATGACAAATGCTGTAATGACAAATGCTGCAATGCTGGATAACATAATGCTTACATTTCCTCAAAAGCAGCTGCAAATAACAAGCAAAGATCATGTACATTATTAAAGTACTTCATCACTAACTAGTGTAGCCTAGTCTAATACGAGTTGCACTTTAAAAAAACACCCCGATTATACTCAGTTAATCTATCTACACTGCAGGGCCGGATTTAGCCAGCCCCAGTAGGGGGTGCATGTAGAAAATTGGGGGGGCGAGTGTGGGTGAGCTTCTCTGATTATCTATGCAAAGAAAACTATACTAACTATGCTGTCATCATATTAGTCCACCTATCCATATTTCTATCTTCTCCTTTGATCCATTTGATCAAAGGTTTTATGTTTTATGTCTTATAGGTTTTATGTTTGATGCCCTACCCTCTGCATTTACCCGGGCTTGGGACCGGCACAAATAGGACACTGGCTTGTGCCCTTTTGAGGCTGCATTTATGTTTTTTTTTTTATTTTTTTTTTTAATTTTTACTTTTTAAATGTGTCTATCTATCTATCTATCTATCTATCTATCTATCTATCTATCTATCTATCTATCTATCTATCTATCTATCTATCCATCTATCTATCTATCTATCTATCCTTTAATTTTTTTGTCTTTTATTTTATTTATATATTTTTTCATTTATTTTTTTGTGTATTTTTTTGTCGTTTTTATTTCTTAGTTCTGTACACAGCATGGCTTATAACAATCATTAAAGCATCAGTTGTCTGCTTTTCTGTGCAAAAAGACTAACAAATGCATCCATATCTAGGCCTGTGGTTATGCCCTTCTCCTGAGCCAGAATAACTAAATTTATTTTTCTTTCATGTAGCAATAGTGCGGCGGAAGGGAATAAGAACACGAGACAAAGTGGAGAAAGAGCTCTCGCATGATGCAGATGATATTCCAATCACAAGCTGAGGAAAGGCATTCTTATACCCGTGTAGATATTTGCAAATGGTGGAGAGGTCTACAAACTCTACATTGCCATCATCATCAGTCTTTTTAAATTCTTTTTCCAGTCTTTTTGCATTTCAGTTTTCACAGACACTAGTCCATATCGCAATTTGAATTAAGTGACAGACCAACTTTTGATTTATTAATCCAAAAATCGACGAATTCCGTGGTATTCCGCGCTATAGTAAAGTCGTTTTTTATGAATGGAGTCCGCGATCCTGTCCGTGTTTTCGCTGAGGAGACATTGTAAACGCGCGATCATGTAGAGACAGAAATGACATGCCTTTGTGTAAATAAGATAAATAACATAAGGCTATTTAGTTTGTTTGTTTTATGAAATTCTGAATTTTGCATGCCTTTACGTTTGGGGGGGCAGTCACAGCATTTAGGGGGGCATTGCCCCACCTTTCCCATGCCTATGTCCGGGCCCGCTACACTGCATGATGAATAAATCTCTTACCCTTTTTCATTGCTCACGTTTGCTTCGCGTTAAGGCGCCATGGCCACTCTATGCGTGTGTTTATACGGCGGCAAGTTTCTGAAGCATCCTAGAACCGACTCTCTGCACTGCATCGCTAAAGAGGCGCCTTTTTGACGGATAATAATAATCGTCTTACTATCGTCAAAGGCATCCGCAAGAGGCGATACCTCTGACTATCGTCGATACACGATATTATCGTCTATCGGCACATCCCTAGTGGGGACTGAGCGGAAAAATCACTGCATGACATGGCTACCCCGGACGTGAGTGGCGTGGCACAACAAAATACAATAGAACCTATGATGCTGTCTACACTGGTGCTCAGACAAAGTTAAAATGATTTGTAACGGTCACTTTGTCACATCCAGTGTAGCAGACTTTAGCTTTTGCGGCACGGTGCGACAACTGTTGCGTCCTGTAGACAGGAGTGATTTGCAAGCAAGACTGGAGAATACTTCAACTAGTTAGCACAGACTACCATGGACGCACGCAATTTGCCTATGTAAGCGAACCGTGCACACCTCTATGTTGTACAGTGGGCCCACAGCTGAACAACATGGCTATAGAAGCGTGAGTTAGCCGGTTAGCAAGACACAACATAACATACACAACTACGTATTTTGAACTATCGCTAAAAAAGCCTCTGATAAACTGGGCACTGATCCATCTTTTTAGAGCAAGCTTTGGTGAATCCCGTGTTGTACTCCTCAGTAAAAGTGGTCATCATTAACAATAAGATAGAGAATCCAACAAAAAAAAGAAGCTGCAGGGAGCAACAAACACAGACCACTCTGCAGCAAGGCAAGGCAAACAGGAAGCAGGGAAAACAGCGAAACAGCGACACCCACAGGAGAGGAGTGGGAAATGGAGACCTAGGGTCCGGAATGAAAACCAATGACGCGTTGGATCGCTAGTTGGTTCGTTTTGGTAAAATTGTTAGTTCGTTTAAAACGATCTCTCTGGGGTGTAAACATCCAGCTTTAAAACATGTGATGTCTTTCTGCAGGCAAGTAAACATGATACTGGATTCTCCGGAGCAAACACTGGATATATATTTTCGTGTTAAACATGAAGGGAGAACATATATGGTTTACGCCACAACTGGTAGCATGAAGTGCTTTGAATGCGGTGATGTTGGCCATAAACGGCATGCTTGTCCGTATAAAAAACGTGGAATCGAAACCAATGTTGTCAGAGAGGAGATCTGTGTTTTTCCTGCTTTGGTGCCTACACAAGGGTTTCGGGATGAGTTTGAGGGCCCTCCTGAGGTGAGAGTTTCGGATACTAGTGTATTTGTTCTCGAAAATACTCAAATAAGTAACGAAGCGAAAACAACAGTGATAGATTCTGATTTTAGAAACAATGCGGTTAATGATATGAACGGAGGAATCGCTGGCTCTTCTAATGCTGAAAGTGTCGATGTCCATAGTGTGCACTCTGTACCAGGTACTAGTGGTATTCAATCTAGAAGTTATAGTGTAGAGTGTGTGGTGGAGAAAGAGCAGCATATGGAGTTGAAGTGTAACAAAGAATGTAATGAGGGTGGCATGGATGAAACACTATCAAATGAGACTGCATCCACACATGACTTTGACTCGTGTTCACAGGGAGATTCTCTGTGTAGTGGGGAGGTGAACTCGCAAGAGTTCCTACAGTATGAATCCTCATTGTACACTTTAGAAGAGATTAATACTTTTCTGGGTGATACTTTTGGTAAACAAGTTAACGTAAGGGAACCTAGGTGGTTCGTGGTCTTTTTGCAATTCAAATAAGTTGCCATTGGACGCATAGTTGGTGCGAGGGATCGCGTTCACTTTGTGGAAGACACGAGCCACTTATTTCAATGGTGGCGTGGACGTTTTGCGAAAAAGCCGGTAAGTGCCTCAGATTGGCCATAGGCTCCGGACGGACACCACCCTGACACCACGAGGAAGGCCACGAAAGGCCTTTGGGTGCCCCTAACCACCTATTCTTCACCACAGTCTTCCTCAGTGACACGGAACGCCTATTTCGCCCACTAACCACCTAAACTTGACCAAAGTCTTCTTCAGTGCCACGAAATGCCTATTTCGCCCACTAACCACCTATTCTTCACCACAGCCTCCCCCAGTGACACGGAACGCCTATTTCGCCCACTAACCACCTATTCTTCACCACAGTCTTCCTCAGTGGCACGGAACGCCTATTTTGACCCCTAACCACCTAAACTTGACCAAAGTCTTCCTCAGTGCCACGAAATGCCTATTTTGACCCCTAACCACCTAAACTTGACCAAAGTCTTCCTAAGTGCCACGAAATGCCTATTTTGACCCCTAACCACCTAAACGTGACCAAGGTCTTCCTCAGTGCCACGGAATGCCTATTTTGACCCCTAACCACCTAAACTTGACCAAAGTCTTCCTCAGTGACACGGAACGCCTATTTTGACCCCTAACCACCTAAACTTGACCAAAGTCTTCCTCAGTGCCACGAAATGGCTATTTTGACCCCTAACCACCTAAACTTGACCAAAGTCTTCCTAAGTGCCACGAAATGCCTATTTTGACCCCTAACCACCTAAACTTGACCAAAGTCTTCCTCAGTGCCACGGAATGCCTATTTTGACCCCTAACCACCTAAACTTCACCAAGGTCTTCCTCTGTGCCGCGGAGTGCCTATTTTGACCCCTAATCCGACCCAACCGTATGGGCATGGCCGCGAGGTGTCTTTCGTACCCGCTAAACACCTATTTTTGTCCCAGGGCGAAGTCAGTCCAAATCGGTCCCGAAAGGTCGCAGGACCTCGAAATTCGATACGAGGGTAGCCGAGGGCGCCCCGAGTTGCGATCCAGAGTTTGAAATTTCAGTCTCCTCCCTAAGTGCGCGTTTCGGCGGTTCGTCACGATCCGTATGCGATTCGGCTTTATCCATCCCCGAGGGTCTTTCTGTACCCCAGGGACTACCGGCAGGCCAAGTTTGGGGCAGAAACGGCCCCCGGGGGCCAAACGGCAGAGCATCCCACGTACCACTTATCCCATGCGTTTTCACAGGTGTTTGGTGGACAGCAGAGCACGAGGGCCGTTTTGCGTAGCGAGAAATTGCCGACCCGGTACGTCGTCGAGGGCCACGTGACGCCGCGTTCCGTGAAATTCGGGGCCCCTCAGCCACCCAGGGGCCGAAGGGGGGGCGGCGACATGCGCAACTTATTCTATTGACTTTTTATAGGCGCTTCGTGGACGGTGGCCGATCGCCCCGAATTCGACATATACGCCCCGTCACGGGGCCCCGGGTCAGCGCCCGAAGTTCCGTGTCCGTATCGGCCCGAACGGGCGAGAAAGACCCCTACGACCACGAACCACCTGTGAAAATTTCCATTGAAATAAGCTGCACGTGGGATGTCGGGTACCCAGGGGTCAAAAGGTCGCGTGGCCCCGAAATTTGGCACGGTGGTAGTCCAGGGGCCCCCGATTCAGGATCCAGAGTTTCAGAGTTCTAGATGACTTCCAAGCGCATGTTTCAGCACTACGAAATTCTTTTACTTCAGAGCACTTTTGTGTATTCAAAAGGGTCTTAGAGTCTATGTGAGCAAGAGGCCTGCGTGACAGATTTCTTTCGAAATGACAAAAACAACTTTACATTTGAGCTAGCCACTCGCGTACTCAGTATGGGGTGGCCCCTAACGTACCAGCACGTGAAGTTTGGGGCCCCTCTGACCCTCGGGGGCCGAACGGGAGCCGCTGACACGTGCAACTTATTCCATTCGTTTTTACAAGTGTTTCGCGGTCGGCGGATGGAAAGGTCCGATCGCCCCGAATCTGACATATACACCCCGTCATGGTGCCCCGGGTCAGCGCCCGAAGTTCCGTGTCCGTAACGGCCCGAACGGCCGAAAAAGACCCCTATGACCGCGAACCACCTGTGAAATTTCCATTGAAATAAGCTGCACGTGGGACGCGGCGCAGGCAGGGGTCAAAAGGTCGCAGGGCCCCGAAATTCGCCACAGAGCACCGTCAGGGCCCCCCGAATCGGGTCCCAGGTTTTCGTGGCCCTAGCCATTTCCTAGACCACCACAACAGGAAACGGCCCTGTGTCACTTGTCCGATCGCCCCCAAATTGACATATACTCTACGTCACGGTCCCCCCCCCGGATAATCACCTCCACGCCCAATCCCTGCAAAAACCTGAACAGTTACTTCCAGGAGGCGTGGAAGTCCATGGGCCTGCCCGGCTGCCCCACCTTCACCGACGTGAGGACGTCGATTGCCAGCCACGTAAGTAACCGATCATTAGAAACCGCTGGGATCGCGAATGACGACTTATTGACGCGCTGTCCAAGGAACGCCCGGATAGGCCCCGTCAAATAAGTTACGGGTGTCACTTGCCCACATGTAACTTATTTGACTGGGCCTCCATAGGCGTTCCGTGTACAGTACTGTAATAAGTCATATGTCGTGACTCGCTTATAAGTCCTAAGGTTCTAACTTATAAGTCACCGTTTGTCTAAGCTCTTTCTCTGTCTTTCCAGGCAAAGTTCACGCACTCCAGCGGACGACCGGCTCAAAATCGCCAAGTTCATGTGCCACGACGTCAGGACGGCAGACAAGTTCTATGTCAGCAACTTGTCAGCCCAGCAGGCCATGGACCACCGCAAGCTCTTCGAGTCTGCCTTGGAGGGTCCCGAGAGGAGCCCGCCAAGGCAGGCCACGACCCAGAAGAGAAAGCGGTCTGCCGTCAAAACCAGGGCGTCTAAGAGGCCGGCGCCGGAGTCGCCGGAGCTGACGTCTGGCAGCACCTCTCCGGAGGAGACCGAGGTCCGCTACCAGGAGTCTGGGACGTCCCACTCCTGAGTCCATCGAGGTAAATTGTCATCCTGTAACCAAACCGAACCTACCGCGTTAGACAGATTTGCATGATCGTGATCAATTCCTCACCGTGTTTGTTTGTTTGTTTGTTTTTCCTTTGACAGACTGAAGGAGAGGACCGAGGGCAGACCGGCCAAGGAGCAGCACCGGCCCCGGCAGCGGCAGCGAAAGACGGAGGGCAGGAAAGTGCGGCAGAAGGAGGTTGCTGAGGGCGAGTCGGGATTCTCAACCCCCCGGAAGAAGTACCCGACCAGGAGGAGAAGCCTCAAGGTGGTGCTGACACCCGTAAAGTCAGCACTTTTGGGCAAAGTCAGCCACAAAAAACGTTTCCCCGCTCAAAATAAAGAAGGCACTATTGTCCTCCACATCAACCACCTTGATGGGGATGCACCGCCAGAAAAGAGCGTCGAATATTGTAAAAAAAGCCATAGAAAGGCGCCGCAAAAAGTTGTAGACTTTGATCTCATGTAAATAGTTCTGATTGTTATTTTGTGGGTTTGTTTGTTCAGTTTTCAAAAGAAGTGCCCGTTTTGGCTTACCTTTTTTGTTTGACGATCTTTTCTCTGTACCTTGTTCTTGTGTGACAAATTTTTTAAGTAAACTTGTTTGTATATTTCAATATATAAACTTCTTGTCTGTCATTTTTTTACACTCTTATTAGTGGTAATAAACAGTCGATTTAAAAATGAAAAGATTGTATTAAAATTAAAAAGATTCAAAAATAGTTTTATAATATTAATAATTGATAATTACTTTAAGTCTAAGCTATTTCGCTGGAAGACTACCCAGCAGTTCTACGAACATTAGATCACTTAAAATGTCTTAGTTTGCATACAAATGCACTGTCCACGGAGAGCCTGTGGAGGCCCTGTCAAATAAGTTATGGGTGTCACTTGTCCGCCTCCATAGGCGTTTCGTGGACAGTACTGTAATAAGTCATATTTCATAACTACAGTGGTTTTATGGACAAATATCTACAGTACAGGGCTCAGGGAACACTAACCAGCAGTTCTATGTAAATTACAGCACCTAAAATGGCTTAATTTGCATAAAAATGCACTGTCCACGAAGAGCCTGTGGAGGCCCTGTCAAATAAGTTACGGGTGTCACTTTCTGATGGTGGATTTTCGGTAATTTCACCACATATGGTGAATGCCCATGTGTAACTTATTTGACTGGGCCTCCATAGGCGTTCCGTGGACGATGCTGTAATAAGTCAAATTTCATAATTACAGTGGTTTTATGAACACATTTCTACAGTACAGTGCTCAGGGAACACTACCCAGCAGAAATATGTACATTACAGCACCTGAAATGGCTTAATTTGCATACAAATGCACTGTCCACGGAATGCCTGTGTAGGCCCCGTCAAATAAGTTACAGCTGTCACTTGCCCACCAGCAACTTATTTGACAGGGCATCCATAGGCGTTCCGTGGACGACAAGATAATAAGTCATATTTCATAACTACAGTGGTTTTATGGACAAATTTCTAAAGTACACTGCTCAGGGAACACTACCCAGCAGATATAAGTACATTACAGCACCTAAAATGGCTTAATTTGCATACAAATGCAGTGTCCACGGAAAGCCTGTGTAGGCCTGGTCAAATAAGTTACAGCTGTCACTTGCCCACCAGCAACTTATTTGACAGGGCATCCATAGGCGTTCCGTGGACAATAAGATAATAAGTCATATTTAATAACTACAGTGGTTTTATGGACAAATATCTACAGTACACTGCTCAGGGAACACTACCCAGCAGATATAAGTACATTACAGCACCTAAAATGGCTTAATTTGCATAAAAATGCACTGTCCACGAAGAGCCTGTGGAGGCCCTGTCAAATAAGTTGCACGTGGGCACTTCCTGTATGACTCGGCAAAATCCCACCTGTAACTTATTTCATGGGTGCCTGCACAATGCAATAAGTTGCAAGTGTCAGGCGCTCCCGTTCGGACCCATATATCACTAGAAGTTGCGTCACTCGGCCCTCGACGACATACCGAGAGGATTAGGTCGGTAGTCGCTAACGATATTTTATACTATTTTTCATACAACTCTCTGTCTCCCATTGAGCTCTGTGGGGGGATGGGCACACGGAGCCGTTTCTTTCGCGGTGGTTCGTTGGCTTAGGAAGCATTTAAGGGCGTGGAACCTTGGGACCCGATTCGGGGGACCCTGACGGTACTCTGTGGTGAATCTCGGGGCCCCGTGACCTTTTGACCCCCGCGTACCCGAGGTCCCACGTGCAGCTTATTTCAATGGAAATTTCACAGGTGGTTCGCGGTCATTGGGGTCTTTCTCGGCCGTTCGGGCCGATACGGACACGGAACTTCGGGCGCTGACCCGGGGCCCCGCGACGGGCGGATATGTCGGATTCGGGGCGATCGGACAAGTGACACAGGGCCGTTTCCTGTTGTGGTGGTCTAGGAAATGGCTAGGGCCACGAAAACCTGGGACCCGATTCGGGGGCCCCTGACGGTGCTCTGTGGCGAATTCGGGGCCCTGCGACCTTTTGACCCCTGCCTGCGCCGCGTCCCACGTGCAGCTTATTTCAATGGAAATTTCACAGGTGGTTCGCGGTCATAGGGGTCTTTTTCGGCCGTTCGGGCCGTTACGGACACGGAACTTCGGGCGCTGACCCGGGGCACCATGACGGGGCGTATATGTCAGATTCGGGGCGATCGGACCTTTCCATCCGCCGACCGCGAAACACCTGTAAAACGAATGGAATAAGTTGCACGTGTCAGCGGCTCCCGTTCGGCCCCCGAGGGGCCCCAAACTTCACGTGCTGGTACGTTAGGGGCCACCCAATACCATACTGAGTACGCGAGTGGCTAGCTCAAATGTAAAGTTGTTTTTGTCATTTCGGAAGAAATCTGTCACGCAGGCCTCTTGCTCACATAGACTCTAAGACCCTTTTGAATACACAAAAGTGCTCTGAAGTAAAAGATTTTCGTAGTGCTGAAACATGCACTTGGAAGTCATCTAGAACTCTGAAACTCTGGATCCTGAATCGGGGGCCCCTGGACTACCACCGTGCCAAATTTCGGGGCCACGCGACCTTTTGACCCCTGGGTACCCGACATCCCACGTGCAGCTTATTTCAATGGAAATTTCACAGGTGGTTCGTGGTCGTAGGGGTCTTTCTCGCCCGTTCGGGCCGATACGGACACGGAACTTCGGGTGCTGACCCGGTACCCCGTGACGGGGCGTATATGTCGAATTCGGGGCGATCGGCCACCGTCCACGAAGCGCCTATAAAAAGTCAATAGAATAAGTTGCGCATGTCGCCGCCCCCCCTTCGGCCCCTGGGAGGCTGAGGGGCCCCGAATTTCACGGAACGCGGCATCACGTGGCCCTCGACGACGTACCGGGTCGGCAATTTCTCGCTACGCAAAACGGCCCTCGTGCTCCGCTGTCCACCAAACACCTGTGAAAACGCATGGGATAAGTGGTACGTGGGATTCTCTGCCGTTTGGCCCCCGGGGGCCGTTTCTGCCCCAAACTTGGCCTGCCGGTAGTCCCTGGGGTACAGAAAGACCCTCGGGGAGGGTTAAAGCCGAATCGCATACGGATCGTGACGAACCGCCGAAACGCGCACTTAGGGAGGAGACTGAAATTTCAAACTCTGGATCGCAACTCGGGGCGCCCTCGGCTACCCTTGTATCGAATTTCGAGGTCCTGCGAACTTTCGGGACCGATTTAGACTGACTTCGCCCTGGGACAAAACTAGGTGTTTAGCGGGCACGAAAGACACCTCGCGGCCATGCCCGTACGGTTGGGTCGGGTTAGGGGTCAAAATAGGCACTCCGTGGCACAGTGGAAGACCTTGGTGAAGAATAGGTGGTTAGGGGTCAAAATAGGCATTTCGTGGCACTTAGGAAGACTTTGGTCAAGTTTAGGTGGTTAGGGGTCAAAATAGGCGTTCCGTGTCACTGAGGAAGACTTTGGTCAAGTTTAGGTGGTTAGGGGTCAAAATAGGCGTTCCGTGTCACTGAGGAAGACTTTGGTCAAGTTTAGGTGGTTAGGGGTCAAAATAGGCGTTCCGTGTCACTGAGGAAGACTTTGGTCAAGTTTAGGTGGTTAGGGGTCAAAATAGGCATTTCGTGGCACTTAGGAAGACTTTGGTCAAGTTTAGGTGGTTAGGGGTCAAAATAGGCATTTCGTGGCACTGAAGAAGACTTTGGTCAAGTTTAGGTGGTTAGGGGTCAAAATAGGCATTTCGTGGCACTGAGGAAGACTTTGGTCAAGTTTAGGTGGTTAGGGGTCAAAATAGGCATTTCGTGGCACTGAGGAAGACTTTGGTCAAGTTTAGGTGGTTAGGGGTCAAAATAGGCGTTCCGTGTCACTGAGGAAGACTGTGGTGAAGAATAGGTGGTTAGTGGGCGAAATAGGCGTTCCATGTCACTGGGGGAGGCTGTGGTGAAGAATAGGTGGTTAGTGGGCGAAATAGGCGTTCCGTGTCACTGGGGGAGGCTGTGGTGAAGAATAGGTGGTTAGTGGGCGAAATAGGCATTTCGTGGCACTGAAGAAGACTTTGGTCAAGTTTAGGTGGTTAGGGGTCAAAATAGGCGTTCCGTGTCACTGAGGAAGACTGTGAAGAATAGGTGGTTAGTGGGCGAAATAGGCGTTCCGTGTCACTGAGGAAGACTGTGGTGAAGAATAGGTGGTTAGGGGCACCCAAAGGCCTTTCGTGGCCTTCCTCGTGGTGTCAGGGTGGTGTCCGTCCGGAGCCTATGGCCAATCTGAGGCACTTACCGGCTTTTTCGCAAAACGTCCACGCCACCATTGAAATAAGTGGCTCGTGTCGTCCACAAAGTGAACGCGATCCCTCGCACCAACTATGCGTCCAATGGCAACTTATTTGAATTGCAAAAAGACCACGAACCACCTAGGTTCCCTTACGTTAACTTGTTTACCAAAAGTATCACCCAGAAAAGTATTAATCTCTTCTAAAGTGTACAATGAGGATTCATACTGTAGGAACTCTTGCGAGTTCACCTCCCCACTACACAGAGAATCTCCCTGTGAACACGAGTCAAAGTCATGTGTGGATGCAGTCTCATTTGATAGTGTTTCATCCATGCCACCCTCATTACATTCTTTGTTACACTTCAACTCCATATGCTGCTCTTTCTCCACCACACACTCTACACTATAACTTCTAGATTGAATACCACTAGTACCTGGTACAGAGTGCACACTATGGACATCGACACTTTCAGCATTAGAAGAGCCAGCGATTCCTCCGTTCATATCATTAACCGCATTGTTTCTAAAATCAGAATCTATCACTGTTGTTTTCGCTTCGTTACTTATTTGAGTATTTTCGAGAACAAATACACTAGTATCCGAAACTCTCACCTCAGGAGGGCCCTCAAACTCATCCCGAAACCCTTGTGTAGGCACCAAAGCAGGAAAAACACCGATCTCCTCTCTGACAACGTTGGTTTCGATTCCACGATTTTATTCGGACAAGCATGCCGTTTATGGCCAACATCACCGCATTCAAAGCACTTCATGCTACCAGTTGTTGCGTAAACCATATATGTTCTCCCTTCATGTTTAACACGAAAATATATATCCAGCGTTTGCTCCGGAGAATCCAGTATCATGTTTACTTGCCTGCAGAAAGACATCACATGTTTTAAAGCTGGATGTTTACACCCCAGAGAGATCGTTTTAAACGAACTAACAATTTTACCAAAACGAACCAACTAGCGATCCAACGCGTCATTGGTTTTCATTCCGGACCCTAGGTCTCCATTTCCCACTCCTCTCCTGTGGGTGTCGCTGTTTCGCTGTTTTCCCTGCTTCCTGTTTGCCTTGCCTTGCTGCAGAGTGGTCTGTGTTTGTTGCTCCCTGCAGCTTCGTTTTTTTGTTGGATTCTCTATCTTATTGTTAAAATAAGGAGAACACAAGTTTGAAATTGTACTGCTGAGGTTTTGTTGAAAAACCACTGTGTTGTTAACCACTGATTCTTTGTAGATTCATCTTTTGGAAGTGATTATAAAAAGAATTTACTCTCACAGCGTAGAATACAGCGTCTTCTCGACATGATGTTAACCACATGGAAATGTATACTGTGTTTGTGGGCGGGCAAGTTGTTCTTTGCAGGTAGTTTATGTTCACCTACAGCTACATGACACACCGCATGAAAGGTCGTTTTTGAAAAAGCATAATAGTAGCACTTTTAAATGTGTGACCACTACATTGTGCGGAGAATCTGGAGTGTCCATCTCCACGGTTTACCCAGTGACAGCAACTCTTTTGTCAAAACACCTCCAAGTAATCCCAGGAGAGTTAACCAAAGTCTCTCAGTTCAAGCAAACAGTGTCTACTTCACTGGAGCGTTGACTTGCACCTGCAGATGTCAGCAGCGCTTGCAAGGTCGCATGCATCACGTCCTTCCTCGATCCTTGGCACAAAACCTGCGGTTCACAACTGAAGAAGTTAAACGTGCAGTGGAGGCCAAGGTGTGTGATCTCATCTCAAAAAGCTCAGGGAGTGAGGAAGAGATAGGCCTAACACCGTGTCCTAACTACATGCGACAAGATTCCAGCGACAAGCAATTTGGCTGTCCACACTAGATGCGATGCGACAGCACCATCTGTGCCATCAGAAAGGGTGTTCTCTGCGGCTGGACTAATTGTGAACAGACTGCCCTCCCGTGTTCATCCCGAACATGTGGACATGCTCATTTCTTTTGAAAAAAATACTATATAGGTTATTATTATGAAGATGGACGTTAAAATGAATGTTCACATAAGTACCGTCATTCATGATGTTCACAATATGTTTTAGTGTGCACTATGTTTTAAACCTAATATTCATGAATTAACTAATCAAATGTTTTTTTTTTTTTTTTTTTTAAATGCTATGAATGCTCATGCTCATTTTTTAAATAGAAATGTCCTAGCCTTATGAGTAGTTGATAAATGCTAACCGACGGACTGTTATAGTAATAAGTGCCATCATTCGGTTGTATTTATCATATTAATGTTTCAGCAATCATACGTTACAACAATTAAATGGCTTGGGTTAAGACAGATTCTCTAATGAATTAAACAGTTTATAATCATACAGATTCAAAGCGTGAATGGTCTCTCTTCCTCTCTCTCTCTGTGTATGGGTGTGTAGCCTATACATGCGTGCGTGCGTTGGTGCATGCGCTGGAGGGGTGCGATTTACTAATAATAATCGAATAATACCCAGAGATTATTGAATATTATTTTTGCTTAAAATGCCCATTCCTAGTCAAAACCAATGATCCAGCAACGCACACCAACACACACTTTTATATCAACCTTGCAAATAATACTATACAGTAATTTAAGAATGATTTAGCAATGTCATACTGTAGTATGACAACAGTATATTTATAGTTACAATTAATTATTATAAAACTAAGTACACTGCACCAAACCAACTTTGATTTAAAAAAAAATGGTTCAAAACTAACTTTGGCTTTGTGTTTTCAACAGTTTCTGGATATTTTGCCACTCTCATATAAAGGATGCATTCACATTGTTTTATTAACATGCCATCATGGTTGATATTGTTTCTAAATAAAATTAACGAGATTAAATTTGAAATAATAAAATACAGGAGAATAATAAATAAAATTAAGCAGCAAAAACTGGTTTAGGACTGATAATAATTTTTGTTAACTGTGCTCAATGTAAGAATAATCCAGCACATTAGAATTTCTAAAGGATCATGTGACACTGAAGACTGCAGTAATGATGCTTAAACATTTACAGATATAAATTACATTTTAAAATGTATTAAAATAGAAATCAGTTATTTCACATTCTAATAATATTACACAATATTAATTTTTATAAGCTGTTTTTAATCAAATAAATACAACCTTGAGGGATCTGCGAGATGCTTTAGGGTTATTCCATGTCAACTCCAGAGGTCCCCGGCTCAAATTTTGCTAATATTTATTCTGAGGAAAGATAGACATGTATAGTGATGAAAGCCAAAATATTAAATGTCGTAGGTGAATAATTACTGAGTAATCCACTATTTTGTAGAGGGAGGTCAAAATGGCAATTTTCACTTTAGATTCAGAGTCAAGTTACAGGGGGGTAAAAATTACTACAGAAAGATGGCAGCATCATTATCTCATTTTTGCATAGAGATTGGTAGCTCTATTAGTAAAATCTGTTGACCAGTGTGCCAATGGTGACCATTTAAAATGGGGAAACAGCACAAGTTTTTCTCCAAAGTTTGCATGACTGTAACTCAAGCAGTATTAAATATATTTAAATGCCCTTTTAGATATTGGGTCTTAACTTTCCTTTTGGCATCTTTTTAATGCCCTATAAGTTTCGGTTCCAGAGATTGGCCAGGGAGCAAAAGAAAAATTTAAACTATCACATTCAAGATGTCGTGAGTGTGGAAAAAGCCCATCTCACCCAAAAGCACACTGTCCCGCAAATACAGTACTGTGTCATGCCTGTGGAAAAAAATCCAAAGATCCAAGAACAGGACCCTGCCATATTTTTAGGCACGGTGATTGCCGAGGATGACCCCTAGATAATTGATATTAAAATAATGGATTGTGATGTGCAATTCAAAATTGAATTTTATGCCAGACCATGTGTACCATGAGATTTCTAAGGATGGCAAGAAACCTGCACTCCAGAAGGTGACTAAGCCCTTCCTTGGTCCGGGATGCTCACCACTCAATGTGATTGGAGTGTCAAACATACTACTTCAGAAAGGCGACAAGCACACATTGGAGAAAGTGTATGTTGTTAGAAGTCTGCATTCGGCACTGTTAGGCAGACCTGCCATCACCAAACTTGGTCTTGTCACACGTGTTGATGACATAAACATGCACACTTTGCAGGAACGCTATCCTAAGTTGTGCAGTGGGCTAGCACTGATACAGAGACTTTAGTGAGCGACAACGGGCCACAATTCTCATTCAGTACATTCTCAGAATTCGCAGCTACTTAAGGATTCAGACATGTTACCAGCAGCCCAAAGCATCCACACAGCAACGGAGAGGCGGAGCGGGCTGTACAAACTGTAAAAAACCTCCTCAAAAAAGCGCAAGATCCTTACCTTGCATTACTGTCGTACACAGGCACGTGCACAGGTGGGGCTCAACCTGTGCAGAGCACATGCCCTTTTTGTGATTACACTCGGAAGTGCCCTTTTTGGGGAGTTTTTTTTTTTTTAAATAAATCAATGCTATTGGTAACCTTTTACGTCTGTTTGTCTTTTTAACATATATTTAACCAATTAAAGGCATTAAAAAGCACATCTCATAGAACGGCTCAAACTGTCAGTCAAACTTCACAACTCTGCCCCCTGAGCGCCGCGAACTTACGTTACAGCACATCAGTCAGAGTCATAGAGCAGAAGCAGATGAACGTCTTCGTCTTGTAACGGTAAAATATCTTGTTTAAATAAATGCAATGTTGTCTTTATGAAATAATCACTAGTATGTCTATAAAGGTTCATATACTGCATCACCACACCGGTGTGATGTTGACGTAATGTGATGTCGTTGTTTTAATGATGGACAAATTGCACACATTCGCTGGTCAAAAACCCACGGTGTAACTGCATTTGAGTTTGACACAAAGCGACCGAGTGATCCTTGTCAGCTAGGTAAAATATATTATAAGAAATTTTATTTTGATTTTATGGCTATCTGCTGAATGTGCATCTGATGTATGTATATATTATCTGTATAAAAGTTATCAATACTAATTAAATATAATATAAGAATATTATTGTGTGTTATTTTTTGGTGGTGGAGGGGTTCGTGGAGAGGTTGGGGGGCAGAGGTGGGTAGTAACGAATTACATTTACTTCGTTACATTTACTTGAGTAAATTTTGGGGTAACTAGTACTTTTAGAGTATATTTAAAGATAGGTACTTTTACTGTTACTCAAGTACATTTATAGTGGAAAAACTTTACTTTTACTTCGCTACATTTGATGGCGTTCCTCCGTTAAGGGGGTCGCACACCGAACGAGAAGCGCAGCGTCGCGTCGCGCTGAGGACAGCTGGAGGTATCGCACACCGGACGCGCACATTCTATACGCGCCAGCTCATTTTTAGGCTAGATTCCCATTCATAAATTAGTAGCATTTTGTATTATTACAAGCAATTTCAACATTCCTTATGCTGTAGCTAGTAATATGATTTGTTTGCTCAATAAAAAACTACATGCTATTTTGTTGTGTAAGGTATACTTATTTCTTTGTAAACTTCAATTATAATCGTATTGTTGTTGAGGCAGTTTATTGGAGTCTTAATTCAACATGAGGGTTTGTATTTAAAATAAAATAATTGTCATATTGTGGTCAACAGTTTTGATATTTTTAAGGACATGAAATGACAATGCCTGTACTGTACATTATTTTATGATTGTACTGTACAATTACATACAGGTATAAATACGGTAGAACCATTACTTCTACCACAAGAGACTGCTTTGTAAGTAATCTTCCTGATTTATCTGAATTCCTCAGCATATCCAATAGCTCAGAAAAACTTGATGATGCAACAGAAACTATTGACTCTCTTTTTTCTAGCACTTTAGATATAGTTGCTCCTCTGCGTTTAAGAAAGATTAAGGAAAACAGTCCGACGCCGTGGTATACTGAACACACTCGCGCACTGAAGAGAGCACGACGAAAAATGGAACGCAGCTGGAAGAAAACAAAACTAGAGGTTTTCCGTACAGCCTGGCGTGAATGTAACATATCCTATAGAAAAGCACTAAAATCTGCTAGATCAGACTATTTCATCTTTCTTAGAAGAAAACAAACATAACCCTAGGTATTTATTCAATACAGTGGCTAAATTAACGAAGAATAAAGCACCAACAGACGTTGAATTTTCCCAACAGCACAGCAGTAACGACTTTATGAACTACTTTACTACCAAGATAGATAGTATTAGAGATAAAATTGTAACTATGCAGCCATCCGCTACAGTATCAAATCAGATATGCTATAGATCTCCTGAGGAAAAATTCCATGCATTTTCAACTATAGGAGAGGAAGAGCTGTGTAAACTTATTAAATCATCTAAACCGACAACATGTATGTTAGACCCTATTCCATCTAAGTTACTAAAAGAGGTGCTTTCAGAAGTCATGGATCCTCTTCTGAATATTATTAATTCGTCATTATCATTAGGATATGTCCCCAAAACCTTCAAACTGGCTGTTATTAAGCCTTTAATTAAAAAACCTCAACTTGATCCCAATGAATTAAACAATTACAGACCAATTTCCAATCTCCCTTTTCTGTCAAAGATACTAGAAAAGGTAGTGTCCTCACAATTGTGTTCTTTCTTAGAGAAAAATGGTATCTGTGAGGATTTCCAGTCAGGTTTTAGACCGTATCATAGCACTGAGACTGCTCTTATTAGAGTTACTAATGACCTTCTCCTGTCTTCTGATCGTGGATGCATCTCTCTATTAGTGCTACTAGATCTAAGTGCTGCATTTGATACTATTGACCACAATATTCTTTTAAATAGACTTGAAAATTATGTTGGCGTTAGTGGTAGTGCACTGGCTTGGTTCAAATCGTACTTATCTGGCCGGCATCAATTCGTAGCAGTAAATGACGAGGTATCATATCAGTCACAAGTGCAGTATGGAGTACCTCAAGGCTCAGTATTAGGGCCATTACTTTTTACACTTTATATGTTACCCTTGGGAGATATCATCAGGAAACATGGTGTTAGCTTTCATTGTTACGCTGATGATACGCAGCTCTATATTTCTTCGCGGCCCGGTGAAACATACCAATTTGGAAAACTAACAGAATGCATAGTTGAAATAAAAAATTGGATGGCGAGAAATTTCTTACTGCTAAATTCTGAAAAAACAGAGGTGTTAATTATTGGACCTAAAACCTCTACAAGTAATAACCTAAAACACAGTCTAATACTAGATGGCTGCTCTGTAAATTCTTCATCATCAGTCAGGAACTTAGGTGTCCTATTCGATAGCAATCTCTCCTTCGAAAGCCACATTTCTAGCATTTGCAAAACCGCATTTTTTCATCTAAAAAATATATCTAAATTACGACCTATGCTCTCTATGTCAAATGCAGAAACGTTAATTCATGCGTTCATGACCTCAAGATTAGATTATTGTAATGCTTTATTGGGTGGTTG
Organism: Garra rufa; assembly: GCF_049309525.1. Classification (NCBI taxonomy): domain Eukaryota; kingdom Metazoa; phylum Chordata; class Actinopteri; order Cypriniformes; family Cyprinidae; genus Garra; species Garra rufa. Next base: position 49,225,005 of record NC_133362.1, read on the forward strand.
TTCTGCACGCTTAATAAACAAACTCCAGCTGGTCCAAAATGCAGCAGCTAGAGTTCTTACTAGAACCAGAAAGTATGACCATATTAGCCCGGTTCTGTCAACACTGCACTGGCTCCCTATTAAACATCGTATAGACTTTAAAATCTTGCTAATTACTTATAAAGCCCTGAATGGTTTAGCTCCTAAGTACTTGAGCGAGCTCTTATCATATTATAGTCCCTCACGTCCGCTGCGTTCTCAAAACTCCGGCAATTTGATAATACCTAGAATATCAAAATCAACTGCGGGCGGCAGGTCCTTTTCACATTTAGCGCCCAAACTCTGGAACAATTTACCTAACACTGTTCGGGAGGCAGACACAATCTGTCAGTTTAAATCTAGATTAAAGACCCATCTCATTAACCTGGCCTACACTTAATACATTTTTCAATCCAAATCCGTTAAAGGATTGTTAGGCTGCATTATTTTAGGTCAACCGGAACCAGGGACACTTCCCAAAACACCTGATGTACTCGTTGCATCAGAAGAAGAATGCCATCTACGCTAATACTAGTATCTTTCCTTCTTATTCCGAGGTCACCGTAGCCACCGATCATGTATCCAGATCAGAGGTTCACTGCAGTCCCCCGGATCCAGTCTGTACCCATCAGCACCTAGAGATATCCTTTACAGCCCTGAATGTCAGCAGAGACCACATCAACTAGATGAGCCCCAGAGACAGATCATCAGTGAAGACCCCATCACCTAGACGGCCACCGACGCAAGACTGCGAAAACCGGATGAGTCCTCTCCAATCTGATTTTGTGGCAACTTGGAACTCTTGCATCTACATTAATATTAGTCTGTTTGTTTCTTATTCCCAGGTCACCATAGCCACCAGATCCAGTCCGTATCCAGATCAGATGGTCACTGCAGTCCCCCGGATCCAGTCGGTACCAAGAGGTGGATAAACACCTACAGCCGAATGTCAGCGGATACCGTGTCAACTAGAGGAGCCCCAGGGACAGATCATCAGAAAGAACTCCTACCCTAAACAGCCACCGGCACAAGGCCATGGGAACCAGATGAGTCCTCTCCAATTTGACTTTGCTGCAATATGGAACTTTTGCACTTTTATTGACATTTTATCTTATTATTTTAATACTGTAAGTAGGGGTGTGCGATATGACGATTTTTGATCGTGGACGATTAAAATGTCTCCACGATCTGCTTTTGAATAAATATCGTAGTATCGTGCTACAGTGTGCCTCCGTCTTAATATACTGTACATTCACTCACGGGACACTGCACTTATTCATATTCGCGATCACAAAAGTACATTATTTGAATGTGCTTCAAAGTCTTGCCGGTAAAATAACGCCATTTGGTCCGCGCGCTGTTCTGGCATGCGCTTCATGAGCGCGTAAACCTGAAGCACGTGCGCTAAAAGCCTGTCAAACAGCACCTGATTACTAAACTGAGCTATCTTTGGCGTTTAATTTGCTTATACTGTCAAAAACACGCAAGGATTACATATAAACACAGTCGGTTGTCTAAAGTGAAAGTAAACAGTTAAGAGTAAAACGGATGCGCGCCGGTATAGATGCGTGCAGCTCTGCGACAGAGCTAAACATGCTGCCGATTGTCATTAAAGGGACAGTACACCCAAAAATGTTGTCACTCACATGTCCTAAATCTCTATAAAAAAAAATTTTCTTGTGCTTAACACAAAAGAAAATATTTTGAAGAATGTGGGTAACAGTAGCTGGTCCCCACTGACTTAAAATAAATAAATAAAATATATGGAAGTAACTGGGGACCCAGCAACTGTTTGGTTACCCACATTATTCAAAATAAGTTTTATGTTCAGCATGTTTTATGCTTAAAAAAATGCGAGAGTGAGTAAATGATGACAGAATTGTCATTTTTGGGTGATGATACACTAATAAAACAAAACACAAAGGAAAATCACTCACTGCTCTTGACTGAAGAACTTCAATACAGTTGCTTTAAATGTTGCTTCTATGTATAATTTATGTATATAATGTATATAGTGTTTTATTTTTATATTTGTTAATTAAATTTCTTGAATGCTACTGATAAATATATGGACTGTACCTGAAAATTAAAGCACTGTTTGTTTTATTTGTATAGTATGTGTATTTGTAACATGTAGCTTATCTTTGTTCTTATTTTTTAAAAACAAAGAAAATAATGACAAAGATTTTTTGTCTTCGCCCACTTTGGCTTAAACATCTGCCATTCTTTTTATTTTATATTTTGTTACCTTATAAGGTTTTGGTTTTAAAATAGAAAAATTAATTTGGCTGTACTACTCAGACAACTTGTAAAAAAGTAAAACCAACATGTCAAAGAATCGTGATAAAATCGTGAATCGTGATATTTCTTGAAAAAATCGTGATATGATATTTTTACCATATCGCCCACCCCTAACTGTAAGGTTGCTTTGACACAACTTGTATTGTAAAAAGCGCTGTATAAATAAACTTGACTTGACTTGACAGTTGCTCACTATACATTTTACCTCAGATCGTACGTAAACAAAATTGAACATTCTTACCTGAAAATCCGATGACATCGGCAATCTTCCTCCAAGCTGATGAATTCCTTATGTTGAATCTATGATTTGTTGCAAATAATTCTGGCTATTTCTATTTCCCTACTTCCTTGATCAGTTTTTCGTCGTCCATCGCGCTCCGCTACACCGTTATTTAAATGACCTGAATGACGGTTGTGACCTTGTAAATCCAATAGATGGCAGTCAAAGACAGTGAATGTAATAATGACAGGCAAATGTTACATAGGACTTTAGATTTTGCGTAGCCTATGTAAAAATGTCTCGAGAAAATAAAATACGAATTAATTATATAGGTTTACATTTTTTTTCAAGCTGTAAACCTAATGTAAGTAGTATTTTGCAGCAGTGGTATCTTGTTTTTTTAATCTAATAGGACGATTTAAGACAAATACGATGTTATTTAATATAAAACTATGCAGATGGCGCTCTGTGGCGCGGCAGAAATTTGAACAGCTTCCTGAGTCGTAGCTGGGCGCCGCGGACAGACGCCGAATGGCGCCGCCGGTGTGCGTATGCTCATAGAAAACTATGTGTTCGAATTTTAAAGACGTGGCGCGACGCGACGCGGCGCTGCGCTTCGCGTTCGGTGTGCGACCCCCTTTACTGTCCTCAGAAACGTGTCGTTGCCATTTTCATTTCATGCCTGATAAAACAGCGTTAATACTGCTTTGTATACAGCTGTTACTATGGAAACCGTAATATTTCAGCGCTCCTAAAGCGCCCCCTCGTGACCGAGAATGAATTGTTCATTTCCAATACATTTTTTCAGCTGTTTATGGTCAAGTGATTGCAATTATCGACCCATGTTTTTATGTGGCAAACACAGAGTTGTAAATGTAAAAAGTTAAGGTGCCTTCTGAAAATCTAAACAAGTACATTAATATTTATGTTTTAAATAAATATAATAAATTATATACTCAATTTATCCCTTTTAATGTTATAAAGGATGAAATGCCATAGTGTAACATATTTTGTTTTCGTGTGAAACTGTATCTAAATTTTAAATCATGCCATTTCATGGCTTAATATTCTACTTTACATTGTCCAATCCCATTACTGTTTATTTTACTTTTGCAGCTTTAAATTAATATTTAAAAATTCTGCAGATACACTAAATGAAATAAATATAATTAAATAAAATTACTTCCTTGATATATGTTAATATTTGTGTATTAAAAACATTTTTGTTTAGACTCCTATCTGATTTTCTATATTAAAGGGACGCATAGGCTTTTCATGGTCACATTCTTTTGATTGCTGGTGGAAGAATAGACTTTTCGTGGTGACATGGGTGGTTAGGCGGATAAATAGGCTTTTCGTGGTCACATGGGTGGTTAAGAGGACGAATAGGCTTTTCGTGGTCACATTCTTTTGATTGCCGGTGACAGAATAGAATTTTCGTGGTCACATGGGTGGTTAAGGGGACGAATAGGCTTTTTGTGGTCACATGGGTGGTTAAAGGGATGCATAGGCATTTCATGGTCACATTCTTTTGATTGCTGGTGGAAGAATAGACTTTTTGTGGTGACATGGGTGGTTAGGCGGATAAATAGGCTTTTCGTGGTGACATGGGTGGTTAAGGGGACGAATAGGCTTTTCGTGGTCACATTCTTTTGATTGCCGGTGAAAGAATAGAATTTTCGTGGTCACATGGGTGGTTAAGGGGACGAATAGGCTTTTTGTGGTCACATGGGTGGTTAAAGGGACGTATAGGCTTTTCATGGTCACATTCTTTTGATTGCTGGTGGAAGAATAGACTTTTCGTGGTGACATGGGTGGTTAGGCGGATAAATAGGCTTTTCGTGGTCACTTTTTTTAGATTGCTGGTGGATGAATAGGCTTTTCATGGTCACATGAGTGGTGTGGGGGACGAATAGGCTTTTCGTGGTCACATTCTTGACATTGCTGGTGGACGAATAGGCTTTTTGCGGTCACATGGGTGTTGAGGGGGACAAATAGGCTTTTCGTGGTCACATTCTTTACATTGCCGGTGGACGAATAGGCTTTTCGTGGTCACATTCTTTACATTGCCGGTGGACGAATAGGCTTTTCGTGGACACTTTCCTTACATTGCCGGTAAACGTATAGGCTTTTCGTGGTCACATGGGTGGTTAGACGACCGAATAGGCTTTTCGTGGTCACATGGGTGGTTAGACGACTGAATAGGCTTTTCGTGGTCACATGGGTGGTTAGAGGAACGAATAGGCTTTTCGTGGTCACATTCTTTAGATTGCCGGTGGAAAAATAGACTTTTTGTGATGACATGGGTGGTTAAGGGGACGAATAGGCTTGCCGGTGGACGAATATGCTTATCGTGGTGACATGGGTAGTTAAGGGGACGAATAGGCTTTTCGTGGTCACATGAGTGGTGTGGGGGAGGAATAGGCTTTTCGTGGTCACATGGGTGGTTAGGGGGACAAATAGGCTTTTCGTGGTGTCATTCTTTAAATTGCATTTGGATGAATAGGCTTTTTGTGGTCACATGGGTGGTTAGAGGGACAAACAGGCTTTTCGTGGTCACATTCTTTTGATTGCCGGTGGACGAATATGCTTTTCATGGTCACATGGGTGGTTAGGGGGATGAAAAGGCTTTTCATGGTCACATGGGTGGTTAGAGGAACAAATAGGCTTTTCGTGGTCACATTCTTTAGATTGCCGGTGGAAGAATAGAGTTTTCGTGGTGACATGGGTGGTTAAGAGGACGAATAGACTTTTCGAGTTCACATGGTTGGTTAATTGGACTAATAAGCTTTTTGTGGCCACATGGGTGGTTAGAGGAACGAATAGGCTTTTCGTGGTCACATGGGTGGTTAGGGGGGCGAATAGGCTTTTCGTGGTGTCATTCTTTAGATTGCAGGTGGATGAATAGGCTTTTCATGGTCACATGGGTGGTTAGAGGGAAGAACAGGCTTTTCGTGGTCACATGGGTGGTTAGGGGAACGAATAGGCTTTTTCATGGTCACATTCTTTCGATTGTCGGTGGACGAATAGGCTTTTCGTGGTGTCATTCTTTAGACTGCCGGTGGAAGAATAGGCTTTTCGTGGTCACATGGGTGGTTAGAGGGACAAATAGGCTTTTCGTGGTCACATGAGTGGTGTGGGGGACGAATAGGCTTTTCGTGGTCACATGGTTGGTTAGGGGGACAAATAGGCTTTTCATGGTCACATGAGTGGTGTGGGGGACGAATAGGCTTTTTGTGGTCACATGAGTGGTGTGGGGGACAAATAGGCTTTTCGTGGTCACATTCTTGACATTTTTGCGGTCACATGGGTGGTTAGACGGACGAATAGGCTTTTCGTGGTCACATGAGTGGTGTGGGGGACAAATAGGCTTTTCGTGGTCACATGAGTGGTGTGGGGGACGAATAGGCTTTTCGTGGTCACATGGTTGGTTAGGGGGACAAATAGGCTTTTCATGGTCACATGAGTGGTGTGGGGGACGAATAGGCTTTTTGTGGTCACATGAGTGGTGTGGGGGATGAATAGGCTTTTCGTGGTCACATTATTTACATTGCCAGTGGACGAATTGGCTTTTCGTGGTCACATGGGTGGTTAGAGGGACGAATAGGCTTTTCGTGGTCACATTCTTTTGATTGCCGGTGGACGAATAGACTTTTCGTGGTCACATTCTTTTGTTTGCCGGTGGACGAATATGCTTTTCATGGTGTCATTCTTTAGATTGCAGGTGGATGAATAGGCTTTTCGTGGTCACATTCTTTACATTGCTGTTGGACGAATAGGCTTTTCGTAGTCACATGGGTGGTTAGGGGAACGAATAGGCTTTTTCATGGTCACATTATTTCGATTGTCGGTGGACGAATACGCTTTTCGTGGTGTCATTCTTTAGATTGCAGGTGGATGAATAGGCTTTTCATGGTCACATGGGTGGTTAGATGGACGAATAGGCTTTTCGTGGTGTCATTCTTTAGATTGCCCGTGGACGAATAGGCTTTTCGTGGTCACATGGGTGGTTAGAGGGACAAATAGGCTTTTCGTGGTCACATGAGTGGTGTGGGGGACAAATAGGCTTTTCGTGGTCACATGAGTGGTGTGGGGGACGAATAGGCTTTTCATGGTCACATGAGTGGTGTGGGGGATGAATAGGCTTTTCGTGGTCACATTCTTGACATTGCTGGTGGACGAATAGGCTTTTTGCGGTCACATGGGTGGTTAGGGGGACAAATAGGCTTTTCGTGGTCACATTCTTTACATTGCCAGTGGACAAATAGGCTTTTCGTGGTCACATGGGTGGTTAAGGGGACGAATAGGCTTTTCGTGGTCACATGGGTGGTTAGAGGAACGAATAGGCTTTTCGTGGTCACATTCTTTAGATTGCCGGTGGAAAAATAGACTTTTTGTGATGACATGGGTGGTTAAGGGGACGAATAGGCTTGCCGGTGGACGAATATGCTTATCGTGGTAACATGGGTAGTTAAGGGGACGAATAGGCTTTTCGTGGTCACATGAGTGGTGTGGGGGAGGAATAGGCTTTTCGTGGTCACATGGGTGGTTAGGGGGACAAATAGGCTTTTCGTGGTGTCATTCTTTAAATTGCAGTTGGATGAATAGGCTTTTTGTGGTCACATGGGTGGTTAGAGGGACAAACAGGCTTTTCGTGGTCACATTCTTTTGATTGCCGGTGGACGAATATGCTTTTCATGGTCACATGGGGGGTTAGGGGGACGAATAAGCTTTTCGTGGTCACATAGGCGGTTAAGGGGATGAAAAGGCTTTTCATGGTCACATGGGTGGTTAGAGGAACAAATAGGCTTTTCGTGGTCACATTCTTTAGATTGCCGGTGGAAGAATAGAGTTTTCGTGGTGACATGGGTGGTTAAGAGGACGAATAAACTTTTCGCGTTCACATGGTTGGTTAGTTGGACTAATAAGCTTTTTGTGGCCACATGGGTGGTTAGAAGAACGAATAGGCTTTTCGTGGTCACATGGGTGGTTAGGGGGGCGAATAGGCTTTTCGTGGTGTCATTCTTTAGATTGCAGGTGGATGAATAGGCTTTTCATGGTCACATGGGTGGTTAGAGGGAAGAACAGGCTTTTCGTGGTCACATGGGTGGTTAGGGGAACGAATAGGCTTTTTCATGGTCACATTCTTTCGATTGTCGGTGGACGAATAGGCTTTTCGTGGTGTCATTCTTTAGACTGCCGGTGGAAGAATAGGCTTTTCGTGGTCACATGGGTGGTTAGAGGGACAAATAGGCTTTTCGTGGTCACATGAGTGGTGTGGGGACAAATAGGCTTTTCGTGGTCACATGAGTGGTGTGGGGGACGAATAGGCTTTTCGTGGGCACATGAGTGGTGTGGGGGACGAATAGGCTTTTCGTGGTCACATGAGTGGTTAGAGGGACAAATAGGCTTTTCGTGGTCACATTCTTTAGATTGCAGGTGGATGAATAGGCTTTTCATGGTCACATGGGTGGTTAGAGGGACAAATAGGCTTTTCGTGGTCACATGAGTGGTGTGGGGAACAAATAGGCTTTTCGTGGTCACATGAGTGGTGTGGGGGACAAATAGGCTTTTCGTGGTCACTCGGTTGGTTAGGAGGACAAATAGGCTTTTCATGGTCACATGAGTGGTGTGGGGGACAAATAGGCTTTTTGTGGTCAAATGAGTGGTGTGGGGGACGAATAGGCTTTTCGTGGTCACATTCTTGACATTTTTGCGGTCACATGGGTGGTTAGACGGACGAATAGGCTTTTCGTGGTCACATGAGTGGTGTGGGGGACGAGTAGGCTTTTCGTGGTCACATGGTTGGTTAGGGGGACAAATAGGCTTTTCATGGTCACATGAGTGGTGTGGGGGACGAATAGGCTTTTTGTGGTCACATGAGTGGTGTGGGGGATGAATAGGCTTTTCGTGGTCACATGGGTGGTTAGAGGGACGAATAGGCTTTTCGTGGTCACATTCTTTTGATTGCCGGTGGACGAATAGACTTTTCGTGGTCACATTCTTTTGTTTGCCGGTGGACGAATATGCTTTTCATGGTGTCATTCTTTAGATTGCAGGTGGATGAATAGGCTTTTCGTGGTCACATGGGTGGTTAGGGGAACGAATAGGCTTTTTCATGGTCACATTATTTCGATTGTCGGTGGACGAATAGGCTTTTCGTGGTGTCATTCTTTAGATTGCAGGTGGATGAATAGGCTTTTCATGGTCACATGGGTGGGTAGATGGACGAATAGGCTTTTTGTGGTGTCATTCTTTAGATTGCCCATGGACGAATAGGCTTTTCGTGGTCACATGGGTGGTTAGAGGGACAAATAGGCTTTTCGTGGTCACATGAGTGGTGTGGGGGACAAATAGGCTTTTCGTGGTCACATGAATGGTGTGGGGGACGAATAGGCTTTTCATGGTCACATGAGTGGTGTCGGGGACGAATAGGCTTTTTGTGGTCACATGAGTGGTGTGGGGGACGAATAGGCTTTTCGTGGTCACATGAGTGGTGTGGGGGATGAATAGGCTTTTCGTGGTCACATGGTTGGTTAGGGGGACAAATAGGCTTTTCATGGTCACATGAGTGGTGTGGGTGACGAATAGGCTTTTCGTGGTCACATGAGTGGTGTGGGGGACGAATAGGCTTTTCGTGGTCACATGGGTGGTTAGAGGGACGAATAGGCTTTTTGTGGTCACATGAGTGGTGTGGGGGACGAATAGGCTTTTCGTGGTCACATGGGTGGTTAGAGGGACGAATAGGCTTTTCGTGGTCACATTCTTGACATTGCCGGTGGACGAATAGGCTTTTTGCCGTCACATGGGTGGTTAGACAGACGAATAGGCTTTTCGTGGTGTTATTCTTTAGATTGCAGGTGGATGAATAGGCTTTTCGTGGTCACATTCTTTACATTGCCGGTGGACGAATAGGCTTTTCGTGGTCACATGGGTGGTTAGAGGGATGAATAGGCTTTTCGTGGTCACATTATTTACATTGCCGGTGGACGAATAGGCTTTTCGTGGTCACATGGGTGGTTAGAGGGACGAATAGGCTTTTCGTGGTCACATTATTTACTTTGCCATTGGATGAATAGGCTTTTCTTGGTCACATGGGTGGTTAGGGGGACGAATAGGCTTTTCGTGGTGTCATTCTTTAGATTGCAGGTGGATGAATAGGCTTTTCGTGGTCACATTCTTTACATTGCTGTTGGACGAATAGGCTTTTCGTGGTCACATTCTTTAGATTGCCGGTGGACGAATAGGCTTTTCGTGGTCACATTCTTTAGATTGCCGGTAGACATATAAGCTTTTCGTAGTCACATAGACGGCTAGCGGGACGAATAAAGAAGACAACAGAAGAAGAGCACATTGTCTCCTGCACACACTGACCGTACACTTGCGTGTCATATAACGGTTACGGAAACTTGGGACAATGTCAAATAAGAGTTCTGCCTGGAGCTTCTTTAATACAGTTAATGAGAATATAGTGCAGTGCAAACTCTGACGTGCAAGGCTTTTTCATTATAGGTCAACCAGCGGCGAGGGGTGACTTTTTTAGTGCTTCGTGGACAGCTTACCTCGCACATGAAATCACTCGCATGCCAGCAAAACAGAGAACGTGCATCAATCCTGACGAGTCATAGCAATATAGCGGAGGCGAGAAAGCTGCAGAAAATTTGCTTACCCGGAAGCTTCTGTAGCTGACGTATATTTACAGAAAATTGTCATTGTTTGCCAAATAAATAAAATTTGACGTACTATTCCCAACTCTTTTTTAAGCTTTAAGTTACATCTCAAATGACAAGGGATCAGCTTATAATCATGTTTGTATTAGTTAACCTGTGAACTTATTCTCTCAGACGACCTGGGTATGCAAAGCATTCACCACTGAGGTCAACCTGCAATGCACAACCATTTGAGGGCGAAGCACCCAGCAGATTCATTCACAGGTCAGCAGCAATCAGTGGCTAGTTTTGCTAAAGATATGCTTCCGATCAACTTTGTAGAAGGAGAGGGTTTTAGAAATCTTATGGAGTTTGTAGACCCAGAGTTTACTGTCCCATCTAGAAAAACAATCACTGCCAAACTGGAGATACTTTTTGATGACAAAGTAAGAGAGCTGCGCAGTCAGTTAGCAAGTGTTGAAAAAATGTAACTGTCATTATACATATATTTGATTGGGAAATTCACAGTGCTGTTCTGCAGACCAAAGTCATGCCAGAGCTGCATATGGCTGAAAATCTGTCAAATACGCTTTCCAATGGACCAGTGGGGACTAGTGTTGGGCAATATGCTCAATTTTCATATCGTCCTATCGTCAGCGTGAGAGATCGCCGATCCACGATACTATCATGCTAATTTATTTAATTATCTATGTACTAAATTCCTTATTCGTTTTGTAAGGGTAGTCTTGTAATTGGGCATGTGCCTTAATTGTGCGTGTACAGAGTGCTGACTGTAGTTCTGCCGGAGAGGTTCAAGTTTGCTTTCGGTTTCATTCTCTACTATCCGCTATCTTCAATGAGTGGGAAATGTGCGTGCATGAATGTAAATGAATGAATCTTTCTTTACTCGTCATATTGCGATGATTTTACCACTGTATGTCTGTTCGTTGTCATCAGTTCATGTTGTAGTTCAGTTCATATAGAATGTGGAGAAGTGATGCCCCTGTAATTCACGTGCATATGTTTAGCGCCATTTTATCGCATCGTAATTCTAATGAACGCAGATGTTACTGAGGTGAATGTTTATGTTTACTATATACAGACGGATTCTGAAATATCGTATTTAATTCCGCCTAAACCATATTTTACTACCTGTTATCATAATGACAAATGCTGTAATGACAAATGCTGCAATGCTGGATAACATAATGCTTACATTTCCTCAAAAGCAGCTACAAATAACAAGCAAAGATCATGTACATTATTAAAGTACTTCATCACTAACTAGTGTAGCCTAGTCTAATACGAGTTGCACTTTAAAAAAACACCCCGATTATACTCAGTTAATCTATCTACACTGCAGGGCCGGATTTAGCCAGCCCCAGTAGGGGGTGCATGTAGAAAATTGGGGGGGCGAGTGTGGGTGAGCTTCTCTGATTATCTATGCAAAGAAAACTATACTAACTATGCTGTCATCATATTAGTCCACCTATCCATATTTCTATCTTCTCCTTTGATCCATTTGATCAAAGGTTTTATGTTTTATGTCTTATAGGTTTTATGTTTGATGCCCTACCCTCTGCATTTACCCGGGCTTGGGACCGGCACAAATAGGACACTGGCTTGTGCCCTTTTGAGGCTGCATTTATGTTTTTTTTTTAATTTTTTTTTTTAATTTTTACTTTTTAAATGTGTCTATCTATCTATCTATCTATCTATCTATCTATCTATCTATCTATCTATCTATCTATCTATCCATCTATCCATCTATCTATCTATCTATCTATCTATCTATCTATCTATCTATCTATCCTTTAATTTTTTTGTCTTTTATTTTATTTATATATTTTTTCATTTATTTTTTTGTGTATTTTTTTGTCGTTTTTATTTCTTAGTTCTGTACACAGCATGGCTTATAACAATCATTAAAGCATCAGTTGTCTGCTTTTCTGTGCAAAAAGACTAACAAATGCATCCATATCTAGGCCTGTGGTTATGCCCTTCTCCTGAGCCAGAATAACTAAATTTATTTTTCTTTCATGTAGCAATAGTGCGGCGGAAGGGAATAAGAACACGAGACAAAGTGGAGAAAGAGCTCTCGCATGATGCAGATGATATTCCAATCACAAGCTGAGGAAAGGCATTCTTATACCCGTGTAGATATTTGCAAATGGTGGAGAGGTCTACAAACTCTACATTGCCATCATCATCAGTCTTTTTAAATTCTTTTTCCAGTCTTTTTGCATTTCAGTTTTCACAGACACTAGTCCATATCGCGATTTGAATTAAGTGACAGACCAACTTTTGATTTATTAATCCAAAAATCGACGAATTCCGTGGTATTCCGCGCTATAGTAAAGTCGTTTTTTATGAATGGAGTCCGCGATCCTGTCCGTGTTTTCGCTGAGGAGACATTGTAAACGCGCGATCATGTAGAGACAGAAATGACATGCCTTTGTGTAAATAAGATAAATAACATAAGGCTATTTAGTTTGTTTGTTTTATGAAATTCTGAATTTTGCATGCCTTTACGTTTGGGGGGGGCAGTCACAGCATTTAGGGGGGCATTGCCCCACCTTTCCCATGCCTATGTCCGGGCCCGCTACACTGCATGATGAATAAATCTCTTACCCTTTTTCATTGCTCACGTTTGCTTCGCGTTAAGGCGCCATGGCCACTCTATGCGTGTGTTTATACGGCGGCAAGTTTCTGAAGCATCCTAGAACCGACTCTCTGCACTGCATCGCTAAAGAGGCGCCTTTTTGACGGATAATAATAATCGTCTTACTATCGTCAAAGGCATCCGCAAGAGGCGATACCTCTGACTATCGTCGATACACGATATTATCGTCTATCGGCACATCCCTAGTGGGGACTGAGCGGAAAAATCACTGCATGACATGGCTACCCCGGACGTGAGTGGCGTGGCACAACAAAATACAATAGAACCTATGATGCTGTCTACACTGGTGCTCAGACAAAGTTAAAATGATTTGTAACGGTCACTTTGTCACATCCAGTGTAGCAGACTTTAGCTTTTGCGGCACGGTGCGACAACTGTTGCGTCCTGTAGACAGGAGTGATTTGCAAGCAAGACTGGAGAATACTTCAACTAGTTAGCACAGACTACCATGGACGCACGCAATTTGCCTATGTAAGCGAACCGTGCACACCTCTATGTTGTACAGTGGGCCCACAGCTGAACAACATGGCTATAGAAGCGTGAGTTAGCCGGTTAGCAAGACACAACATAACATACACAACTACGTATTTTGAACTATCGCTAAAAAAGCCTCTGATAAACTGGGCACTGATCCATCTTTTTAGAGCAAGCTTTGGTGAATCCCGTGTTGTACTCCTCAGTAAAAGTGGTCATCATTAACAATAAGATAGAGAATCCAACAAAAAAACTAAGCTGCAGGGAGCAACAAACACAGACCACTCTGCAGCAAGGCAAGGCAAACAGGAAGCAGGGAAAACAGCGAAACAGCGACACCCACAGGAGAGGAGTGGGAAATGGAGACCTAGGGTCCGGAATGAAAACCAATGACGCGTTGGATCGCTAGTTGGTTCGTTTTGGTAAAATTGTTAGTTCGTTTAAAACGATCTCTCTGGGGTGTAAACATCCAGCTTTAAAACATGTGATGTCTTTCTGCAGGCAAGTAAACATGATACTGGATTCTCCGGAGCAAACACTGGATATATATTTTCGTGTTAAACATGAAGGGAGAACATATATGGTTTACGCAACAACTGGTAGCATGAAGTGCTTTGAATGCGGTGATGTTGGCCATAAACGGCATGCTTGTCCGTATAAAAAACGTGGAATCGAAACCAATGTTGTCAGAGAGGAGATCTGTGTTTTTCCTGCTTTGGTGCCTACACAAGGGTTTCGGGATGAGTTTGAGGGCCCTCCTGAGGTGAGAGTTTCGGATACTAGTGTATTTGTTCTCGAAAATACTCAAATAAGTAACGAAGCGAAAACAACAGTGATAGATTCTGATTTTAGAAACAATGCGGTTAATGATATGAACGGAGGAATCGCTGGCTCTTCTAATGCTGAAAGTGTCGATGTCCATAGTGTGCACTCTGTACCAGGTACTATTGGTATTCAATCTAGAAGTTATAGTGTAGAGTGTGTGGTGGAGAAAGAGCAGCATATGGAGTTGAAGTGTAACAAAGAATGTAATGAGGGTGGCATGGATGAAACACTATCAAATGAGACTGCATCCACACATGACTTTGACTCGTGTTCACAGGGAGATTCTCTGTGTAGTGGGGAGGTGAACTCGCAAGAGTTCCTACAGTATGAATCCTCATTGTACACTTTAGAAGAGATTAATACTTTTCTGGGTGATACTTTTGGTAAACAAGTTAACGTAAGGGAACCTAGGTGGTTCGTGGTCTTTTTGCAATTCAAATAAGTTGCCATTGGACGCATAGTTGGTGCGAGGGATCGCGTTCACTTTGTGGAAGACACGAGCCACTTATTTCAATGGTGGCGTGGACGTTTTGCGAAAAAGCCGGTAAGAGCCTCAGATTGGCCATAGGCTCCGGACGGACACCACCCTGACACCACGAGGAAGGCCACGAAAGGCCTTTGGGTGCCCCTAACCACCTATTCTTCACCACAGTCTTCCTCAGTGACACGGAACGCCTATTTCGCCCACTAACCACCTAAACTTGACCAAAGTCTTCTTCAGTGCCACGAAATGCCTATTTCGCCCACTAACCACCTATTCTTCACCACAGCCTCCCCCAGTGACACGGAACGCCTATTTCGCCCACTAACCACCTATTCTTCACCACAGTCTTCCTCAGTGGCACGGAACGCCTATTTTGACCCCTAACCACCTAAACTTGACCAAAGTCTTCCTCAGTGCCACGGAATGCCTATTTTGACCCCTAACCACCTAAACTTGACCAAAGTCTTCCTAAGTGCCACGAAATGCCTATTTTGACCCCTAACCACCTAAACTTGACCAAAGTCTTCCTCAGTGCCACGAAATGGCTATTTTGACCCCTAACCACCTAAACTTGACCAAAGTCTTCCTAAGTGCCACGAAATGCCTATTTTGACCCCTAACCACCTAAACTTGACCAAAGTCTTCCTCAGTGCCACGGAATGCCTATTTTGACCCCTAACCACCTAAACTTCACCAAGGTCTTCCTCTGTGCCGCGGAGTGCCTATTTTGACCCCTAATCCGACCCAACCGTACGGGCATGGCCGCGAGGTGTCTTTCGTACCCGCTAAACACCTATTTTTGTCCCAGGGCGAAGTCAGTCTAAATCGGTCCCGAAAGGTCGCAGGACCTCGAAATTCGATACGAGGGTAGCCGAGGGCGCCCCGAGTTGCGATCCAGAGTTTGAAATTTCAGTCTCCTCCCTAAGTGCGCGTTTCGGCGGTTCGTCACGATCCGTATGCGATTCGGCTTTATCCATCCCCGAGGGTCTTTCTGTACCCCAGGGACTACCGGCAGGCCAAGTTTGGGGCAGAAACGGCCCCTGGGGGCCAAACGGCAGAGCATCCCACGTACCACTTATCCCATGCGTTTTCACAGGTGTTTGGTGGACAGCGGAGCACGAGGGCCGTTTTGCGTAGCGAGAAATTGCCGACCCGGTACGTCGTCGAGGGCCACGTGACGCCGCGTTCCGTGAAATTCGGGGCCCCTCAGCCACCCAGGGGCCGAAGGGGGGGCGGCGACATGCGCAACTTATTCTATTGACTTTTTATAGGCGCTTCGTGGACGGTGGCCGATCGCCCCGAATTTGACATATACGCCCCGTCACGGGGCCCCGGGTCAGCGCCCGAAGTTCCGTGTCCGTATCGGCCCGAACGGGCGAGAAAGACCCCTACGACCACGAACCACCTGTGAAATTTCCATTGAAATAAGCTGCACGTGGGATGTCGGGTACCCAGGGGTCAAAAGGTCGCGTGGCCCCGAAATTTGGCACGGTGGTAGTCCAGGGGCCCCCGATTCAGGATCCAGAGTTTCAGAGTTCTAGATGACTTCCAAGCGCATGTTTCAGCACTACGAAATTCTTTTACTTCAGAGCACTTTTGTGCATTCAAAAGGGTCTTAGAGTCTATGTGAGCAAGAGGCCTGCGTGACAGATTTCTTTCGAAATGACAAAAACAACTTTACATTTGAGCTAGCCACTCGCGTACTCAGTATGGTATTGGGTGGCCCCTAACGTACCAGCACGTGAAGTTTGGGGCCCCTCGGACCCTCGGGGGCCGAACGGGAGCCGCTGACACGTGCAACTTATTCCATTCGTTTTACAGGTGTTTCGCGGTCGGCGGATGGAAAGGTCCGATCGCCCCGAATCTGACATATACGCCCCGTCATGGTGCCCCGGGTCAGCGCCCGAAGTTCCGTGTCCGTAACGGCCCGAACGGCCGAAAAAGACCCCTATGACCGCGAACCACCTGTGAAATTTCCATTGAAATAAGCTGCACGTGGGACAGGCAGGGGACAGGCAGGGGTCAAAAGGTCGCAGGGCCCCGAAATTCGCCACAGAGCACCGTCAGGGCCCCCCGAATCGGGTCCCAGGTTTTCGTGGCCCTAGCCATTTCCTAGACCACCACAACAGGAAACGGCCCTGTGTCACTTGTCCGATCGCCCCCAAATTGACATATACTCTACGTCACGGTCCCCCCCCGGATAATCACCTCCACGCCCAATCCCTGCAAAAACCTGAACAGTTACTTCCAGGAGGCGTGGAAGTCCATGGGCCTGCCCGGCTGCCCCACCTTCACTGACGTGAAGACGTCGATTGCCAGCCACGTAAGTAACCGATCATTAGAACCGCTGGGATCGCGAATGACGACTTATTGACGCGCTGTCCAAGGAACGCCTGGATAGGCCCCGTCAAATAAGTTACGGGTGTCACTTGCCCACCTGTAACTTATTTGACTGGGCCTCCATAGGCGTTCCGTGTACAGTACTGTAATAAGTCATATTTCGTGACTCGCTTATAAGTCCTAAGGTTCTAACTTATAAGTCACCGTTTGTCTAAGCTCTTTCTCTGTCTTTTCAGGCAAAGTTCACGCACTCCAGCGACGACCGGCTCAAAATCGCCATGTTCATGTGCCACGACGTCAGGACTGCAGACAAGTTCTATGTCAGCAACTTGTCAGCCCAGCAGGCCATGGACCACCGCAAGCTCTTCGAGTCTGCCTTGGAGGGTCCCGAGAGGAGCCCGCCAAGGCAGGCCACGCCCCAGAAGAGAAAGCGGTCTGCCGGCAAAACCAGGGCGTCTAAGAGGCCGGCGCCGGAGTCGCCGGAGCTGACGTCTGGCAGCACCTCTCCGGAGGAGACCGAGGTCCGCCACCAGGAGTCTGGGACGTCCACTCCTGAGTCCATCGAGGTAAATTGTCATCCTGTAACCAAACCGAACCTACCATGTTAGACAGATTTGCATGATCGTGATCAATTCCTCATCGTGTTTGTTTGTTTGTTTGTTTTTCCTTTGACAGACTGAAGGAGAGGACCGAGGGCAGACCGGCCAAGGAGCAGCACCGGCCCCGGCAGCGGCAGCGAAAGACGGAGGGCAGGAAAGTGCGGCAGAAGGAGGTTGTTGAGGGCGAGTCGGGATTCTCAACCCCCCGGAAGAAGTACCCGACCAGGAGGAGAAGCCTCAAGGTGGTGCTGACACCCGTAAAGTCAGCACTTTTGGGCAAAGTCAGCCACAAAAACGTTTCCCCGCTCAAAATAAAGAAGGCACTATTGTCCTCCACATCAACCACCTTGATGGGGATGCACCGCCAGAAAAGAGCGTTGAATATTGTAAAAAAAGCCATAGAAAGGCGCCGCAAAAAGTTGTAGACTTTGATCTCATGTAAATAGTTCTGATTGTTATTTTGTAGGTTTGTTTGTTCAGTTTTCAAAAGAAGTGCCCGTTTTGGCTTACCTTTTTTGTTTGACGATCTTTTCTCTGTACCTTGTTCTTGTGTGACAAATTTTTTAAGTAAACTTGTTTGTATATTTCAATATATAAACTTCTTGTCTGTCATTTTTTTACACTCTTATTAGTGGTAATAAACAGTCGATTTAAAAATGTAAAAGATTGTATTAAAATTAAAAAGATTCAAAAATAGTTTATAATATTAATAATTGATAATTACTTTAAGTCTAAGCTATTTCGCTGGAAGACTACCCAGCAGTTCTACGTACATTAGATCACCTAAAATGTCTTAGTTTGCATACAAATGCACTGTCCATGGAGAGCCTGTGGAGGCCCTGTCAAATAAGTTATGGGTGTCACTTGTCCACCTGTAACTTATCTGACTGGGCCTCCATAGGCGTTTCATGGACAGTACTGTAATAAGTCATATTTCATAACTACAGTGGTTTTATGGACAAATATCTACAGTACAGGGCTCAGGGAACACTACCCAGCAGTTCTATGTAAATTACAGCACCTAAAATGGCTTAATTTGCATAAAAATGCACTGTCCACGAAGAGCCTGTGGAGGCCCTGTCAAATAAGTTACGGGTGTCACTTTCTGATGGTGGATTTTCGGTAATTTCACCACATATGGTGAACGCCCATGTGTAACTTATTTGACTGGGCCTCCATAGGCGTTCCGTGGACAATGCAGTAATAAGTCAAATTTCATAACTACAGTGGTTTTATGAACACATTTCTACAGTACAGTGCTCTGGGAACACTGCCCAGCAGAAATATGTACATTACAGCACCTAAAATGGCTTAATTTGCATACAAATGCACTGTCCACGGAATGCCTGTGTAGGCCCCGTCAAATAAGTTACAGCTGTCACTTGCCCACCAGCAACTTATTTGACAGGGCATCCATAGGCGTTCCGTGGACGATAAGATAATAAGTCATATTTCATAACTACAGTGGTTTTATGGACAGATATCTACAGTACACTGCTCAGGGAACACTACCCAGCAGATATAAGTACATTACAGCACCTAAAATGGCTTAATTTGCATACAAATGCAGTGTCCACGGAAAGCCTGCATAGGTCCCATCAAATAAGTTAGACGTGTCACTTTCAGGTATCACGTGGACTGTATTCAGAGTAACTTACTTTCAAATGCGCTGCGTTTTCGGGTAAGTGTACAGTGAATTACTTCAAAATGCGCTGCATTTTCGGGTAAGTGTACAGTGAATTACTCCAAATGGTCTTTCTAAGCCCTCAGTGTGAGGAACCCAGTCATTCTCCACCAGATCTCTGTCGAGGCAACATCTGCTTGAGTGTGTTGTCAAGTTTAAGATGCCCGTCGAGACATGCCCATTGTGTCTGAGGCTGTTCGCCCGCCTCAGCCAGCACCTTACTATAACCCACAAGGTGGAAAACAGGGAGGAGAAGAAGCTCCTGTTGGCGATCGAGTCCGGTCGGATCAATTCGCGGGTGGGAAAATGCCCGATAGCGGGTTGCGGCAAGTTTTGCAACAGGCTGGACCGTCACATTAACACGCACAGCGAATTGTCCGCTGCAGTGCGGGATGACGCGCTGCTGAGGTGCAAAAGGCGGGAGATCATCACGAAGTTGACCGCCTTGAGGGCCTCCGACCCAGCCGTCCCCATGGTGTCCACTCTAGACCTCCAAGAGCACGACGAGCCAGAAGAGGCTGACGTCCCGCTGTCTCAAGAGCAAGCGGAGGAGGAGGAGTGCGTCAACGCCGGCTGCAAGCGGCAGAAGCAATTCCTCCGGACCCAGGTGGCGGACCTGAACCAGCAGGTCGACATTCTGACGGGGAGTCTGCGCACGGTCACCAGACGCTACCGACTTTTGAAAAGAAGGTCGGCCTCCTTGGGTGCCACCCGGGTGAGTCAGGTGGCACGAAAGCTCCTCTCCTCTCTGGGGCCGGAGGAAGAGACCGACACCCCCCCAGAAGAAGCGCCCGCACAGCCCTTCTCGCCGGACGAGCCTCCCGCCGCTCGCCAGGAAACCGAAGGCGAGGAGGCCACCGCCAGCACCGCGGAGCCCAACGTCGCCAGGACCGAAAAGCCCTCCTCCTCCCAGCAGCAGCAGCGGGACAAAAGCCCCCCCCAGTTTCCTGACCACTTGGCGGCTCTGAGTGAGTATGACGTTTCTCCTGCCGTTGCGGTTTTACCCGTAGGCAAAATGCCTTGTTAACCGTGTCTTGGCTCTTCCTCTTTTGCCTTGTGTGTACAGACGAGGTCTTGGAGGAATACCGGCGACTCCACCTGGGCCCGGATCCCACCACCAAGCTGAAAGAGAACGTCGGAGCTCAGATCTACCGAATTAAAAAGTTCATTGCTTTCATGTCCGAGGGCAAGGGCAAGCTCTCGGATTTCTGTTTTCTCAACGAAACCGCCAAAATCCACAAGTGAGTAGCGTTCTCTCTTTCCGGAATGGCTCCTCTATTTTTTGGGCTCCGATTTATCGTTCCATTAACCTGGGGGGGGGGTCGTTTGTCCTCTTGCAGGTGGGTCAGCTCCCTCCGACAGGCCAACATGACCGTCACCACCATGCAACACTACGTGTTGAACGTGGGCAGCTTCTTCCACTTCATCACCGAAACCCCTCCGCCGACGTGCCGCCTGTCAAAGGTCGCCCTGACCGGTCTTCGCCGAGAAATGGCGAGCATCCGGAAGTCGCTGAAGAGGGGCGTGGCCGTCCACCAGACCCAGGTGAAGGCGAAAAAGGAGGCCCACGTCATCTCCAAGGCCACCCTCCTCAAGTGCCGGACCAAGGCGGCCCAGGCCATCCCCGAGTTACTGAGTGAGTAGTCTTACCTTCGCTTCGCACTTACCTGTTGTCGACCGTAGACCGGAATCTTGACGCTGTGCTCTCTCCCGTCCACAGACCTCCTGGAAGACGACCCGACCCAGAAAGCCCAGTGGCAGTTTTATGGCCACTTCGCCGCCCTGCTTTCCTCCATTTACGGCCACAGAGGGGGGGTCTACCAGAACATCACCATCCAGGAGGTGCTGGGGGCCCAGAAATCCACGTCGCAAAAGGCGCACCTCATCAACGTGAGCATCTGACTTGCTTTTCATGCCTCTGCTTAATTTTTATTTATTTTTTTGTCGCCTCCTCTGAGTGGTCTCTTTGTTTTGTTTTTTTTTTCTCTTTGTTTCCACAGGTGACGAGCCACAAGACCAACCAGGCCTTCGGCCCGGCCCAACTCGCCCTCACAGACGAGGAGTTTGGCTGGCTACAGCGGTTCCTCCGTCTGAAGGACACGCTGCCGGGCGGTACTGACGCAAAGTACCTGTTCTTCACCTCCACGCCCAATCCCTGCAAAAACCTGAACAGTTACTTCCAGGAGGCGTGGAAGTCCATGGGCCTGCCCGGCTGCCCCACCTTCACCGACGTGAGGACGTCGATTGCCAGCCACGTAAGTAACCGATCATTAGAACCGCTGGGATCGCGAATGACGACTTATTGACGCGCTGTCCAAGGAACGCCCGGATAGGCCCCGTCAAATAAGTTACGGGTGTCACTTGCCCACCTGTAACTTATTTGACTGGGCCTCCATAGGCGTTCCGTGTACAGTACTGTAATAAGTCATATGTCGTGACTCGCTTATAAGTCCTAAGGTTCTAACTTATAAGTCACCGTTTGTCTAAGCTCTTTCTCTGTCTTTCCAGGCAAAGTTCACGCACTCCAGCGACGACCGGCTCAAAATCGCCAAGTTCATGTGCCACGACGTCAGGACGGCAGACAAGTTCTATGTCAGCAACTTGTCAGCCCAGCAGGCCATGGACCACCGCAAGCTCTTCGAGTCTGCCTTGGAGGGTCCCGAGAGGAGCCCGCCAAGGCAGGCCACGACCCAGAAGAGAAAGCGGTCTGCCGTCAAAACCAGGGCGTCTAAGAGGCCGGCGCCGGAGTCGCCGGAGCTGACGTCTGGCAGCACCTCTCCGGAGGAGACCGAGGTCCGCTACCAGGAGTCTGGGACATCCACTCCTGAGTCCATCGAGGTAAATTGTCATCCTGTAACCAAACCGAACCTACCGCGTTAGACAGATTTGCATGATCGTGATCAATTCCTCACCGTGTTTGTTTGTTTGTTTGTTTTTCCTTTGACAGACTGAAGGAGAGGACCGAGGGCAGACCGGCCAAGGAGCAGCACCGGCCCCGGCAGCGGCAGCGAAAGACGGAGGGCAGGAAAGTGCGGCAGAAGGAGGTTGCTGAGGGCGAGTCGGGATTCTCAACCCCCCGGAAGAAGTACCCGACCAGGAGGAGAAGCCTCAAGGTGGTGCTGACACCCGTAAAGTCAGCACTTTTGGGCAAAGTCAGCCACAAAAACGTTTCCCCGCTCAAAATAAAGAAGGCACTATTGTCCTCCACATCAACCACCTTGATGGGGATGCACCGCCAGAAAAGAGCGTCGAATATTGTAAAAAAAGCCATAGAAAGGCGCCGCAAAAAGTTGTAGACTTTGATCTCATGTAAATAGTTCTGATTGTTATTTTGTGGGTTTGTTTGTTCAGTTTTCAAAAGAAGTGCCCGTTTTGGCTTACCTTTTTTGTTTGACGATCTTTTCTCTGTACCTTGTTCTTGTGTGACAAATTTTTTAAGTAAACTTGTTTGTATATTTCAATATATAAACTTCTTGTCTGTCATTTTTTTACACTCTTATTAGTGGTAATAAACAGTCGATTTAAAAATGAAAAGATTGTATTAAAATTAAAAAGATTCAAAAATAGTTTATAATATTAATAATTGATAATTACTTTAAGTCTAAGCTATTTCGCTGGAAGACTACCCAGCAGTTCTACGAACATTAGATCACTTAAAATGTCTTAGTTTGCATACAAATGCACTGTCCACGGAGAGCCTGTGGAGGCCCTGTCAAATAAGTTATGGGTGTCACTTGTCCGCCTCCATAGGCATTTCGTGGACAGTACTGTAATAAGTCATATTTCATAACTACAGTGGTTTTATGGACAAATATCTACAGTACAGGGCTCAGGGAACACTAACCAGCAGTTCTATGTAAATTACAGCACCTAAAATGGCTTAATTTGCATAAAAATGCACTGTCCACGAAGAGTCTGTGGAGGCCCTGTCAAATAAGTTACGGGTGTCACTTTCTGATGGTGGATTTTCGGTAATTTCACCACATATGGTGAACGCCCATGTGTAACTTATTTGACTGGGCCTCCATAGGCGTTCCGTGGACGATGCTGTAATAAGTCAAATTTCATAATTACAGTGGTTTTATGAACACATTTCTACAGTACAGTGCTCAGGGAACACTACCCAGCAGAAATATGTACATTACAGCACCTGAAATGGCTTAATTTGCATACAAATGCACTGTCCACGGAATGCCTGTGTAGGCCCCGTCAAATAAGTTACAGCTGTCACTTGCCCACCAGCAACTTATTTGACAGGGCATCCATAGGCGTTCCGTGGACGACAAGATAATAAGTCATATTTCATAACTACAGTGGTTTTATGGACAAATTTCTAAAGTGCACTGCTCAGGGAACACTACCCAGCAGATATAAGTACATTACAGCACCTAAAATGGCTTAATTTGCATACAAATGCAGTGTCCACGGAAAGCCTGTGTAGGCCTGGTCAAATAAGTTACAGCTGTCACTTGCCCACCAGCAACTTATTTGACAGGGCATCCATAGGCGTTCCGTGGACAATAAGATAATAAGTCATATTTAATAACTACAGTGGTTTTATGGACAAATATCTACAGTACACTGCTCAGGGAACACTACCCAGCAGATATAAGTACATTACAGCACCTAAAATGGCTTAATTTGCATAAAAATGCACTGTCCACGAAGAGCCTGTGGAGGCCCTGTCAAATAAGTTGCACGTGGGCACTTCCTGTATGACTCGGCAAAATCCCACCTGTAACTTATTTCATGGGTGCCTGCACAATGCAATAAGTTGCAAGTGTCAGCCGCCCCCGTTCGGACCGAGGGGGCCCGAGGGCCCCCATATATCACTAGAAGTTGCGTCACTCGGCCCTCGACGACATACCGAGAGGATTAGGTCGGTAGTCGCTAACGATATTTTATACTATTTTTCATACAACTCTCTGTCTCCCATTGAGCTCTGTGGGGGGATGGGCACACGGAGCCGTTTCTTTCGCGGTGGTTCGTTGGCTTAGGAAGCATTTAAGGGCGTGGAACCTTGGGACCCGATTCGGGGGACCCTGACGGTACTCTGTGGTGAATCTCGGGGCCCCGTGACCTTTTGACCCCCGCGTACCCGAGGTCCCACGTGCAGCTTATTTCAATGGAAATTTCACAGGTGGTTCGCGGTCATTGGGGTCTTTCTCGGCCGTTCGGGCCGATTCGGACACGGAACTTCGGGCGCTGACCCGGGGCCCCGCGACAGGGCGGATATGTCGGATTCGGGGCGATCGGACAAGTGACACAGGGCCGTTTCCTGTTGTGGTGGTCTAGGAAATGGCTAGGGCCACGAAAACCTGGGACCCGATTCGGGGGGCCCTGACGGTGCTCTGTGGCGAATTTCATGGCCCTGCGACCTTTTGACCCCTGCCTGCGCCGCGTCCCACGTGCAGCTTATTTCAATGGAAATTTCACAGGTGGTTCGCGGTCATAGGGGTCTTTTTCGGCCGTTCGGGCCGTTACGGACACGGAACTTCGGGCGCTGACCCGGGGCACCATGACGGGGCATATATGTCAGATTCGGGGCGATCGGACCTTTCCATCCGCCGACCGCGAAACACCTGTAAAACGAATGGAATAAGTTGCACGTGTCAGCGGCTCCCGTTCGGCCCCCGAGGGGCCCCAAACTTCACGTGCTGGTACGTTAGGGGCCACCCAATACCATACTGAGTACGCGAGTGGCTAGCTCAAATGTAAAGTTGTTTTTGTCATTTCGGAAGAAATCTGTCACGCAGGCCTCTTGCTCACATAGACTCTAAGACCCTTTTGAATACACAAAAGTGCTCTGAAGTAAAAGAATTTCGTAGTGCTGAAACATGCACTTGGAAGTCATCTAGAACTCTGAAACTCTGGATCCTGACTACCACCGTGCCAAATTTCGGGGCCACGCGACCTTTTGACCCCTGGGTACCCGACATCCCACGTGCAGCTTATTTCAATGGAAATTTCACAGGTGGTTCGTGGTCGTAGGGGTCTTTCTCGCCCGTTCGGGCCGATACGGACACGGAACTTCGGGTGCTGACCCGGTACCCCGTGACGGGGCGTATATGTCGAATTCGGGGCGATCGGCCACCGTCCACGAAGCGCCTATAAAAAGTCAATAGAATAAGTTGCGCATGTCGCCGCCCCCCCTTCGGCCCCTGGGAGGCTGAGGGGCCCCGAATTTCACGGAACGCGGCATCACGTGGCCCTCGACGACGTACCGGGTCGGCAATTTCTCGCTACGCAAAACGGCCCTCGTGCTCCGCTGTCCACCAAACACCTGTGAAAACGCATGGGATAAGTGGTACGTGGGATTCTCTGCCGTTTGGCCCCCGGGGGCCGTTTCTGCCCCAAACTTGGCCTGCCGGTAGTCCCTGGGGTACAGAAAGACCCTCGGGGAGGGTTAAAGCCGAATCGCATACGGATCGTGACGAACCGCCGAAACGCGCACTTAGGGAGGAGACTGAAATTTCAAACTCTGGATCGCAACTCGGGGCGCCCTCGGCTACCCTTGTATCGAATTTCGAGGTCCTGCGAACTTTCGGGACCGATTTAGACTGACTTCGCCCTGGGACAAAACTAGGTGTTTAGCGGGCACGAAAGACACCTCGCGGCCATGCCCGTACGGTTGGGTCGGGTTAGGGGTCAAAATAGGCACTCCGCGGCACAGAGGAAGACCTTGGTGAAGAATAGGTGGTTAGGGGTCAAAATAGGCATTTCGTGGCACTTAGGAAGACTTTGGTCAAGTTTAGGTGGTTAGGGGTCAAAATAGGCGTTCCGTGTCACTGAGGAAGACTTTGGTCAAGTTTAGGTGGTTAGGGGTCAAAATAGGCGTTCCGTGTCACTGAGGAAGACTTTGGTCAAGTTTAGGTGGTTAGGGGTCAAAATAGGCGTTCCGTGTCACTGAGGAAGACTTTGGTCAAGTTTAGGTGGTTAGGGGTCAAAATAGGCATTTCGTGGCACTTAGGAAGACTTTGGTCAAGTTTAGGTGGTTAGGGGTCAAAATAGGCATTTCGTGGCACTGAAGAAGACTTTGGTCAAGTTTAGGTGGTTAGGGGTCAAAATAGGCATTTCGTGGCACTGAGGAAGACTTTGGTCAAGTTTAGGTGGTTAGGGGTCAAAATAGGCATTTCGTGGCACTGAGGAAGACTTTGGTCAAGTTTAGGTGGTTAGGGGTCAAAATAGGCGTTCCGTGTCACTGAGGAAGACTGTGGTGAAGAATAGGTGGTTAGTGGGCGAAATAGGCGTTCCATGTCACTGGGGGAGGCTGTGGTGAAGAATAGGTGGTTAGTGGGCGAAATAGGCGTTCCGTGTCACTGGGGGAGGCTGTGGTGAAGAATAGGTGGTTAGTGGGCGAAATAGGCATTTCGTGGCACTGAAGAAGACTTTGGTCAAGTTTAGGTGGTTAGGGGTCAAAATAGGCGTTCCGTGTCACTGAGGAAGACTGTGAAGAATAGGTGGTTAGTGGGCGAAATAGGCGTTCCGTGTCACTGAGGAAGACTGTGGTGAAGAATAGGTGGTTAGGGGCACCCAAAGGCCTTTCGTGGCCTTCCTCGTGGTGTCAGGGTGGTGTCCGTCCGGAGCCTATGGCCAATCTGAGGGACTTACCGGCTTTTTCGCAAAACGTCCACGCCACCATTGAAATAAGTGGCTCGTGTCGTCCACAAAGTGAACGCGATCCCTCGCACCAACTATGCGTCCAATGGCAACTTATTTGAATTGCAAAAAGACCACGAACCACCTAGGTTCCCTTACGTTAACTTGTTTACCAAAAGTATCACCCAGAAAAGTATTAATCTCTTCTAAAGTGTACAATGAGGATTCATACTGTAGGAACTCTTGCGAGTTCACCTCCCCACTACACAGAGAATCTCCCTGTGAACACGAGTCAAAGTCATGTGTGGATGCAGTCTCATTTGATAGTGTTTCATCCATGCCACCCTCATTACATTCTTTGTTACACTTCAACTCCATATGCTGCTCTTTCTCCACCACACACTCTACACTATAACTTCTAGATTGAATACCACTAGTACCTGGTACAGAGTGCACACTATGGACATCGACACTTTCAGCATTAGAAGAGCCAGCGATTCCTCCGTTCATATCATTAACCGCATTGTTTCTAAAATCAGAATCTATCACTGTTGTTTTCGCTTCGTTACTTATTTGAGTATTTTCGAGAACAAATACACTAGTATCCGAAACTCTCACCTCAGGAGGGCCCTCAAACTCATCCCGAAACCCTTGTGTAGGCACCAAAGCAGGAAAAACACCGATCTCCTCTCTGACAACGTTGGTTTCGATTCCACGATTTTATTCGGACAAGCATGCCGTTTATGGCCAACATCACCGCATTCAAAGCACTTCATGCTACCAGTTGTTGCGTAAACCATATATGTTCTCCCTTCATGTTTAACACGAAAATATATATCCAGCGTTTGCTCCGGAGAATCCAGTATCATGTTTACTTGCCTGCAGAAAGACATCACATGTTTTAAAGCTGGATGTTTACACCCCAGAGAGATCGTTTTAAACGAACTAACAATTTTACCAAAACAAACCAACTAGCGATCCAACGCGTCATTGGTTTTCATTCCGGACCCTAGGTCTCCATTTCCCACTCCTCTCCTGTGGGTGTCGCTGTTTCGCTGTTTTCCCTGCTTCCTGTTTGCCTTGCCTTGCTGCAGAGTGGTCTGTGTTTGTTGCTCCCTGCAGCTTCGTTTTTTTGTTGGATTCTCTATCTTATTGTTAAAATAAGGAGAACACAAGTTTGAAATTGTACTGCTGAGGTTTTGTTGAAAAACCACTGTGTTGTTAACCACTGATTCTTTGTAGATTCATCTTTTGGAAGTGATTATAAAAAGAATTTACTCTCACAGCGTAGAATACAGCGTCTTCTCGACATGATGTTAACCACATGGAAATGTATACTGTGTTTGTGGGCGGGCAAGTTGTTCTTTGCAGGTAGTTTATGTTCACCTACAGCTACATGACACACCGCATGAAAGGTCGTTTTTGAAAAAGCATAATAGTAGCACTTTTAAATGTGTGACCACTACATTGTGCGGAGAATCTGGAGTGTCCATCTCCACGGTTTACTCAGTGACAGCAACTCTTTTGTCAAAACACCTCCAAGTAATCCCAGGAGAGTTAACCAAAGTCTCTCAGTTCAAGCAAACAGTGTCTACTTCACTGGAGCGTTGACTTGCACCTGCAGATGTCAGCAGCGCTTGCAAGGTCGCATGCATCACGTCCTTCCTCGATCCTTGGCACAAAACCTGCGGTTCACAACTGAAGAAGTTAAACGTGCAGTGGAGTCCAAGGTGTGTGATCTCATCTCAAAAAGCTCAGGGAGTGAGGAAGAGATAGGCCTAACACCGTGTCCTAACTACATGCGACAAGATTCCAGCGACAAGCAATTTGGCTGTCCACACTAGATGCGATGCGACAGCACCACGTGACAGATATCAGAGCCACTCAGAACTGCAGAAGTGCACTGCATTCCTAACGAAATGGACATGTTTATAATTTAATTAATATATATTAAACCTTTTTAACATCATTAAACTACATACTGAGTGACTGATACCATCTTTGTTATGGAATATGCTTGTTGGTTCGCAGTTTTAACGAACATGTTTGCTTTAAACGTACACGGACCCTATCTGTTGTTACTTTCACTATGGCTATAAATGTCACGCAATATGAAATTCAAATTCTTATTAGACACATTTAACATTGAATAAAGCACATAATAAGGACCTGAGATTATCTGGCAAAATTAGCAAAGGCTTACTTGTGTGTGCCTGCGACATCTGTGCCATCAGAAAGGGTGTTCTCTGCGGCTGGACTAATTGTGAACAGACTGCCCTCCCGTGTTCATCCCGAACATGTGGACATGCTCATTTCTTTTGAAAAAAATACTATATAGGTTATTATTATGAAGATGGACGTTAAAATGAATGTTCACATAAGTACCGTCATTCATGATGTTCACAATATGTTTTAGTGTGCACTATGTTTTAAACCTAATATTCATGGATTAACTAATCAAATGTTTTTTTTTTTTTTTAAATGCTATGAATGCTCATGCTCATTTTTTAAATAGAAATGTCCTAGCCTTATGAGTAGTTGATAAATGCTAACCGACGGACTGTTATAGTAATAAGTGCCATCATTCGGTTGTATTTATCATATTAATGTTTCAGCAATCATACGTTACAACAATTAAATGGCTTGGGTTAAGACAGATTCTCTAATGAATTAAACAGTTTATAATCATACAGATTCAAAGCGTGAATGGTCTCTCTTCCTCTCTCTCTCTGTGTATGGGTGTGTAGCCTATACATGCGTGCGTGCGTTGGTGCATGCGCTGGAGGGGTGCGATTTACTAATAATAATCGAATAATACCCAGAGATTATTGAATATTATTTTTGCTTAAAATGCCCATTCCTAGTCAAAACCAATGATCCAGCAACGCACACCAACACACACTTTTATATCAACCTTGCAAATAATACTATACAGTAATTTAAGAATGATTTAGCAATGTCATACTGT
Organism: Garra rufa; assembly: GCF_049309525.1. Taxonomy (NCBI): domain Eukaryota; kingdom Metazoa; phylum Chordata; class Actinopteri; order Cypriniformes; family Cyprinidae; genus Garra; species Garra rufa. The sequence goes on from NC_133362.1 coordinate 49,254,849, forward strand.
AGTATGACAACAGTATATTTATAGTTACAATTAATTATTATAAAACTAAGTACACTGCACCAAACCAACTTTGATTTAAAAAAAAAAATGGTTCAAAACTAACTTTGGCTTTGTGTTTTCAACAGTTTCTGGATATTTTGCCACTCTCATATAAAGGATGCCGTCACATTGTTTTATTAACATGCCATCATGGTTGATATTGTTTCTAAATAAAATTAACGAGATTAAATTTGAAATAATAAAATACAGGAGAATAATAAATAAAATTAAGCAGCAAAAACTGGTTTAGGACTGATAATAATTTTTGTTAACTGTGCTCAATGTAAGAATAATCCAGCACATTAGAATTTCTAAAGGATCATGTGACACTGAAGACTGCAGTAATGATGCTTAAACATTTACAGATATAAATTACATTTTAAAATGTATTAAAATAGAAATCAGTTATTTCACATTCTAATAATATTACACAATATTAATTTTTATAAGCTGTTTTTAATCAAATAAATACAACCTTGAGGGATCTGCGAGATGCTTTAGGGTTATTCCATGTCAACTCCAGAGGTCCCCGGCTCAAATTTTGCTAATATTTATTCTGAGGAAAGATAGACATGTATAGTGATGAAAGCCAAAATATTAAATGTCGTAGGTGAATAATTACTGAGTAATCCACTATTTTGTAGAGGGAGGTCAAAATGGCAATTTTCACTTTAGATTCAGAGTCAAGTTACAGGGGGGTAAAAATTACTACAGAAAGATGGCAGCATCATTATCTCATTTTTGCATAGAGATTGGTCAAATCTGTTGACCAGTGTGCCAATGGTGACCATTTAAAATGGGGAAACAGCACAAGTTTTTCTCCAAAGTTTGCATGACTGTAACTCAAGCAGTATTAAATATATTTAAATGCCCTTTTAGATATTGGGTCTTAACTTTCCTTTTGGCATCTTTTTAATGCCCTATAAGTTTCGGTTCCAGAGATTGGCCAGGGAGCAAAAGAAAAATTTAAACTATCACATTCAAGATGTCGTGAGTGTGGAAAAAGCCCATCTCACCCAAAAGCACACTGTCCCGCAAATACAGTACTGTGTCATGCCTGTGGAAAAAAATCCAAAGATCCAAGAACAGGACCCTGCCATATTTTTAGGCACGGTGATTGCCGAGGATGACCCCTAGATAATTGATATTAAAATAATGGATTGTGATGTGCAATTCAAAATTGAATTTTATGCCAGACCATGTGTACCATGAGATTTCTAAGGATGGCAAGAAACCTGCACTCCAGAAGGTGACTAAGCCCTTCCTTGGTCCGGGATGCTCACCACTCAATGTGATTGGAGTGTCAAACATACTACTTCAGAAAGGCGACAAGCACACATTGGAGAAAGTGTATGTTGTTAGAAGTCTGCATTCGGCACTGTTAGGCAGACCTGCCATCACCAAACTTGGTCTTGTCACACGTGTTGATGACATAAACATGCACACTTTGCAGGAACGCTATCCTAAGTTGTGCAGTGGGCTAGGACTGATACAGAGACTTTAGTGAGCGACAACGGGCCACAATTCTCATTCAGTACATTCTCAGAATTCGCAGCTACTTAAGGATTCAGACATGTTACCAGCAGCCCAAAGCATCCACACAGCAACGGAGAGGCGGAGCGGGCTGTACAGACTGTAAAAAACCTCCTCAAAAAAGCGCAAGATCCTTACCTTGCATTACTGTCGTACACAGGCACGTGCACAGGTGGGGCTCAACCTGTGCAGAGCACATGCCCTTTTTGTGATTACACTCGGAAGTGCCCTTTTTGGGGAGTTTTTTTTTTTAAATAAATCAATGCTATTGGTAACCTTTTACGTCTGTTTGTCTTTTTAACATATATTTAACCAATTAAAGGCATTAAAAAGCGCATCTCATAGAACGGCTCAAACTGTCAGTCAAACTTCACAACTCTGCCCCCTGAGCGCCGCGAACTTACGTTACAGCACATCAGTCAGAGTCATAGAGCAGAAGCAGATGAACGTCTTCGTCTTGTAACGGTAAAATATCTTGTTTAAATAAATGCAATGTTGTCTTTATGAAATAATCACTAGTATGTCTATAAAGGTTCATATACTGCATCACCACACCGGTGTGATGTTGACGTAATGTGATGTCGTTGTTTTAATGATGGACAAATTGCACACATTCGCTGGTCAAAAACCCACGGTGTAACTGCATTTGAGTTTGACACAAAGCGACCGAGTGATCCTTGTCAGCTAGGTAAAATATATTATAGGAAATTTTATTTTGATTTTATGGCTATCTGCTGAATGTGCATCTGATGTATGTATATATTATCTGTATAAAAGTTATCAATACTAATTAAATATAATATAAGAATATTATTGTGTGTTATTTTTTGGTGGTGGAGGGGTTCGTGGAGGGGTTGGGGGGCAGAGGTGGGTAGTAACGAATTACATTTACTTCGTTACATTTACTTGAGTAAATTTTGGGGTAACTAGTACTTTTAGAGTATATTTAAAGATAGGTACTTTTACTGTTACTCAAGTACATTTATAGTGGAAAAACTTTACTTTTACTTCGCTACATTTGATGGCGTTCCTCCGTTAAGGGGGTCGCACACCGAACGAGAAGCGCAGCGTCGCGTCGCGCTGAGGACAGCTGGAGGTATCGCACACCGGACGCGCACATTCTATACGCGCCAGCTCATTTTTAGGCTAGATTCCCATTCATAAATTAGTAGCATTTTGTATTATTACAAGCAATTTCAACATTCCTTATGCTGTAGCTAGTAATATGATTTGTTTGCTCAATAAAAAACTACATGCTATTTTGTTGTGTAAGGTATACTTATTTCTTTGTAAACTTCAATTATAATCGTATTGTTGTTGAGGCAGTTTATTGGAGTCTTAATTCAACATGAGGGTTTGTATTTAAAATAAAATAATTGTCATATTGTGGTCAACAGTTTTGATATTTTTAAGGACATGAAATGACAATGCCTGTACTGTACATTATTTTATGATTGTACTGTACAATTACATACAGGTATAAATACGGTAGAACCATTACTTCTACCACAAGAGACTGCTTTGTAAGTAATCTTCCTGATTTATCTGAATTCCTCAGCATATCCAATAGCTCAGAAAAACTTGATGATGCAACAGAAACTATTGACTCTCTTTTTTCTAGCACTTTAGATATAGTTGCTCCTCTGCGTTTAAGAAAGATTAAGGAAAACAGTCCGACGCCGTGGTATACTGAACACACTCGCGCACTGAAGAGAGCACGACGAAAAATGGAACGCAGCTGGAAGAAAACAAAACTAGAGGTTTTCCGTACAGCCTGGCGTGAATGTAACATATCCTATAGAAAAGCACTAAAATCTGCTAGATCAGACTATTTCATCTTTCTTAGAAGAAAACAAACATAACCCTAGGTATTTATTCAATACAGTGGCTAAATTAACGAAGAATAAAGCACCAACAGACGTTGAATTTTCCCAACAGCACAGCAGTAACGACTTTATGAACTACTTTACTACCAAGATAGATAGTATTAGAGATAAAATTGTAACTATGCAGCCATCCGCTACAGTATCAAATCAGATATGCTATAGATCTCCTGAGGAAAAATTCCATGCATTTTCAACTATAGGAGAGGAAGAGCTGTGTAAACTTATTAAATCATCTAAACCGACAACATGTATGTTAGACCCTATTCCATCTAAGTTACTAAAAGAGGTGCTTTCAGAAGTCATGGATCCTCTTCTGAATATTATTAATTCGTCATTATCATTAGGATATGTCCCCAAAACCTTCAAACTGGCTGTTATTAAGCCTTTAATTAAAAAACCTCAACTTGATCCCAATGAATTAAACAATTACAGACCAATTTCCAATCTCCCTTTTCTGTCAAAGATACTAGAAAAGGTAGTGTCCTCACAATTGTGTTCTTTCTTAGAGAAAAATGGTATCTGTGAGGATTTCCAGTCAGGTTTTAGACCGTATCATAGCACTGAGACTGCTCTTATTAGAGTTACTAATGACCTTCTCCTGTCTTCTGATCGTGGATGCATCTCTCTATTAGTGCTACTAGATCTAAGTGCTGCATTTGATACTATTGACCACAATATTCTTTTAAATAGACTTGAAAATTATGTTGGCGTTAGTGGTAGTGCACTGGCTTGGTTCAAATCGTACTTATCTGGCCGGCATCAATTCGTAGCAGTAAATGACGAGGTATCATATCAGTCACAAGTGCAGTATGGAGTACCTCAAGGCTCAGTATTAGGGCCATTACTTTTTACACTTTATATGTTACCCTTGGGAGATATCATCAGGAAACATGGTGTTAGCTTTCATTGTTACGCTGATGATACGCAGCTCTATATTTCTTCGCGGCCCGGTGAAACATACCAATTTGGAAAACTAACAGAATGCATAGTTGAAATAAAAAATTGGATGGCGAGAAATTTCTTACTGCTAAATTCTGAAAAAACAGAGGTGTTAATTATTGGACCTAAAACCTCTACAAGTAATAACCTAAAACACAGTCTAATACTAGATGGCTGCTCTGTAAATTCTTCATCATCAGTCAGGAACTTAGGTGTCCTATTCGATAGCAATCTCTCCTTCGAAAGCCACATTTCTAGCATTTGCAAAACCGCATTTTTTCATCTAAAAAATATATCTAAATTACGACCTATGCTCTCTATGTCAAATGCAGAAACGTTAATTCATGCGTTCATGACCTCAAGATTAGATTATTGTAATGCTTTATTGGGTGGTTGTTCTGCACGCTTAATAAACAAACTCCAGCTGGTCCAAAATGCAGCAGCTAGAGTTCTTACTAGAACCAGAAAGTATGACCATATTAGCCCGGTTCTGTCAACACTGCACTGGCTCCCTATTAAACATCGTATAGACTTTAAAATCTTGCTAATTACTTATAAAGCCCTGAATGGTTTAGCTCCTAAGTACTTGAGCGAGCTCTTATCATATTATAGTCCCTCACGTCCGCTGCGTTCTCAAAACTCCGGCAATTTGATAATACCTAGAATATCAAAATCAACTGCGGGCGGCAGGTCCTTTTCACATTTAGCGCCCAAACTCTGGAACAATTTACCTAACACTGTTCGGGAGGCAGACACAATCTGTCAGTTTAAATCTAGATTAAAGACCCATCTCATTAACCTGGCCTACACTTAATACATTTTTCAATCCAAATCCGTTAAAGGATTGTTAGGCTGCATTATTTTAGGTCAACCGGAACCAGGGACACTTCCCAAAACACCTGATGTACTCGTTGCATCAGAAGAAGAATGCCATCTACGCTAATACTAGTATCTTTCCTTCTTATTCCGAGGTCACCGTAGCCACCGATCATGTATCCAGATCAGAGGTTCACTGCAGTCCCCCGGATCCAGTCTGTACCCATCAGCACCTAGAGATATCCTTTACAGCCCTGAATGTCAGCAGAGACCACATCAACTAGATGAGCCCCAGAGACAGATCATCAGTGAAGACCCCATCACCTAGACGGCCACCGACGCAAGACTGCGAAAACCGGATGAGTCCTCTCCAATCTGATTTTGTGGCAACTTGGAACTCTTGCATCTACATTAATATTAGTCTGTTTGTTTCTTATTCCCAGGTCACCATAGCCACCAGATCCAGTCCGTATCCAGATCAGATGGTCACTGCAGTCCCCCGGATCCAGTCCGTACCAAGAGGTGGATCAACACCTACAGCCGAATGTCAGCGGATACCGTGTCAACTAGAGGAGCCCCAGGGACAGATCATCAGAAAGAACTCCTACCCTAAACAGCCACCGGCACAAGGCCATGGGAACCAGATGAGTCCTCTCCAATTTGACTTTGCTGCAATATGGAACTTTTGCACTTTTATTGACATTTTATCTTATTATTTTAATACTGTAAGGTTGCTTTGACACAACTTGTATTGTAAAAAGCGCTGTATAAATAAACTTGACTTGACTTGACTTGACAGTTGCTCACTATACATTTTACCTCAGATCGTACGTAAACAAAATTGAACATTCTTACCTGAAAATCCGATGACATCGGCAATCTTCCTCCAAGCTGATGAATTCCTTATGTTGAATCTATGATTTGTTGCAAATAATTCTGGCTATTTCTATTTCCCTACTTCCTTGATCAGTTTTTCGTCGTCCATCGCGCTCCGCTACACCGTTATTTAAATGACCTGAATGACGGTTGTGACCTTGTAAATCCAATAGATGGCAGTCAAAGACAGTGAATGTAATAATGACAGGCAAATGTTACATAGGACTTTAGATTTTGCGTAGCCTATGTAAAAATGTCTCGAGAAAATAAAATACGAATTAATTATATAGGTTTACATTTTTTTTCAAGCTGTAAACCTAATGTAAGTAGTATTTTGCAGCAGTGGTATCTTGTTTTTTTAATCTAATAGGACGATTTAAGACAAATATGATGTTATTTAATATAAAACTATGCAGATGGCGCTCTGTGGCGCGGCAGAAATTTGAACAGCTTCCTGAGTCGTAGCTGGGCGCCGCGGACAGACGCCGAATGGCGCCGCCGGTGTGCGTATGCTCATAGAAAACTATGTGTTCGAATTTTAAAGACGTGGCGCGACGCGACGCGGCGCTGCGCTTCGCGTTCGGTGTGCGACCCCCTTTACTGTCCTCAGAAACGTGTCGTTGCCATTTTCATTTCATGCCTGATAAAACAGCGTTAATACTGCTTTGTATACAGCTGTTACTATGGAAACCGTAATATTTCAGCGCTCCTAAAGCGCCCCCTCGTGACCGAGAATGAATTGTTCATTTCCAATACATTTTTTCAGCTGTTTATGGTCAAGTGATTGCAATTATCGACCCATGTTTTTATGTGGCAAACACAGAGTTGTAAATGTAAAAAGTTAAGGTGCCTTCTGAAAATCTAAACAAGTACATTAATATTTATGTTTTAAATAAATATAATAAATTATATACTCAATTTATCCCTTTTAATGTTATAAAGGATGAAATGCCATAGTGTAACATATTTTGTTTTCGTGTGAAACTGTATCTAAATTTTAAATCATGCCATTTCATGGCTTAATATTCTACTTTACATTGTCCAATCCCATTACTGTTTATTTTACTTTTGCAGCTTTAAATTAATATTTAAAAATTCTGCAGATACACTAAATGAAATAAATATAATTAAATAAAATTACTTCCTTGATATATGTTTATATTTGTGTATTAAAAACATTTTTGTTTAGACTCCTATCTGATTTTCTATATTAAAAAAAAAAACGTATTTCTTTATTTGGGCTAGTTAAATTAATTTTCGGGCTACCAAAATCTGAAGAGTACCTGCCCGAAGCGTTACCATAAATTTTAAATCACTGACAAGCCTCGCCAAATCGCGCTGAAAATCGAATTCGATTTTCAGCACGACTTGGCGTGGCTTGTCAGTGATTTACGTCTCTGTGTATGAATTGCCGCTCCAGCTGAACGCACGTGATGGGGATTTACTACTAATCAAAGTACCGGCTTCATTGACTAAACGCGCCTCACAACATCGTTCGATTAATCGTTGCAGCCCTACTGGAAACACTTCAGGAATGTCGAAGTCGTCATCTGATTTGTTGAATTTGACCGGAATTCGGGGAGCCGCGAGTGTCGCGTTTATTTTCGGTCCGCCGGGAAACAAAGCGCAGACTGATTTACTCGGCATTTTGCTAAAAGGTGCTTATGCAGACGCCATTGTTGTTATACACATTTGCGATTTTTGCGAATAAATTACTGACTTACTGCTTGTTCTTCCTCTTCTTCGTTATCTTTCAATGGCTGACTTGTTGCACACCAGTTTGTTTATGTGGGGGCATTTCCACGCACCGAAACGTGAAGCTGAACAAAACGAACTGTGATTGGTTGTTTGACATGTCGATCAAACGGTCTTATGGGCGGGCCTTGGCCAATGAAAGCTGCCATGAATTCCAGACCTTCAGCCGTCAGACTGAAGGTCTGGCTACGCGAGACTAAGTCCAATGTGACACCAAGATAGTTAAACTCTTTCACCAGGGTAATTTCCTCTACTTTTAAAAAACATTAGAATTACTTAAATTGTGTTTTTGTTTAGAGAACATCATGCATACTGTTTTTTTGTGTTTAATAACAGGCACGAGTTCATAAGCCATTCTTGTACGTCAGATAGTGTTGTTGTGAGTATATTGGCGGCTTCACCGACGTCTTTTGACTCAGTGAAGATGACGGCATCATCAGCATACATTTGAATGCTTGTATTCTTGCATATCTTGGGCAAGTCATTTATGTATAAGGAGAACAGTATGGGACCCAGTATGGAGCCTTGAGGGACCCCTACTGGCAGTTCAAGGTATGATGAGACCGCACCTCCAACAGACACACACTGTTTTCTACAGGGATGGAAATTAGCACCCGCCACCAGCCAAATGCGGGTGATTTTGTGATTTGTAAACTTGTTTCACCCACCGGCCACCGTGGCGGGTAAATAAAAATAACATACTTCAACCGGACGGCGTGAGGCGGTAATGCACCTTAACGTTGGTTGCGAACTGCCGTTAAAATACACGAATAAGAAGACGGCGGACACTTTTAGCGGAGGCACACCTTTAAAAAATGTGGCGATACATCACAAGCGTTAAGAGGTCTGTTAAAATACCTTTACAATCTGCTTTTGAAGAAATGTATTGTATTTCGTCCTACAGCGCACATTCTGTCAGACGCGGCATTCATTCACATCAGATGATAACTCGGCGGCAGAGTTCCACTCACACAGGGGCGTAATTTCCACTGGGGACACGCTTTTCAAAATCCCGTTGGTGTCCACCCAAAAGGTTAAGTAATCTCTTGTATTTTAGAATGCACGCTCTACGCCGCCGAGAGTTTCGCGCTATAGTAAAAACGAAACCAAGAGTAAAACACGCACTCAAAAGCAACTTAAATACACTGCGTTTAGAGAGCGACTCCCCAATGCGCACAAATTAGGCTACATAAAATATCTAGGCTGTTATAGTATGTGGGCTATAAGTTGTGTAGTTGTGAAGATAGCTCTGTATCATGATAGAAAAATTCGGTGAAAATGTGGCATTTTATTGAGACTTGAGATTAAATAAACTGCTCAAGTATAGTAGATCTTGTAGTATTAATTTTCACATGCAGCTACACATTGTCGGTTAAAAAAACATAAAGTGGCTGGTAAAAACATTTAGTGGCTGGTAGATTTTGAAATCTACCAGACACACTGGCCGGTGGACAAAAAAGTTAATTTCCATGCCTGGTTTTCTACTTGAGAGGTAGGATTCAAACCAAAATTGAATGTGGACAATTTGGAAAGAAGAACACAATGGTTGACTGTGTCGAAAGCCTTTTTTAGGTCAAGAAAAACTGCCCCTACACACGCTTATTGTCAAGAGACTGCTTAATTTTCTCCAGAAAAACATTTAACGCAGATTCCGTTGAATGGTGGGCACGGAAACCAAACTGCATAGGATGAAGTAGGGTCTGGCCCTCGCTCAAATGCTCAATGAGTTGCTTAGCCACCCATTTTTCTATGATTTTAGAGATGACCGGAAGTAAACTTATTGGACGGTAGTTCTTCATGTTGGTCTTATCCCCTGATTTAAATATAGGTGTGATCATGGCAACTTTCCAAGCTGAAGGCACAATTGATTGTTGAATGGAGAGATTTATAAGGTGTTTGATTGGCTTTATAATGCAATCTTTATGCTGTTTTAAAAAATGTGTATCAATGCCATAGCTATCTCTGGCCTTTGAGTTATTCAGAGCATCTATCATTTTAACAACCTCTCTGTCTGATATCTCCTTTACGGTGAAAACAGACTGCTCCTGATTTACTGGATTGTATTTACATACATGTGAAGAGAAGAGATTGGTAATTTCTTTGACTGAATCAATGAAATATGCATTTAGGTTGGTTGCCAAGATGGTGGGATTGGACTCTATCACATTGTTAATCTTAAACTCTAACGATTTATTTTCCCTTGTGTGTTCCTTTCCTGTTAATTTATTCAGTTGCTGCCATATCTTTTTACTGTTCCCATTGGCACATTTAATGACGTTAAGAAAATAATTTGCTTTGGTTTTTCTCAAGACTTGGATCACTTTGTTCCTTACTGAAACAAATTTCTGCCTACACCCAGGGCATCCAAGATGTAGGTGACTTTGTTTCTTCAGTAGAACACAAATGTAGATTTTTAACGAAAACCGGTGCAGTCTGCCAGCCATATAATGCACAGTAGGGGTGGGCGATATGACCTAAAATTAATATCACGGTATTTTTCATCTTTTGAACGGTGACGGTATATCACGGTATTACTTTTTTTTGGTACATTTTGGGAGGAGTAGCTTGTCCTGTCCCTTTAGTATGTGAATAAAGTTAATATTTTTTAGAATATAAAGAGTAAATGTTAGGCATCCTTATCAAAAAGAGACATGGGAGAGTATTATGCATTCTCAACATATTTATTTTGCAAAAAAAAACTAAAGATCTTACTTAGCAGTGTACAACAAAACAAAAATGATTTTTTATTGAAATTTAATTTCTGCAATATTTCAAACCTTTAAATAAATGGGGGAAATCAACCCATGGCGACAGTTTAAAAGTAGACCAATTCTGTGGGGAAAAACGTGGACTTGGCAACCCTGCATCCAACACGAGCTGCTGGAGTTAATGTCATTGCACACATGAGTATGAAATTTTCGTCCAAGATTTTTGCACGTTAAAAAAAAAATACAGGTTATGTTAATCGAGTTTACACACTGCCTCTGAAACTTTCGTCCGTCATAAAAAAAAAATTCAGATCGTGTTTGATTTTCTGCATTTTCGCTTCCATAATAAGCATTTTGATAAAGATGGCGAATATGAGAAAACTAAAAAAAAAAACGCATACGAAAATCAGACTCAGTGTACTTGACCTTTAGATTTGAATGATCACAGGTCGAAAGTAAAGAAAGACGACAAACATAGACTGGAGGATTTGCTGCAATCTTGTACTCACTGACAAATATCTATTATAAGATGTGCTGCTCCTTTACACAGAGTGTGCGTTATCGCAAAATCGAAAGTAAAAGTAAACAGCACGAGCACTCAGTTAAAAGCGATTTCTATACCCTGCATATTGAAAGTGCGAAAATTATATACAATTTTAGAATATTTGCGGGTGCGCCGATAAGAAAAAAATATGGAGCTCAACTAAATATCGTGCCAATTTTGTTATTGGCTATGTAGTGTGGGGCTCCGGTGGGCCAAGCTTCTGATTGGGTGGCCATGGAGCCGGGCCTGTAAGGAACTATAGAACTAAGAGCATTCTAGAAAGAGCTTTGTGATTGGATGGAAATTTTAAGCATCATGCAAGGACATGCAACTGATATAAATATTTTAGGGGGGAGTATGTGGGAGTATTTGGCCGCTATTCGCAGAGAATTTAGTAACGTCAATGATTCTAATAAGCTCGGGCCGGTCGCGTTCTCCTCGCGCCCGCTCAATTTGTGATCCGCTGTGTAAATCCTTCGGCCGTCCCAATTGCCACTCCGCCCCTGGTATAGGCTACAGGCCCGACCTTTCTTCACGATGTTTCACCAGTCTTTTAATGGCCACTCCCCTTTTACCTACCACCTGCAAAGCTGATACAAATATGTTTTACTTTTTTATTTACAACTAGATATATAGTATAAGGACAGGTATTAAGACCACAACTGAACTTTTGAAGAAAATTTGATGCCTTATTTAGAATTAGCTATTATTGATGTAAATGCAGCCGTTCGAGGCACAAAATTGATTTATTACGGTATTGACAGTATTAGAAAATCCATGTTGCGGCGCAATGTCACACCGGTGATGACTATGACACCGGTGTACCGCCCACCCCAATGCACAGACAAATCCAAATTATACCCTGCGGCTCGTGGCGATACACTGATGTCCTAAGACACTAAACGATCGTGTTTTTGCGAGAAACTGAACAGTATATATATAATTTTTTACCTTTGATACACAGCCACGTCCATCTGTCCTGAGCACGAGCTCATCATCCGGCGCGTTACACGTGTACGCGCTCTGGAGTAGAATACGCAAACACCGGAAGGGGAAATCTGTGAAAAAACAACAATCCCGGATGAGTTTGCGCAAGCAAACGTAATCTTTTAGCTTTAAATTGGTTTGAACAATCAGGATAAGTGCAAGTAATTACCATTTTAAATAGCCCTTTTTAATATAGACCCTTTTACAGCCCACGTGATCAAATAGTTGCTCGCACATTTTGGCAACGGAAGTGGTGTTGTTCCCCACTGGCTCTAACGTGTTAGCAACTAAAGTTTATCAAAACGGTTTCCCAGCATCAAAATGTCTGGTTGTTGTGTTTACGGTTGCACTAATAGATATTCCACCAAGGGGCTTAAGTTTTATAGGATTCCGACAGGATCACGGCCGTTTCAGAAGAACCGGTGGCGTCTGTGGCTGCAGGCGACTATAGGGATAGTTCACCCAAAAATGAAAATTTGATGTTTATCTGCTTACCCCCAATGCATCCAAGATGTAGGTTACTTTGTTTCCTCAGAAAAACACAAACGAAGATTTTTAACAAAAACCGGTGCAGTCTGCCAGTCATATCATGGACATGGATGGGCACCAACCCTTTAAAAGTAAACAAAAACATGCACAGACAAATCCAAATTACACCCTGTGGCTCGTGATGATACATTGATGTCTTAAGACACGAAACGATCGATTTTTGTGAGAAACTGAACAGTATTTATATCATTTTTTACCTTTGATACACAGCCACGTCCATCTGTCATGAGCACGAGTTTGGCATCAGTCACGTCACATGTGCACGCGCTCTAACGTAGAATATGCAAAGGGTTTTCACCCTTTCTTCTCCATATCAGTGGTTCTCTTGAGATGCATTTAACCTCCTGGGGTTGAAAGGGACACCGGCGTCGCAAGTTGCATGTTTTAAAGAGAGGAGCAAAAAGAACCTAAAATGCTTGGTAATTTCTGATCGTACATATAAGAGTAATACATCGTTTAAATCTGTAAAGGGTCTACTTTTATTTGTGTACTCTCACAATATCAGCAAAACATACTTTTGCAAAACAAAGAAAATAAACAGGGTTCGCATTCAGCAGTCTCAAGGTGCGTTCACACCGGACGCGAATGAAGCGGCAAGCGCGAGTGATTTACATGTTAAGTCAATGCAAAGACGCGAATAGCCATCCTGTGGCGCGAAACGCGCGAATGAAGCATTGAGTGTTTCAAGCGATTGCCGCGCGAAACGCGCGAGTTCAAAAATCTGAACTTTGGCGAAAATCCGCGCCGCGTAAACCAATCAGGAGCTTGCTCTAGTAGTGATGGAGGCAGAAATCCGAAACAACAAAGGCGGACAAAATCACCGTTGCTGTCTGTGGTTACTCGGAGCTGTACGATACATCTTTGGACTTTTGTAGAAACAGGAATACAAAGGATCTTGCTTGGAAGAAAGTGAGTGAAGAGGTCAGACAATCTGGTTAGTTTTAAAAAACGCTCTTTACTCAATTTGACATACATATTGAGACTACAAGCAAGCTAAAGCTGGCAAATTGAGCTCATTCACCTATTTTACAACTACTTTCCCGCTGACAAGTGGGAAACGCCCCTCCCATGACGCGAAATTCGCGTTTGTTGTGAAGAAAATGTCACGCGCAAATGGCGCGAGTAAACTCAAATGTTCAAGCGTTCAACTACGCGCGAATAGCGTCCGGTGTGAACGCACCATCAGTCTCCACACATATCTTTTTGAAATGTGTCTTTTAAATGAACTAATACTCTGCGATTACATGACACACACACATAAGATACATACCTATTGGAAGCTTGATATTTCTAATTTTAGATGATGTAACTCTTGCCGAAAACAAATATTCTCTGATGAAGTAATCCGTATAAAACCAACACAATGTCCAGTCTATCCTGTCTGCTTCATTATTTTTAATTAGATCACGCGCACAAGCTACTTTTGCTTTTCATATTATAATCGTCCACGTGAGGGTGCCGCGCCAAAAGTAGACGCCCACATCACGGTAAACAAAGGAGCAAGACTTTTCTTTCAATAATAATGTTTCCTTCCTGACTTTCTGGTCTGTACAAATGTGTTTATGCAAACACCTCGCCATGGACGGCTCTATACGTAGGCTATATGTTAATGTCTCTCACCTTCTGAGCAGGAAGCTGCCAGGGAGTCTACCTTCCAAGGTAAGAGGGGCGTCATGTTTGGGGGTGTACTTTGTTTTAGTAATGTGACATCCAAACACGTATCTACCAGATCTATGGGTTAAAGTTAACGGCTAAGACAAAGAATCAAAGCATTCACCAAGACCATTACTGTCCACCCTATCTAAAGTCTTCTGAAAGGTTTTTGCGGGGAGGGCTCTAACTGACAATGGATGAGAGTATCCTATATTGGTGTATTTTCACCCTACCAATACTGCAGCTAAACCTACCCCACACAGAAAACTACTGGCAATTTTTAATTTTATACAGGCAGAATCGTATATATGTTGTGTTTTCTTTTTGTTGTTATTTAAGTAATATTTTTCATTTTAATCTAGAGCATAGACAGTATGTGTACTGTAACAGAACAAGTATACATTCCACTTTAAACCTCTCAGTTAAATAATTACGCCCTCAATTTTTTAAAGATCTTTAAATGGTTAAACACATTTGTGTGTCACTAAAGCGGGGTGCGCTGTCTATTGTCTTTAAATGAAACTTTAGTTTTCTAATTTCTTTAAAAACAGCCCAATGACCAGCGTTGTTTCTTCAGATCATTAATGCACCCTAGTGCTTTTCTCACATGAGTAGAGAGCTCTTTGGATGTGTTTTTTTTTAATTCATGTGACACGTAATTTTTAATTCAGAAAAAACGTTTCTCATTTGACAGACCTACGTTTCAACTCAGGGTGCTTAACAACCGCAGAAGATACATGTTGTTTTCTAATGTTCATGAAACCTATATTGGTGTAAATGTTCTTACCTAGACCACAAAACTTATGCATTTTGACTATTTGACTATTTTGTAGGCGTAATGTCATTTAAATGGCTTACTAAAAGATTAAAGCATCAACATCTGTGATTTTCAAAATTAAAGAGATAAGTATTGTCATCATTACTTTTTGACCCCAATAAACTGGTAATAATTTTCTATGCAAGTGACACAATATACAGTTCTCATATTATGTGTGTAAACGGCAGTGCTAAAACATTTGCCAGTATTTCTGCATGCCAACAGATTTTTGTCAGGAATGTCTAAGAATCTAAGAATCACAGTGTTTTGCAAATTACATTTTTTCTTACACCACTAGATTTTAGTCATATCATCAAGATTTCAGATGGTCGTTCACATTTTGTTTGTGGGACTATTTATGTTTTTAGGTAAAGACATCATAATAGGAATTAATTTAAATGAAGAATTTAAGTAACAGTCGTTCTCTTTGAGATGATTCTTTTTAGTCTGTCCACAAAGTGCGATCACATGAAGCATCAGCATGAAAATTAAGTATGTTTACATCTTAAAACTATTACAACTGAAACAAATTAAACTATGGCACTGAAGTTCCACATTCTTTAAAGTTTGATTGAGGATGAGCACATACATATTCATTTAAGAAAATCATTAAACAGTTGACTAAACTTTTTATTATTTTGACAAACCTCCATTTCAAATTATTTTCCCCCGAGGTGTTTATCCGCAAAATCTTGTTCAAAACATTCTGCTCGACATAAAAAAATTAAAGGATGTTTTCAGAGAAGTTTTAATAATCATAATCTAGTGAGGTTGTGAGAGGTCTGGCATTGCGAACATTTGTGGTGTCAGGTGAAGTTTCCGTGGGGCATCTGTTGGATTGTTAGGTAAAGTTGAGAAAGTTAATATTTTTTTCTGAGAAAACAGGGATTTTTATTTATAATATGGATCTGGTGAATGTGGCTTTAATCCGATGTTCAGGTGGCAGTATGAGATTACATAGATAAAGCAGAAGTCGATAACAACAAACAAAAAAAACAGTGGTCGGGGTTATTGCTTTTTAACACACCAATCTATGCTATTGTAAAATCTTGTTTCATTTTAGTGAATTTTGTTCATTTAGTTACATTTGTTTTTCTTTATATTCACTCTTAGATTTTTCAAGTCTCAATACTAGCACAATCACCCACACAAGCACAAACATACTAAAACACAAACTAAAACATACATGCAACTAAAGCACAAACACAAACATACAAATTAAAAACACAAACATACATGCAAACAAACATAAAAAACACATGCAAACTAAAACACAAACTGAAACATACATGCAACTAAAGCACAAACATGTAAACTAAAACACAAACTAAAACATACATGCAACTAAAGCACAAACACGCAAACTAAAACACAAACTGAAACATACATGCAACTAAAGCACAAACACAAACGTGCAAATTAAAAACACAAACATACATGCACACAAACAAAAAAACACATGCAAACTAAAACACAAACATAAACACATGCAAACTAAAACACAAACATAAAAAACACATGCAAATTAAAACACATACTGAAACATACATGCAACTAAAGCACAAACATGTAAACTAAAGGAACTAACATGTTTTCACGGTTGCTTGGACTGAATACCTGGCTACAAAGAACCTGCAGTCTAAAAGGAGTCAACTTCATTGACAACTTCAATCTTTTCTGGGGCCATAGACAACTGTTCAAACTGGACGGCCTTCACCCAAACAAACTTGGTGCGAGAGTGCTTAAGGACAATATCTATTTTTCACTCCGGCATCCTTCAGTAGAATGTGTGAGTCCACCCAACATGAATGGCACACACACACTTGGACAAAGTGACGACAGGACATCTTAGCAGCTTCAGATTCAACATGTGGCCAACACAACCAACAAGGACACTGACAACGCCACGCAGCCACAACAAGCACTGCTTATGGACACTTTCCTGGCTGAGCCCTGCCCACAGAGCTTATCACAGGCCAGACTGTGACGTACTGCAACAACTCAGCACCGAAGGATGACTTTCTGGTAAACAGTCAGGGAAGCCAGGACAACAACATATTTCAGCCACCGGAAACACCAGAGCACCATTCACCAGACACATTGTCCCTCTCTCCAGCATCTCCACTTTTAAGCTTCTCACAGAAAATGGAGGAACTGGTATATGCTGGAACCAGACTCTCACACTCTTTTGCTGCAAGCCTCCAGTTATCATCTAAAAAACGGCAGGCACCACAACCACCAAAGCCTGTGGGCCCAGCTCACCCTCCTCCTCCTGTGAGAGCTCTCCGGCCGCTGCCACAACGTCAGGGCTCAAACCCTCCTGCATCTGCTGTGAGTGAACCAAAAACAACTGATAACAGCTCTCAGTGATATGTGTCGGGTCCCCGCTACGGTAGCAGCAACAATCAGGAATGTTTACAGAACAAGCGGGAACCCAGTGTGCCTGTAGCTTTCCCTATTTCTGTTTTAATATGTGATAGAAAGTCTAAGGCCCTTTCAAATCGTACAGTTCACACATCTAATCTGAGGCTTATTAGGCATCAAACTAAGATTGCTCTAGAGACAAAAAGTGCTGCCATCAAGCTAGCATTTTTAAATGTTCGCTCACTAAAAAATAAATCACTTCTGATCAATGATTTTATAACCACAAACAACCTGGATTTTATGTTTTTAAATGAAACATGGCTAGAAGACAGCTGCAGTGCAACAGTCCTCAATGAAGCAGTCCCTCCTAACTTTACTTTCATGAATGTCTGGAGAGCCGTCAAGAGAGGCGAGTTGTAGCTGCTCTATTTAAAGATGTCTATCAATGCAAGCAAGTGTCATTTGGTCAGTACTTGTCTTTTGAATATCTAGGGATTGTACTTAAAGGTACTCCACGCATTCTGTTTATCATTATTTACAGGCCCCCAAAATACTCTCCGGCCTTTGTTGAAGAGTTCACAGAACTGCTTTCAATGATTTGTTCAGAGTTTGACTGTTTTGCTATTGCAGGGGGATTTTAATGTTCACATAGAAAATGCAGAAAGCAAAACTACAAAAGAAATTATAACGGTTTTGAACATGTTTGACCTGATTCAGCATGTGCATGGGCCTACACACAATCGTGGACACACTCTTGATTTACTCATCAGTAAGGGTCTAAACATTTCATCCACTGTTATCAAGGATGTAGCACTATCTGATCACTTCTGTATTTTCTTTGATATATTGATCTCTGCTACCACTGAATCTAGATCAGTCTCTGTCAGAAAGAGATGCATTAACGATAACACTAGTGTGCTATTTATGAAGGCTATATCTTCAATGCCAAGCATTTCTGCAGACTCTGTTGATTTTCTCCTGGAGTCATTTAACTCAAAAGTTAAGAATGTCATTGATGACATTGCACCTGTGAAGGTCAGACAGATGACTGGCAAGAAATCACCGTGGAGAAAATCAACAGCAGTACAGAGTATGAAAAGACAATGCAGAAAAGCTGAGCGGATGTGGCGGAAGACAAAACTTGAAATTCACTATAGCATCTATAAAGACAGCCTTCATGCTTTCAATGTTGAACTAGGTAAAGCTAGACAAACATTCTTCTAGAACCTTATAAACAGCAACTTAAACAACACTCGGACTCTTTTTGCTACCGTTGAGAGACTAACAAACCCCCCTAGTCAGATCCCTATTGAAATGCTATCCGACAGCAAATGCAATGAGTATGCTTCCTTCTTTTCTGAGAAGATCAAAAATATCAGAAAGACAATTAGCACACCCTCAATTTATGCAGAGGTCAGACAGATTCGACCGCAGTTTCAAAAAGTCGTTACTATGTCTGCTTTTGAAGCAATCGATAGCAACATTTTAGAAGAAATAGTACAGCACCTTAAATTATCAACCTGCTACCTTGACACACTTCCCACATCTTTTTTCAAAAGTGTGCTTAACTGTTTAGAAGTAGATCTCTTAGAAGTGGTGAACACCTCACTTCTCTTTGGGACTTTTCCGAACTCCCTGAAAACCGCAGTTGTTAAGCCCCTTCTGAAAAAGAGCAATCTTGATAACACCATACTGAGCAACTATAGACCAATATCAAATCTTCCTTTTATAGGAAAGATTATTGAAAAGGTTGTTTTTAATCAGCTGAACCACTACATAAACTCAAATGGATACCTGGACCATTTCCAATCTGGTTTCAGACCACATCATAGCACAGAGACAGCGCTCATAAAGATAATAAATGATATTAGTCTAAATTCTGATTCTGGCAAAATATCAGTGCTGGTATTACTAGATCTCAGTGCTGCGTTCGACACTGTCGATCATAACATTCTTTTAGATAGATTGGAAAACTGGGTCGGGCTTTCTGGGATGGTTCTCAAATGGTTCAGGTCATACTTAGAAGGGAGAGGCTATTATGTGAGTATAGGAGAACATAAGTCTAAGTGGACGTCCATGACATGCAGAGTCCCACAAGGCTCAATTCTAGCGCCGCTGTTGTTCAGCCTGTATATGCTCCCACTAAGTAAAATAATGAAAAAGAACCAAATTGCATATAACAGCTATGCAGATGATACCCAGATTTACCTAGCCTTATCGCCAAATGACTACAGCCCCATTGACTCCCTCTGCCAATGCATTGATGGAATTAACAGTTGGATGTGCCAAAACTTTTTACAGTTAAACAAGGAGAAAACGGAAGTCATTGCATTTGGAAACAAAGATGAAGTTCATAATGTAAATGCGTACCTTGACACTAGGGGTCAAAAAACAAAAAATCAAGTAAAGAATCTTGGTGTGATTCTGGAGTCAGACCTCAGTTTCAGTAGTCATGTCAAAGCAGTAACTAAATCAGCATATTATCATCTCAAAAACATTGCAAGAATTAGATGTTTTGTTTCCCGTCAAGATTTGGAGAAACTTGTTCATGCCTTTATCAGCAGCAGGGTGGACTATTGTAATGGTCTCCTCACTGGCCTTCCCAAGAAGACCATTAGACAGCTGCAGCTCATACAGAACGCTGCTGCCAGGATTCTGACTAGAACCAGAAAATCAGAGCATATTACACCAGTCCTCAGGTCCTTACACTGGCTTCCAGTTATGTTTAGGATAGATTTTAAAGTACTTTTACTTGTTTATAAAGCACTCAATGGCCTAGGACCTACATACATTGCAGATATGCTCACTGAATACAAACCCAACAGACAACTCAGATCACTAGGATCGAGTCAGTTAGTAATATCAAGGGTTCACACAAAACAAGGGGAATCCGCTTTTAGCTATTATGCCGCCCGCAGTTGGAACCAGCTTCCAGAAAAAATCAGATGTGCTAATACATTAGACACATTTAAATGCAGACTCAAAACTCACCTGTTTAGTTGTGCATTTATTGAATGAGCACTATGCTGCGTCCGAACAGATTGCATTATTTTATGTATAATCATTTCTACTGTTTTAATTAATTTTTAAATCAATTTTAAAATAATTTAAAATGTTCTTAAATCTGTTTATGTGATTATGACTATGATTTTTATGCTATTGTGATTTTAATTCCTTTTTATGTACAGCACTTTGAATTACCATTGTGTATGAAATGTGCTATATAAATAAACTTGCCTTGCCTTGCCTAAAGCACAAACAAGTGCACATACAAACATGTACAAACACAAATATGTATGCAAACAAACACAAACATGCAAACTAAAACACAAAAATACAAACACAGCCATCTGCACGCACACACACACACACACACACACACACACACACACACACACACACACACACACACACACACACACACACACAAACACACAGCTGTAGTGTTTTCTAAATGTCTCTGTTCTTGTGTTTAGATGCCTGTTTTCTCACACTGGATCCAAACACAGCAAACTCTGAACTCAGTCTGTCTGAGAAGCTGTTACTGGGAGATTGAGTGGAGTAGTGATAGATGTGTGTGTATATCAATATCATATAAGAGCATCAGCAGGAAGGGAGATGGTAGTGAGTGTTTGTTTGGATATAATGATCAGTCCTGGAGTTTGTTCTTCTCTCCTTCCAGATACTCATTCACACACAATAACATATGGACTGATCTCCCTGTAGAGTCCATCAGCAGTAGAATAGGAGTGTTTGTTGATCACAGTGCAGGAACTCTGTCCTTCTACAGCGTCTCTGACACAATGAGCCTCATCCACACAGTCCACACCACATTCACTCAGCCGCTATATCCTGGGTTTTTTGTTTGGTCTGGATCATCAGTGAAATTGTGTTGAAGGCACAATATTGTAAAATATTTGTAATGAAATATCCCAAAACCATTTGCACATGTAATATAGTTCATGCAGTTGTGTACTTGCATTATCCCAAAAGTTCCCAAAGATGTGTTGTGACACTGTCACACAAGAAACATTTTATTGCAATGATTTAATGTATAGTAGAATTTTAAGTGTTTTACATGTTTTTTAGTCCATTTTATTCATCTTAACATTGTAAATGTGTGTATGTCTTTAAGAAATGCATGGCTGGCCTGTGATGTGACCAGTCAAGTCACATGACAGGAAGCAGGAACTGTATAAAGAGAGCAGCATGCCAAACAAACAGGTCCAAATTATAGTCCTATTGCGTTGACATCTAATACTGGTAAAATAATGGAAAAAATGGTGAATGAAAGGTTAATGTATCATGTGGAAACTAATAAATTCTAAATCCAAATTTCAGAGTGATTTAAGAGAGGGAGAAATACAATGGATCCGGCTGTGTGTTTAGAACACGAGATAAGAAAAGCACAAGTAAATAGAGTGAGGTGGCTGTCTTTTTTGACATAGAGAAAGCATATGACATG
The DNA here is from genome assembly GCF_049309525.1 of Garra rufa. Taxonomy (NCBI): domain Eukaryota; kingdom Metazoa; phylum Chordata; class Actinopteri; order Cypriniformes; family Cyprinidae; genus Garra; species Garra rufa. Next base: position 49,276,780 of record NC_133362.1, read on the forward strand.
ATGTGGAGAGAAGGGTTGGTAATTAAACTGTATAAGTTAGGTATCAAAGGTCAAATGTATAGATGGATCAAGGATTTTTTTTTTTTTTTTTTTATCAGGGAGAACATTAAAAGTGAGGAAACAGTTATTTAGAAAAGTTTGCAATCGAAAATGGTACTCAAGGAAGTATAGTAAGTCATTTTTTGTTTTCCATTATGATAAATTATGTATTTAAAGATTTGAATAATGGGCTGGGGTTCTCACTCTTCAAGGATGAAGGGGCAATCTGGAAAAAGGGAAGGAATATTGATTAGATCTGTGTTAGATTATGGTTGTATGGTATATGGATCAGCTGCAGAGATGTCTCTCAAAAAGTTAGATAATATACAGTTTCAGGTATTGAGACTATGTGCATGAGCTATAAAAACTACACCAATTACAGCCAGTGGCGGAGCCAGTAATTCACAAATAAATTGTTAAAAAATCATACAATGTGATTTCCGGATTTTTATTTATAAATTCTGTCTCTTACAGTGGAAATGCACCTATGCTGAAAATTGTAGACCCCTCCATGATTTCTAAGTAAGAGAACTTGCAAAATCACAGGTGATCAAATACTTATTGACCTCACTGTATATGCATCACATTAAAGAACATTTCTCAAATGCATATACTAAAATATATTCTGCAATTCGAGATCACAATACAAGGCGCAAGCTTCTATCAGCTGTGTATTTTTTTTATTTGTAAGTTAATGCACAAGTAAATGCATTTATATTAGAAAATATGTGCTAATTTGTTTTTCTCTCATTAATTTGTAAAGTACAAACAAACAATTTAAATGCATAAAATAACTAATTTTACATTCTGGCATTTATGTGCTGTTGACTTCCGGCCTTTTTCACATTCTTATCACTATTTGCATGACTCATCCACGAGTACATGTTGGAGAACAAGCTTTTGGGGGTTTTGAGAACCATAAACAAGCTGACTTCGCAATAGTGAGCTCCTACAAAAATAGTCAAATTCACTCAGTGTTACTTGATCTAATTCAAAAATATCTCAATTACAATTAAGTGAAAATTAATTGTGTTCAGTTTTGTTTTAGTCACTAAAACAGTCCAGTACTTTATAGTCCAGAGGTTCTCAACTCTGGCCCTCGAGGTCCACTTTCCTGCAGAGTTTACCTCCAACCTTGATCAAACTCACCTGCCTGTAACTTTCTAGTAATGATGAAGAGCTTGATTAGCTTGTTCAGGTGTGTTTGATTAGGCTTGGAGATAAACTCTGCAGGAAAATGGACCTCGAGGGCCAGAGTTGAGAACTGTTATAGTCAAACACATTTTTATATTGAAATAATGAAGATTATTGTGCCACCCCAGACTGGTTGCTGGCCCCTCCCTGGCCACCCCTATGAAAACATGTTGGCTCTGCCACTGATTACAGCACTACAGGTTGAAATGGGGGAAATGTCATTGGAAATGAGAAGGGTACAGCTATCAGTGAATTACTAGGTTAATTTACAACGCCATAGTCAAGATCATCCAACACTAGACACTTTAAAGCCGTGTTGGGAAAAAGAGAGGAGGGAAACTAAAAGTTTTGGATGGACAGAGATACAGAAAGCAACAGAACTTAAAGTTAATCAATTAAATGTTAGTCCAACTGTTCCATTACCAGTAATAAATCCTTGGTTACTTCCAGATGCTATAGCTGATTTTACATTGTTACAACAGAAAAACAAGGGTAAGGAATGTAATTTATATAATGTGCAGACATATATTAATGAGTACTACAGTTATGTTCAGATCTACACCGATGCATCAAAGAGTTCAGACAACAAGATAGGAGTAACATTTACTGTTCCAGAGTTTCATTTATCAAAAAGGAAAAGGATCAGGGATGAGCTATCTGTTTATACAGGTGAAATGGTTGCAGTATTATTAGCAATACAGTGAATAGAAGAAATAAGACCTGTGAAATCAGTTATTTGTTCAGACTCCTGTTCAGCATTAGCTAGTTTACAGTACAGTCATTCGGAAGGTAGACCAGGTATTTTAATGGAAATAATGCAAACAATATACAGAATTCAAATGATGGGGGTTACAGTGGAATTTATGTGGATGCCTGCACATATTAGTATAGAAGAATATAAAGAAGCAAAAGAAGCGGTTAAAAACAATGACATTACTTGTTACTAATTGTTAATTTAGGTAAGAATGAAATTAAGAGTATTATCAAGAAGAGACTGAAGGAAAGGTGGCAAATAAAGGTTTTATATAATTCATAGGAAAGTGGGAGAGAAAAACAGGAGAGATGAAATAGCAATATCAAGGATGAGATTTGGACACACAAGATTAAATAGTACACTTTATAAAATTGGTAAACATGATACGTGAGGTGTGAATTTTGTGGGCAAGAGGAAACAGTGGAACATGTTATAATGCATTGTCAGAAATATGAGACTGAAAGAAGGTTAATTCATAATTTATGAGGGGGAGGGGGGGGGGGGGGGGGTGGTGGTAAGTCGTCTTGATCCACACTCCATACCAGTTGGTGGCAGAAATACACCATTTTGTTGTTTGTCAACCGCTAATAAAATTTTAAGAAGAAGAAGAACAAACAGGTTCACACACCTAAATTGAGGAGTTTCCCTTCTGTGGACTTAACTTTCCAGAATCACTTTCAGCAAATTGGATTATCACTAATTTTGGATTGTATATACACTGGTGGACATCTTGAGTTTTTTTTTAGTACACTAGGATTCTTGGACTGTTTTAGGGTATGGTGCAATGGACTGTTTGCTTTTAACAGACTGAGTTTTCCTGGTTTTATTGTGTTGTTTTACATGCTATAGCAAACAATTTAAAATAAGGTTAAATTTCCATAACTAACATTAACAAAAGTAATCTCTGTGTGGAGCAGTGGCTGTTGTCAGGCTCCTTGTGCAAACAAAAATCTCACTGGATTATTACAATTAATGGCAAAATGAATGTTTGGAAATGTAAACTTATATTTCCTACTAACACACTACAGCAAAAGATAGAAATAGCTGTACATTGAAATGTACAAATTCACTAAAGAAACTAGTGTATAGTAAGTCTAAGGAAAGTTTTATTTGATAAATAATTACTATTTGTCAAATAGTACTATTTGGCTTACCTTCACCCTCTACACTTTCTAATGGTGTTGTAATGTGACATCTACAAATAAAAAAAAAACAATAATCAAAAAATCATGTTTACATAGCATGTATCCAATCAGTGTAGCAATCATTTCAGAGAGTGGCAAAATGCTGAAGACCATGGGCCAGTTGTGGACAGTCTTAAGAACTTATCTGACCAACTAGCAGTTAGTAAGCAGTTAATTACTTGTTTGTCATAAATTTGACAAACATTATGCAACTGGCTTAAAGTTAAGACCAGTCTAAAACAATATAAGTGACTAACGTTTAATACTAATGTAAGCAGTTCATGCAACAGGCACTGGATCTTCCAGATACTTCTATATATAATAGCTAATAATAGTAAATCTAGTTTACTACAAGTGACTACAATATAAGTGTAAATAGACCTACCACACTAGTTTACATGTTCTGTTTTATAGAAAACATCAATAAAGCTGATTACTTTTCACTACTTGACACAGGACTTCATAAACACTGAGTCAAATGACAAAACATGTTAGCTGTAAGTCAAAAACCATAATAAAATACCTTTTTTCCACATTTGTTACATCTGGAGCTTTCGATCACACCATATGGTAGGTCAAAATGAACGAAAAGATCCACTGGGCCACAAACCGTACGTAACTTTGTGACCCATTTTCGGATTTTTCCTTTTGTGCCTATTGTGAATTGTAAACAGAAATTGCGCCAACAGAGCTAAAAAAAAAAAAAAAAAAAGAAAATTAAAGAATATATTTACATTTAACCAACTGTGTAGATGAGCACTTTATTGAGATCAATCATTGAGAAAGTTTATGTTAGGGAAACAAACAAGTCACGTCTGAAATTAATAAAGTGGATGCAAAAGAAAGGATTACTCCATAGTAAAATGAAATGCAGGCAATGCATCATTACAGAATTGTAAACAAGATGACAATTCCAGAAAATGTAGCATAATGCTTCCGGTTCATTTATACAGAATTCACATTCATTGGTCACTTCAATTTTACATTTTAATATAATCTTTTCTAGAGAAAATTATTTAAATAATTTTGTAATCTCTTTAATCTTATTGTTGTTGTTTTTGTGAAATGTTGTGAAAATGACACTGTCTACACCGGACGCGAGCGGCGTGACAAAATACCTATGATACCTGAACCTATGATGCTGTCTATACTGGATGCGGAGAGGCGCGACATGGCAAATCCCTAAACTGCTGTCGCGTTCTATTTATGACGTGCTCACACAAAGTTTAAAAGACTCTATGTACCCATAAATACACATGAACTAGACAAAATGACAAGTAACATGGGCACTATCTTCTCTAATACATTAGAAGCTGTTGCCCCCATCAAGCTAAAAATGTTAGAGAAAAACGTACGGCGCCATGGTACAACAGTAATACCCATTCTCTCTCAAAAAAAAACCTCGTAATCTTGAGCACAAATGGAGAAAAACTAACTTGGAAGTTTTTAGAATTGCATGGAAAAACAGTATGTCCAACTATAGACAGACTTTAAAAAGCTGCTAGAGTCGAGTACATCCACCAACTCATAGAACCCCCCCCCCCCCCCCAAAACAATCCAAGGTTTTTATTTAGCACAGTGACTAGAATAACAAATAACCAAACGCCACATAACCTAAATATTCCTGCACAGTTTAATAATAATGACTTTATGATTTTCCTTACTGATAAAACAGACAATATCAGAAATACAATAACAAACCCACTAAATTACTAAAAGAGTTGTTATCTGTAGTAGAAGTACCGCTTCTCAATATTATTAACTCATTGTTATCTTTAGGTCATGTACCAAAACCATTCAAACTGGCGATTAAGCCTCTTATTAAGAAACCACAGCTAGACCCTAGTAAACTGGCAAATTACAGATCCATCGCTAATCTTCCATTTATGTTTAAAATTTTAGACAAAGTTCTCAATGAAAAAGTGCTCATTTGTGCTCCTTCTCTTTGAAGACTTTCAGTCAGGTTTTAGGCCCCATCATAGCACAGAAACTGCACTTGTAAAAATCACAAATGACTTGCTACTTGCGTCAGATCAAGGCTGCGTCTCATTGCTAGTTTTACATGATCTTAGTGCTGCGTTCGACACTATAGATCATGACATACTCATAGATCGATTACAAAGCTATACAGGTATTCAAGGGCAGGCTTTAAGATGGTTCAGATCATACCTGTCCGATCGCTACCACTTTGTTTATTTAAATGGGGAGTCATCGCAGCTAACACCAGTAAAGTATGGAGTGCCACAAGGATCTGTCCTAGGTCCACTACTATTTTCAATTTACATGTTACCCCTTGGTAATATTATTAGGAAATATGGGATTAGTTTCCATTGTTATGCTGATGATACTCAACTATATATTTCAACAAGACCAGATGAAACTTCTAACTTAGCAAAGTTAACAGAGTGTGTTAAAAATGTTAAAGACTGGCTGACCAATAATTTGGACCAAAAAACCAGTACACAGAATCTCTTGAATTGCAATTTGCAACTAGACGGATGTACTGTTATTTCCTCTACGGTCAAAAATCTGGGTGTTATATTAGACAGCAACCTGTCTTTTGAAAATCATATTTCTAATGTTACAAAAACGGCATTCTTCCATCTTAGAAACATTGCTAAGCTACGGAACATGTTTCCTGTTTCTGATGCAGAAAAGTTAGTTCATGCATTCATGACATCTAGACTGGATTAATGTAATGCACTACTAGGTGGTTGTCCTGCATCTTGTCCTTGCCAGATCAAGAAAATATGATCATATTACCCTAATTTTACAGTTTTTGCACTGGCTGCCTATTAGGTTCCGTATCACCCACAAAATATTACTTCTTACCTATAAGGCCCTTGCATACCTATAAGGCCAAGCTCCTGCATACCTAACTAGTCTCCTACCACGCTACAATCCATCACGCTCCCTAAGATCGCAAAACTCTGGACTTTTGGTAGTACCTAGGATAGTCCACTAAAGGAGGGAGAGCCGTTTCACATTTGGCTCCTAAACTCTGGAATAGCCTTCCTGATAACGTTCGGGGTTCAGACACACTCTCTATGTTTAAATCTAGATTAAAGACTCATTTCTTTAGCCAAGCATTTACATAATGTATCTCATAACCTTGTTCTTCAGTTACATCTGATCAAATGCACATCAACATTCTTCAGCTTGGGCTGAACACATAATTTTTGCTTGGTTGGAACAGCAGCTATGCTAATTATTTATCTATTTGTTTCTCTGTAACTAGGAATTACACAAGATTCAGTCTGGATTCAGAATATATGAGAAGAGATGATGCCAACCCTTCAGAGGACCTCAGATGATGCCAGCCCTGAAACAACATAAAGCACTACAAAATTTTGCTACAAGTTTGATTGCAGCACATAATCATTACTACTCATAGTGTTCTTCATCTGATTTTAACATACATCTATGCCATATGTACACTGTACTTGACAGACTGTACAGTAGTCACCACTAGTAAGATACTAAATTTTCTGTACAGCTGCCTTGCAATGATTTGTATTGCGAAAAGCACTATGCAAATGAACTTGAATTGAATTGAATCTGATGTGGCTTCTTATTAAAGTACCCAAAGTGGTTGTAAGAACACAGATAAATATGGTCCCAGTACAGTTTGTATTGTCTTAATGTTATTTTTGAACGTCATCATTCAAAGTGTTTCTATCTTCTTTCATTTAGTTGCATGATAGCTGGATGCTTTTGTCCATATTAGGGATTTCCTGGAACATGCTTTTTATTGTGCTTTTATTTAAAATGATTGCTAGATATTAGGGCCAGTCTCCATTTCTCTGACTCATCCGCAGCAGAATGTCCCTCTTCACGCAGGAGCTGGCTCTTTTGTTGTTTGGGAGCGATGTTCTGGGATCATACAGCCTCACCGGTATAATAAGCGGGACGACTGAACATGAGGATCCAAATGCAAGCTTTATTGTGAAGATCGAAGTCAAGGCAAACAGGGTCGAACACCAGCAAACAGGAACAAACAGGACAAGACAAAAAAAAAATCCAATAAATCCAATAAGGCAGGCGGGGGTCGAAAACCAAGAGGGCAGTCCAAAGTAACAAATGAAAAAACAAAACAATGAAACTAGGCTAAAACTGAAAAACAAAAACAGAACTATGGCTAGGGAAAAACAACTAGGAAACTTGGAAACACTTTGTAGAGTCCACAGGAGCAAAACAATACTTCGCACAGTTCGTTTGGCATGGTCTGCCTTTATGGCTGACAGACAGGAAATAACCAACGAAGCAGCAGAGGGAGCAGCAACTGTCTGACTGGGTGAGGGCTCCCTCTGCTGGGCTGGAGTTACATAGCCCCCCTCCTAGGAGCGACTCCTGGCCCTCCAACAATAGGCAATAAGTCAATGATAGAGGGGGGAACAAGGTGCAGAGTCCGGGCGGACAGGGATTTCAGAAACGGCCTCCTTAGCCATGACAGGGCAGACAGGGATTTCAGGAATGGCCTCCATAGCCATGACAGAGCAGAGATGGACAACAGGATTACTATGGTGCAGTGGTGGGCCTGGACCGTGGAGCAATGGTAAACAGTGAAACAGTGGAGGACCAGGACCGTGGAGCAGTGGCCGACTGAGGAGTAGTGGTGACCAGGGCGGTGCAGGCAGAGCAGGGGGTCTTGGCTTTGTAGGCTGAGCAGGAAGCCATGGCGGAGCAGGCCGAGCAGGGAGCCATGGAGGATCAGGCAGAGCAGGGGGTCTTGGCGTTGTAGGCTGAGCAGGAAGCCATGGCGGAGCAGGCTGAGCAGGGAGCCATGGAGGATCAGGCAGCGCAGGGGGCCTTGGCGTTGCAGGCAGAGCAGAAAGCCATGGTGGAGCAGGCAGAGCAGGAACCTTGACAGAGGTTGAGCTGACTGTGAGTTCATATATGGGTGGTGCCTCCCTTTGAGGATCTGCAGCGGAAGCTGCCTCCTCAGGGCGTCGGCTTTGCATGGCTTGCTTGGCTTGGGAGCGTCGGTTCTGTCTCAGCTGTTGCTGAATGCAAGTTTTATTGTGAAGATTGTAGTCAAGGCAAACAGGGTCGAACACCAGCAAACAGGAACAAACAGGGCAAGACAAAATCGTAAATCCAATAGGGCAGGCGGGGGTCGAAAACCAAGAGGGCAGTCCAAAGTAACAAATGAAAAAACAAAACAATGAAACTAGGAAGAACTATGGCTAAGACTGAAAAACAAAAACAGAACTATGGCTAGGGAAAAACAACTAGGAAACTTAGGAACACTTGGTAGAGTCTGCAGGAGCAAAACAATACTTCGCACAGTTCTTCTTCTTCTTCTTCTTCTTCTTCTGATTTTTGCGGCAGACTGGACGCATCAACGGCGTATTGCTGCTCTCCTCCGTTAATTTGCAGAACTTCACCTAGAGGCTATATTCTCCTATATAGGCCAGTGCGGAGTAGAAAATTTATGACGGTCTTTGTTGTTTCATAGTCCTGGTTATTAAGAATTGATTTTAAAGATAAGGATGAGACTCCAGATTTTAGCAGCTCAGAGAACATGATGGATCTTGCAGTTTGATAAATATCACATTCCATTAACACATGCTTTACAGTTTCTGCTTTTCCACATGAGCATTTGCCATCTGGGTGCTTGCCAACCGTTGCAAGTCCATAATTCAGTGCACAGTGCCCCAACCTAAGTCTAGTGATCACCACACTATCCCTCCTCTCTAAATTTATATTTGGTATGTGCTTTAGTGTTGGCTGTATTGTAAAAAAAAATCTCTACCCTTATTACCCTCTTCCCATTCCTTCTGCCAAATTTGAGTAATCTTCTCCTGAATAATATTCTTACATTCAACTCTCCCATACATAACACTCAGCTCAACTTCGCTCTTGAGTTTGGCATTCTTTGCCATCTCATCAGCCTCTTCATTGCCCTGTATCCGTCTATGTGCTGGAATCCATAAAAATCCCACAGAATTACCCATATTAATCACCCTGTTTAGTGCAAGAAGAATTTCAGATATCAAGTCTGACGTAGCTTCGCTCTTTCTGCCTTTAATAGCCAGAGTCTGAACATATGATACTTTTCTTCCGGGAATTTTTCCTTCCACCCACTCAAGAGCCCATAATATTGCAACCAACTCAGTAGTGAAGACTGATATGTGGTTTGGAACCCGAACTCCAAATTTAGCATTTAGTTGAGGGATGCTGATCCCTATTGCTGCTTCCTTATTAAAAGAGTTTACTGACCCATCTGTATATATCTGTACCCAGCCTGACCAATTTTCTCTTAGATGTTTATTAACCATGCTTACAGGATCCCCCTCATTTTCCTTAACTTGATCTAGTATTGAGAGATCAACTATTGGCTTTGGTAAAAAACCATGGAGGGACTGGAGGCCAACATACTATTGGCCCTATTATTAGATCTTTCAAACCCATTTCTTGTGCTCTCTTATCCAGAGAGTTAACCAAACTCCATTTCCTACCCCTTTGCTGAAACTCCCAATGTTCATCTAACAAGCTTGTAGCTGGATTTTTAAAATTAAGACTACGAAGTTTAGTCCAATAATTTAAAGCCAACTTCTCCATTTCTGCTAAAAGTGCATTATTGGGAGAAGTTTTCATTGCCCCACTGCAAATTCTTAAGGCCTTAGCTTGAACAACCTCCAGTTTCTTTAAAACAGATGTTGCAGAGGATCCATACGCCATGCATCCATAATCAATATTAGCCCTACTAATTCCTCTATAGATCTTCTTTAATGTCTCTCTGTTTGCACCCCACTCTGTTCCAACTAGGCATCTTATAATATTGATAATTTTCTCACATTTAGTTACTATTTGGTCTATATGAACCTTCCATGTCATTTTCTCCTCAAACTAGACTCCTAAGAATTTAAAAATTTTGACTCTTTCAATGGGTGTATTATAGATTTTTAATTCCTGTTCTAGCTTTCCTCGTTTAAAGCCAAATACTATATACTTAGATTTTGAGACTGATATTTTGAATCCCCATTCATCTCCCCAAGTCTCTACTGAAATAATTGCCATCTGCAATTGCTTGTAAATGTAAGTTAGGTTTTGCCCTCTTTTCCAAATTGCCCCATCATCAGCAAATAAAGACATACCAAAACTCCCTTCCACTTTACAAAAAATGTAATTGATCATCATATTGAATAATACTGGGCTAATTACACTACCCTGAGGAGTTCCGTTTACCACCCTTTCTTCACTTGAGAACATTCCTTCTACTTTTACTTAAATAGTGCTCTCCTTCAAAAAATTATTTATCCAATTTAACATCCTGCCTCTAATCCCTGCATCATACAGCTTAATCATGAGCCCTCCTTCCATAACATATCATATGCTTTTTCAATATCCAAAAAGACTCCCACAACTGCTTCTTTATTTGCTATAGCTCTTTTGATATCTAAATCTAATAATAAAACAGAATCCATTGTGGATCTTCCAATTCTAAAGCCAATTTGGTAAGGCATAAAATACTCTTGTTTATCTAGTACATATACTAATCTATCTGTGACCATTCGCTCCATTGTTTTACATAGTACTGATGTGAGAGCAATTGGGCGGTAAGAGCTAGGGTCATCTGCATTTTTTCCGGGCTTCAGTATACACTGTAAGAAATGATTCTGTGGTCATGTAGATTTGAATTAATGTTTTTGGTTAAAATGTATTCAATATAATTGTGTTTTGGATTTTGAGGCAAATATTTAATTAAATTTCAAATAAAAATGTTTGGAATAAAATCTACCCATTGTAGTTAAATAAAACTTAAGCATTATATTTATCTAATTCCAAATGGAGAGAATATTGAGTGAATTCAAATTAATGTAATCAGGCAAATTTTAATTGAAAAGCACTTCCTGTCAAGGCTCGACTTTTTAAAAAAAAAAAGAAAAAAAATGCAGCCGGCTAACGTTACCTAGCCACAAGGCATTTGAAGAGACAGTGAATGTTCGTCTTCTTCCACATTGCTTATCTTGCAAAATTTAACTGGTTGACTAAGGTAAGAAAACTTCTTTTGTTATCACTGGGCTAGTGAAGAACGCATGTAGTGGTATATTACAATATAAAATGAGTTATCACAGAAAAAGAGACTCAGCAGCAACACAAAGTTGGCTTCTGTTGAAAGGCTATATAACTAATGTAACGTAGAAACTTAGTGTGATTTTGCTGCGCTATAATATGAACACAGGATTATACATTTTGTAAGAATTCTTATGTATTGAAGTCAAACTTTTATATTGAAGGATGTGGGTTAGCATTTCCACTAACTTATCATGGTTCCTAGGTCCTTTGCGTGTTAATATCATATCCTCAGTATGTTTTTATGAAATTGCGTTAAAAAGTACATTGGGTTTAATTTTAAGGTTCCATAAAGAGAAATATTTGGGGTTATCGCTGGAAGAGCATCTTATATTTCAAGACGGCACTTGACGCACTTCCGTTGGCTTTTCTTCCCGTGTGTGGAGCTCGTCTTCCCGAGGCAGGTAATGTAACTTCTCACTGTTGTTTCACTGTTTTGTTGCAACTTGCAAATTTGAAGGTAACTTAGCTAAATCCAGGCGAAGTCAGTCTATTAACAGTGTTACGTTTTAGAGCCGCAATTTTATTTATTTTCATGCATAAATCTGTTAATTTTAGTGTGGTAATGTCGCGGCTAGCACTTAAGTTAGTTAGTTAACGTAACTTTAGCAGGATGGGTGGACGCTTAACATGCCACAAACTCTTTTACAGCTAAATCGTACATTAAAAGTTTCTGAAAACATTTTAGTAACAGAATAGCTACTGTTTCATATCTGATTAGCGGTGTTTAGTTTGATATTTGGCGTTTTGTGAGCCGGTCGCCGAACTCAATTGGAAAAAAATAAAGATTAATGTCTTTTTAACTAACGTTAGCTAACTAGTAATTTAAGTTATATGTTTACCTAAATAAGTCCACATTTAACCACAAAATAGTTGTTGAATCAAACAGTGGCCCCTACCGTCACTTAATTCTTTAAAATATCATCATTTTAATTGTCCTGAAGGCTCATTTCAATTTGTGTATTTTTATTGGGGAGTTCTGTATGACTTTAGGCTTAGAGGCTGAATTTTTGTGCTTTTGGCGCCTTCAGCGGACACACCCTCAGTGTCTCAGAGCACTCTGCCACCTATTTTTTTTTTTTAAAGACTACTTGGAATAATAATTTGTCTGATATGGTTTTCCTCAAAATAAGTAAAATTATATCATTGAAATCCTTAAAGGATTAGTTCACCTCAAAATGAAAATTCCCTAATAATTTACTCACCCCAATGCCATCCAAGATATCCATGTCTTTATTTCCTCAGTGGAAGAGAAATTAAGTTGAGGAAAAAATTTCTGGATGTATCTTCGAATAATGGACTTCAATGGGCTCCAACGTTTTGAAGTCCAAATCAATGCAGTTTCAAAGGTCTTTGGCTGAGCAGGATCCCAGCTGAGGATTAGGGTCTCATCTAGTGAAATGATCGGTCATTTTCTAAAAAAAAAAAAAAAATGTATATACTTTTTAAGCACAATTATTCGTCTTGAGCTGGTATAGGAAGCATCGGGAACTATGTCATCACTGAAAGGTCACGCTTGATGGCGCCGGTCGCTGGCGGAAGTACCGCCCCACTGTTTACAAAAGGTACTTCCATCTATTAGCACTTCCGCAGGCGCCATCAAGCGTGACCTTTCAGTGAAGATATAGTTCCCAGTGCTTCCTATACCGGCTCAAGATGAATAATTGTGCTTAAAAAGTATATAAATTATTTTTTTTAGAAAATTACCGATCGTTTCGCTAGATGAGCCCCTAATTCTCAGCTGTGATCGTCCACAGCCTGTTGAAGCACTTCAAAGACCTTTGAAACTGCATTGATTTGGACTTCAAAACGTTGGAGCCCATTGAATTCCATTATTCGAAGGCCTGCGAGAAAATAAAATTAAAATTAAAAAAATAAAATAGATTTATAAGCTATGAAAACAATAATGAATGTATTTTCTAGTAATGTGAAATGCTTGCAATATATTTCTGACAGTTTTATACTAAGACAATAACAATTTCATGTTGCAGGACACTGAGAACTTAGAGGAACTTGAACGGGTCATAATGGCCATTACTGTGACCCCAAAGCCTGGAGCTTCTACAAGAAACAGCCCAAAGAACATTGGGATCGTCATAGAGGGTGTGGAAGTCATCACAGGACTTGGAGATATTGCAAGGGCTTGCTCTCTCCTCCTTGGCTTGACCTACGCGCTGAATCTCGATTATCCCAGACAGCTGAAGTACACCTTTGAGGTGTTCCAAAAACTTTTCTTGGAACTGGATGATTCAAAGCTTTCAAACAAAGTCCAGTCCCTCAAGAGCAAACTTCTGGCTTGAAATGAGACTGTATTACAGTGCAGACTTTGTGCTACACAATGTCCATCTTCTACAGAGCTTGAGAATTGCACATTTGAAAGTGCCATGTTTGTAAGTTGGCACTGATTTGTCCCACAAATGTCGAGACATTTCGATTGTTCTAAGTTCCAAGTACAAATGTATTTTACTCTTGTTCAATTTGCACTTTTATGATTTGTTTTGGCACATTCCATTATGGAGTATTTTTCTTTAAGATCAATATTGCTCTTTTTTTTAAATAGCTGAAGTTAGCTTTTTTCCTTTTCATAGTTCTGGTTTTAAATGCGTGAGCAAACTTCTGGCTTGAAAATGAGACTGTAGTTGCAGTGTACATGTTTAGCTACACAATGTTTAGCTTCTACAGAGCTTGGGAATTGCTATGTTATAGTGCTATGTTTGTAAGTTAGCACTGATTTGGACTCTTATCCCACGAATATCTTTGAGATTTCTAGTTACGAAAGGTACGAAATGTTTTTTACTCCGTACAAATTACACTTTTCTGCTTTTGATTTGATACATGCACCTCTGGAGGATTTTTCTTTAAGATCATTATTGACCCAATTTAGTGGCTAAGTGAGGTGAGAAAGCATGGAAACAGGTTTATGGACACATCACCATTCTGTAATATGGCTTTTATTTTTGTTTTTACAAAATATTTTGAAGTTAGCATTCTGTCCTTTTCAAATATCTGGTTTGAAATGCAAGATCCAACTTCTGGCTTGAAATGAGACTGGTTACAGTGTACAATGATATGCTACAATGTGTTGAAAGCACAAAAGTGAATTGTTAATAAAATTCTTATTTGACTATTTAAGTTCTGTACTTTCTGGACCATATTATTCATAAGAAAGGAATGTTTAGATTTAATTCATTGCATTGATTAAATTTAAATCTGTCACAAGGAGGAGTCAGAGACGTGCGGATCCATTTGCAAGGCTTTATTAGAATAGTCGACAGGCAGGAGTAAACGCCAGAAAACAGGAACAACGTAGGTAATCCGGGAAACAGTTCAATACTCAATCAGTGGTCGCAATGGCAGGCAGCAGGAATCAACAACGGGGTACACAGTCCAGAGTCATACACAAGTAATCCAATACAGAGAAACACGCTTAGAATAATGACCATGGGAACAATTAGACTTCGCAAGGTGGCTGTGTGTGAGAGTGGCTTAAATGCAGTCAGTAAATGTGAAACAGGTGTTTGCAGCAATCAGATCAGTGGGAAATGAGGAACAGATGTGTGCAGTGATTGGTGCAGTGGCTTATGGGGATTGTAGTCCATGAAGTGTGGTGCAAGAGTTCATGATGACAGGGAAGACCAGATACGTTACATAGCCCCTCCGCAAGGAGCGGCTTCCAGACGCTCTAACCACCTTAACAATCTTGAGGGTGGTGGAGCGGAGGCGGAACAGGGGGAGGGATGGAGGGCCAGGTCCATGTAGTGGTACTGGAACCACGAAATGAGGCGGAGCCGACGGAGGGAGAAGCCATGGAGGAGGAAGGGTTGGCTCCTGCATGGGGCCGACCGACGGAGGTAGAGCCGGTGGAGCCCGAGGCGGAACCGGAGAGTCGATGGTCCTGGGCGACACAGAGGATCCGGAGGGCCAAGGCGGAACCCAAGGCTCTAGCGACCCCGGCGGAGATGGAGGTCCGGAGGTACGCAGCGGAGCCGGAGTGACAGAGGATCGAGGCTGTGCCCACGGGAGGGAGGAGGTCCACAGAGCCGGCAGGACGGAGTGACGAGGCGCAGCCGGAGGAGTAGAGTCCAGAGGCGAAGGTGGGGTGACGACTGACCGGGGCGGAGCCGGAGAGACGATGGAGCCCGGAGGAGCTGTTGGGCCGACGGCCGACAACGGAGACGAGGGAGCACAGAGCCGGGGTGGAGCTGCAGGGTCGGAGGACCGAGGTGGAGT
Organism: Garra rufa; assembly: GCF_049309525.1. NCBI lineage: Eukaryota > Metazoa > Chordata > Actinopteri > Cypriniformes > Cyprinidae > Garra > Garra rufa. The sequence goes on from NC_133362.1 coordinate 49,292,260, forward strand.
CCAGGACTCTGAGACTGGAGGTGATGGTGAGGGGTCCTTCAGTCTGGACACCGATGGCGACTGGCAGTCCCACGGCAAGTCCTCTGCCACGAAGGTGGGATGGGGGTGAGTAGAGGGACTGTCAGGAGACAGAGGTGGCAGGACTGGAGCAGCAGGGAGGGTGGGTGGGAACAGTCCATGCTTGAGCTCCGTGACCAGAACCGGGCAGACAGGAATCTCAGGACGACTGGATGTAACCAGCGGAGTCTCTGGAAGGCTGGGCGGAACCAGCGGAGGCTCTGGAAGGCAGGGCTGAACCAGCGGATTGTCTGTAAGGCTGGGCGGAACCAGCGGAGTCTCTGGAAGGCTGGGCAGAACCAGCGGAGTCTCTGGAAGGCTGGGCGGAACCAGCGGAGTCTCTGGAAGGCTGGGCGGAACCAGCGGAGTCTCTGGAAGGCTTGGCAGAACCAGCGGAGTCTCTGGAAGGCAGGGCTGAACCAGCGGAGTGTCTGGAAGGCAGGGCTGAACCAGCGGAGTGGAGCGGAGCTCTTGTGAAGCGGGCTCTGGACGACGCTCTTGTGAAGTGGGCTCTGGACGACGCTCTTGAGGAGCGGGCTCTGGAGAACTGGACGACCCCAGCGGAGATTCAGGAGGGCTGGGCGTCTCCAGCGAAGACTCTGGAAGAGCAGGCTCTGAGCGAGCGGTCACTGGAGGGCGCTCTGGCGGCGCAGTCACTGGAGGGCGCTCTGGCGGCGCAGTCACTGGAGGGCGCTCTGGCGGCGCAGTCACTGGAGGGCGCTCTGGCGGCGCAGTCACTGGAGGGCTGGTTGGGAGACCAGCTGCTCGAGCCGACAGCAGCGGTGGGTCCTCCACGCTAGAAATTAACCTTTGCCACCCCGTGGTAAAGTGTGGCTGCTGTGGTTCTGGATTAGCAGACCTCTTGTGCTGTGGCTCTTTTAAAACATCCACAGGTAACTTAGAGCCACATAGCAGCGACGCATACTGCATATAGTCCTCCACAGAACATTTAAATCCTCCTCCTGGCAACATAGACTTAGTTGGCTCATTAAGTCCCCGGCGGAATAAGTCCTTAAGGTAAGCTTCATCACGAAATGGTAACTTAAGTGACAACTCACAGAATCTGTGGACATATTCCTTAATGGGGAGATTACCTTGTCGGAGGAGCAGAAGTTGGTCGACTGGGTCCATGATGATGCTGGGGGTGAAACAAAAGCCGCTGGATCCTGGTTTGGCGAAGTCTTCTGTCACAAGGAGGAGTCAGAGACGTGCGGATCCATTTGCAAGGCTTTATTAGAATAGTCGACAGGCAGGAGTAAACGCCAGAAAACAGGAACAACGTAGGTAATCCGGGAAACAGTTCAATACTCAATCAGTGGTCGCAATGGCAGGCAGCAGGAATCAACAACGGGGTACACAGTCCAGAGTCATACACAGGTAATCCAATACAGAGAAACACGCTTAGAATAATGACCATGGGAACAATTAGACTTCGCAAGGTGGCTGTGTGTGAGAGTGGCTTAAATGCAGTCAGTAAATGTGAAACAGGTGTTTGCAGCAATCAGATCAGTGGGAAATGAGGAACAGATGTGTGCAGTGATTGGTGCAGTGGCTTATGGGGATTGTAGTCCATGAAGTGTGGTGCAAGAGTTCATGATGACAGGGAAGACCAGATACGTTACAAAATCAATGTGCAGATTAATGTAGATGATGATTACTCAATTATGATATGTAGAATTAAATTAATTTTTATTAGTACTATTTACACATTAGGGAGTTTATCTTTTAAATCAAATCAATATTTTTGTTTAGGTTTTAATTAATTCTGTACTGTTTTCTATTCAAATCTACTCATATTAAATGGATAACTATTAAGGGTCTCATTTAATTAATATTTACTCAATACCAAACCTTATGAAATTTAATTAATAATATTGCTTGTAATCTGTTGCTTCATTTTTATTAATTAGATATGGTGTATCTTTTCTTACAGTGTGGACACAATTAATGAGTGCTTCCATTCTCTTGGCAATATACCATTTTCCCATACAGAATTCAGCACAGATACATCTTCTAAAAACACCAAACTCAGTTTACAAATAATAATCGAGTATTGCGAAACCAAGGAAGATGGTTTCTTGGTACTCCGGTGTGTATTTCATGGCTTAAAGGGGAGCGCGCAAGACGTAGTGTATGTGTATGCGCAATACTTTATAGTCTGTGCACCTTATTTTGTTACAGAACTGCAAGAAAACAACACAAACAGCACATCACATTAAAGACCATTTAAATAAACCAAATCTTAAAATATTACGACTATAGACTGCTTTAGATTATTAAACTAAAGGTTCAGTAAACAATTATGCTTCCATATTTCATGTGCTTACTTGACGATGCAATCTCATTAATTACATTGAATTACAGTTGTTTATATGAAGCATATTTCCAGCCCATAGACGATTATTCAAAAAATAACTACATTGATCATCTTAACAACAAATCATATCCTGCGTGAGTGATTGAACAGCATTATACTGTATAGGAGAACGAGAGGTTAACCTCCTGGGGTCGACGGCGATGCCAGCTGCATGTTTTAAAGAAAGGAGCAAAAAGAACCTAAAATGTATTTGTGTACACTCACAATATCAGCAAAACATACTTTTGTAAAATAAAGAAAATAAACAGGTTTTGCATTTAGCAGTCTCAGTCTCCACACATATGTTTTTGAAAAGCGTCATTTAAATGAACTAATACTCTGCGATTGTGACGCACACGCACACGCACACACACACACACACACACACACACACACACACACACACACACACACACATATTATAGATATACCTATCGAAAGCTTGATATTTCTATTTTTCAATGAAGTAACCGAAAACAAATATTTTCTGATAAGTAATCCGTATGAAACCAACATGATGTCCAGTCTCTCCTTTATTATATTTAATTAGATCATGCCCACAAGCAATTTTCGCTTTTCATATTATAATCGTCCACGTAAGGGCGCCGTGCCAAATGTAGACGCCCACATCACGGTAAACAAAGGAGCGAGACTTTTCTTCTAAGTTCATCTGGGCTACTTGTCATTTCCGGAAGAAGACGCGCTGTCAGGAATAAAACTTATTTCAGAGGATGAACATGATGTGAGACACGGCATGATCCAGCAGAGGAGATATTTACATAAGTAAGTACTTCTTTTATTAGCCTACTTGTTAGTTGTTACTGTGACAGAATGTGCACACATTTTACCAGTTAAGACTTTTTGCAAACTATAATTCCTGACTACAGCAAGAGAAAAATTATGAAGTATGTTTCATTTCATTGCATCTAAATGTCTCAGGACGCCAGGATGTTTTTAATAGTCTATACCAGGGCTATTCAATTAGATTAATTTGAGGGTCAGATTATCAAACTGAAAATTTGAAGGGGGCCAAGGGGGTGGGGGCTGTCCCGATTTCTTTCTAAGGGGCCTATACAATTAAATAAAAAATGCATATTCACTAAAATTAGTTAATATTACCAACACCAAAATCTATAAAAGGTTAATATTAGTGCTGTCTGTCAATCAATAAAAAAATTGCACATTTTTCTGTAATTAATCATGATTAATCGCATATTTATTGTATATATATGTATTTCACACTGAACCTCCAAATTAAGGTAGAAATAAAAAAGTATATTTTAAATGTGTTTAATGGCATCTTTTTACCAAGTAGCCAATTATTAATGAAGTACTGATATTAATACTGCTACTGGTGTCTCTATTTAATAAATTTTCTCTCAGTTTCACATATTAAATGTCCATTCCACATTACAGTATAACTGAAAGCCAATATTTTTTAACATTTAATAGCCTCTGAAATATATGACAACTTTTAATTTTAGTCATTTTAAAATAATCTTGACATAAACTATAAATTGTACATGCATAAACTATACAGATTATTATTGCCATATACTAGTTATAATTGTGATTTGGTGTGTTTTTAATTTTACATAATGTTTTGTTTACCACAAAGTATATTTTGGACGTTACGGTCCAAGCTGATAAATGTTTGGTTTCTCTTTCATTTCGTTTGCCGTTTTACATTTCTCATATGAAACACAAATAGCAGCGCTTATGAGTTGAACAACGAGGTGGTCGCGCCAGTGCAACTGCTCACACAATTTAGTCGCACAGGCAGAAAAAAATGCGACCATTTGGTCGTAGGCTGTGTCCAAATTCAGGGTCTGCATCCTCCTTAGGATCTATAAGAATTAATGTGTTTTTCATTAATGTGTTTTTCAGTGCAGTTTCCTTGAGTTAATATTTTGTAGTTTTGTTCTTTGCAGTTTACTTCAGTTAAGAGAAACAGTTCGTTCTGGGAATGTTTTGTCTGTCTGTTTCAGGGTTATCTGTCGTCAGGAAACCAGTTGAGTGCGGCTGCACTATCTTCCTCTCATCCTTATAGTTGCCCTGGATCATCTGTAATTTTCCTTCCCATATGTAGAAGTATTTGCTTAAATGATATGTGAACCCCCGCCTACATGAAGGCTTGTAAGGGTGCTGTATAAAAGATGGGACTGCCCCATCTTCTTTAGTAGATAACAATAAACCAACTTGTATTAGACTTTGGTGTGTTGTTGTCTATCCCAAGCGCGCTTGTTGCTGATCCACTCGACAGACCTGAGAAACTGCAGTGACCCAGAAACGAGGTTCTAACAATCTGGTGACCCCGACGTGATGTCTCTGATCAGGTAAGACAAAGTATAGTTTGACTACCTGATTAGTGACATTACTATTACTGTGTGTCTGTAATTACGTGACTTGGGCAAGACAGAGTATAGTCTGACTGTCTAATTAGTAATTGCTGATTAAATTGCGTAACTCGGGCAAGACAGAGTATAGTCTGACTGTCTGATTACCAATTGTTTAACTGCGTAGTAAGGTAAGACAGAGTATAGTCTGACTATCTGTACTGACGTAAGGTATACCCTCAGCGAGGCTGGGAAGAGCGCTATAGAAATCAAAATCGAAAACGAAATTAAAAGCAAAAGTGTGAGTCACGAGTTTTGGTCTGTCCCGTGGTGAGGTGAATATCTGTATATCTATCATGGGAGCCACCTATCCTAAACCAAATTCTGGCGAAACACCTAATGATTGGATGAATAGATGTAGTTGGGGTTTTTACACAAATTTATGGGTGAATAATTTAGCGGGTTGGACCGAAGCCAATGGGATGTATCCTACATATCCACGAACGGGTTCTTTTGACCCAAATCATATGGCACAAGCTTTTCGATTGACATATAAAGGCGAAGGTGACCCTGAATGGGACCAAAAATATATGAAAGACGGGTATGATGTTTGGTTAAAAATGCAAACTGTATGGAATGATAAACAGGGTATTTCACTGCCAAAATCTGTCAGGAATGTGGTACCGAAAAAGCCGACAGGAAAAAAAGAGAAAAAATTATTAGCTGAGGCTGAGTCGAAATTACAGAAAACCAAATTAGAAAAAACAGCTAAACTCGATCCAGAAGTACCGTCTACTTCTTCACTCCCGCCGTGCGCGCCGCCACACTGTCCGGCGCCCGCGCCTAATGTGCCCGCGCCTAATGTGCCTGCGCCTAACATAACTGCGCGCAGCGCGCCCGCGCTTACTTCCGCAGAGCCTTGCGCGCCCCCACCAGCGCCCGTAAAAAAAACAAATGAAGCTCACTTGTGGATATCAAAACGAAAGGGTCACGTAGAGGTAACTCCGCCGTCTGTCTCAACTTTGAAAGATATTTTGAGCATGTTGCCTGAAGTGGACAAACCTTTACACTTCGTGGACATGTTAATAAAATTATCGCGACACAGTCATTTTACCGGCGCTGATTATAAGTTCATAATCATGTCCAAAATGGGTAATAAATACGACGAGACGCGTTTACTCGATACAGTTACTTGCTTAGCTGCAGCGAATGATGAGCTCCAGGCAAATCCCCTCTTTTCTCCCCAGGGGGAGGACGAGGATGAGTGGGAGGGTAGAGCAAAACCTGCATCTTATAAAAAAGATGGGGAAAGTTATTTTTACTGGCGAGACAACCCTAACGCTATATCTACTCTTCAGAAGCAGCTTACTAAATTTCTGATAGGTGAAAGACATGCCAATAGGGACCTTTCACATGTAACTAACTGTAAACAGGAAAAGAAAGAACCAGTGCCTGTTTTCTTTAAAAGATTTAAAGATGCTTGGATTCACTTAGGCGGGTTTGAATTAGATGACCATGTGCCAGATTGCCTCTTTGTCTCCACTTTCCTTAATAATTGTGCACCCGAAGTGCAGCCTTTGCTGAAATTGCAGTTAACCGACCGATCACGATTGACTGTGGAGGATGTGGGAAAAAAGATTAGAACAATGGCTGGTGATGGGTTATTTGATCTGCCTAAAACAGCGAACCCTGCCTTCCTGCATCACGCAGGGGGTGGAGCCCGCACATCAGGGAATTCAGGGCAAGTTCAACGTAGAAAGGGGAACTGCCATTATTGTGGGAGGGAGGGGCATTGGTTTGTAGACTGCAGGAAGAGACAGGCTGATGAGAGGAAGGGTAAATACCACCCACAGCAGCAGCCACAGCAGCCGCAGCAGCCACAGCAGCCACAGCATCAGGGAAATCACTCTTTGCCTGCACTCCCTCCTCCCCCTCCCCCTCCACCTACACATCCCTATTACACTCAATAGGGTTGCCCACAGAATCACGCCCCCAACGCCACACTTTTGTCTATAACCATAGACTCCCCCAATGGGGAGGAGCCTGCTACTCTAATGATTAACATGTTAGGGCAGGATTTCCCTTTTCTCATTGATTCAGGGGCTACTATGTCATCGGTGGGTGGGGGCTACGAGGGGCCACTCTCTAACCAGAGTGTTGATTCTGTAGGGATTGATGGGTCTCCTTTCTTGACACCGCTAACGCCGCCATTAGAATTGAAGGTAGGCTCTCACAGACTAAATCACAGATTTGTATATATGGCATCGTGCTCTTATAATTTAATGGGAAGGGATTTGATGGCTGCCCTGGGGGTGGAGATGAAGTTTAAAAATGGTAAACTTGTAGTGCACACCTCGGACGACGTGTGTAATGAAATAGGTGCCCTGAATGGCCTACAGGTGTCACTGTTGTCCACTTGTAAAATAACCTCACCCCAACCTGACTTTTCTGAATTACCAGACAGTCTGTGGGCAGCCCACAAGGATGATGTAGGCAGTGTCTCCTGTTCCCCATACTGCGCTACAGTTAAGCATAGTGACCCTATATACATTAAACAATATCCACTATCAGAGGATAAGGCTAGGGGTATTGATGTTATAGTGTCATCGCTAGTGAAGCAAGGGGTAATAAAACGCATCACTAGCCCCTATAACACACCAGTGAATCCTGTCCCCAAGCCAAATGGCACTTGGAGATTCACTCAAGATTTAAGGAGAATTAATGAATTGGTGGTACCAATGGCCCCTTTGGTCCCTGATGTAACATCTGTTCTCATGGCTATTGATTGTAACCATGGTCATTTCTCAGTGGTTGATCTCTGTTCTGCTTTTTTCAGCATTCCTGTGGAACCAGATACACAGCCCTTATTCGCATTCACTCACAGGGGTCAACAATATACTTGGACACGCCTCCCACAAGGGTATGTTGATAGTCCCGCCTACTTTAGCATGGTGGTCAAAGACTGCTTGTCCACTTTGAGTCTGCCTGAAGGGGCAGCACTTCATCAGTACGCTGATGACCTTATGATAACAGCTGTGACGGCGGAAGTCTGCAAAGAAAGTACGCTAGCACTGTTACAGCATCTCAGTGAGCACGGCTTTAAGGTCTCTAAGAGTAAGTTACAATTCTGTCAACCATCCGTGACCTATTTAGGCCATTGCCTAACCAAAGGTCAGCGCACCCTCACTGCTGACAGACTTCAAGCAGTAAGGAATCACCCACAACCGCGCACTAAGCAGCAAATGCTGGCTTTTCTGGGACTGGTTAATTACTGCAGACAGTGGATTCCCGACTGTTCTCATTTTGATAAAGTATTGAGGTCCTGTTATGACAATAAAACCCCTGCATCGTCGCCTATCATCTGGACAGATGAGGCTAAACAGGCATTTAAGCAGCTAAAAGGGGCCCTATGTTCCAGCCCCTCATTAGGCCTGCCCAATTACAAGTTACCTTTCCACTTGTTTGCTTACAATGGCCCTGATACTGCATGTGCAGTATTAGCACAGGAACATGGAGGGGGAATGAGACCTGTGGCTTTCCTTTCAAAAACCTTGGACAACATCATCAGGGGTCTACCACGTTGCCTACAGGCGGTAGCAGCATGCGCACTGATGGTGCAGGATGCTGAAAAGATAGTGTTATCACACCCCTTAACATTACACACTTGTCATCAGGTAAAGCACACCATACAGAATTTGAACACACAACATATGTCAGTACAGCGTAGGACGGGGTATGAACATGTGCTAACTGCTACAACTAACCTCAGTATTAAGAGCTCAATAGGCATGAGCCATGTTGCTATGACATTGCATCACCTTCTAGCAACAGCCCCAACTATAGATTATGCCACCATGGAAACCCATGATTGTCTAGCAGAGATCACACATACATGTGCTCTCCGTTCTGACTTGGAAGAGACCCCCTTAGATGGGGGCGACATGGTTTTTGTGGATGGCTCGTGCTCAAAACCACAAGATGGCGTCTTCCTATGTGGCTACGCTGTATGTCAACTACCTGACGTGGTGTTGGAAGCACACAGCCTTCCTTTTCGCTCAGCACAAGCTGCAGAACTGTATGCTCTAACCAGAGCCTGTCAGATGTTTGCTGACAAAGATGTGACTATTTATACTGACTCACGATACGCTTTCGGAGTAGTACATGACTTTGCTCAAATATGGCGAGCCAGGGGATTTGTGGGGGCGGATGGAAAACCAATTTCACATCAAAATTTAGTTGAGTCATTGATCGAAGCCTCATGTCTCCCAAGGAGAATAGCCATAGTAAAAACAAAGGGACACTCGAATTTATATACAGATGAGGCTAAGGGTAACTCACTGGCTGACCTAAATGCAAAAAAAGCGGCCCAAGAGGGGCCTCAAAGCCCCCATGTTAATGTAGCTCTAGTGTCAACCTCAAAAATGACGTCATCACTAATTCCAGATGTTGACCTTATCACTGTCCAGAAAGCAGCAAGTGAATCTGACCGTCAATTTTGGTCAGTTTTTTCTGCGTCTCAGGGACCTGATGACCTCTGGCGTGACAAAGATGGTCGACTGTGTTTACCTACGTCTGTTTTACCGTTTCTCGTCCGCGAATTTCATGGTATCACTCATCGCGGCCGAAGAGGGGTACTAGATACAATGCGAGGTCTATTTTGCGTCGACCAATTACCGCAAACGGTTAATGACATTCTTGACAGATGTTTAACTTGCGCTAAAAATAATATAAGCAAACCTCCAGCAAAACATCAACACCTGCCGAGGCCTAACCAACCGTTTACTGAGTGGCAGGTTGATTTTACACACATGCCCAAGAGGGGACCTTTTAAATACCTCTTGGTGCTTGTGGACAAATTTTCTAAGTGGGTAGAAGCTTTTCCATGTGCGAAGGAAAATGCAAATGTTGTAGTGCAGTTTTTAACCAAAGAAATCATACCCAGATATGGTATCCCGGTATCGATAGATTCCGATAAGGGCACACCTTTCACATCAAAAGTAACGCAGCAATTGGCGAAAGAGTTACAAATTGATTGGCGACTACATATACCCTTCCATCCTCAAAGCTCAGCTTTCGTTGAGAGGAAGAATAGGACCATTAAACAAAAGATAAGAAAAGCAATGATCAGTATGAATACATCCGATTGGACAAGGGTCCTTCCAATTGTCTTAGCAGACCTAAGAATGATGCCTCAGCCAAATTTAGACAACTTATCACCCTATGAGGTGGTGATGGGCCGACCTTTCCCCATCCCTTGGCGCCACGGAATGGTAGGGATAGGTGTGGTGTTAACTGATCATATGTCTGAGTACTCTGTAGGCCTAATAGAAAAATTAAATGAGTTCTGGGAAAGGGTTAACATGAAACACCCTGAGATCCCGAAAGCTAACTCACACCCCTTTGAAGTGGGCAATCAAGTATTGATAAAGAAACTAAAAACCGGGGGCCTCAATGACTCTCGGTATGATGGGCCTACAGAGATACTAGCTGTGACCAGAACTGCTGTTTTAACTGATCTTTTTCCACAGTGGATTCATGCAACCAGAGTGAAACCCTTGAAATGAAGAACAATGTATTACAAGTACTAACTGTTTTTGTTTTCCAGAGCAATAATGTGTATTGTCCTAGCTGGACTCATGGTACCCAACGCTTCAAAGGAGGAGGCCAAAAGAAACCTCTTCTGGCAGTATGCAAACTGGACAGCACGTCAACTGACCAATGAATCATGTGTGGTGTGTCAAGAATTATTCCGCACCATAATAACTGTATCCTTGAAACCATTTGTCCATAACTGCGAACCCCCCAATTTCACTGTGTTCTGTACATATTATGCAGGGAAAATGTATGTATGGTCTCCTAGGTGTGTAAAAAGGGTAACGACACCCTATACTGATGAAACTAAACGGTACCATAATTACTGTTGTATGAATGAAACGTGCAAGAAAGAAGGTAGTGCATCAAGTAAAAATGAAACTGAAACTGTTGATGTAAAAGTTAGCCTGGTGTTACCAGAAGGTTTTATGTTTCCTTACTGTTTTAATGGGACATCAGGTGAAAGCGTGACAGGTATAAGTGCTACAAATTGTAAACAAATAATAAACCAAGGGCAGGGTATAGACAGGTGGCTGCAAAGCTACTGTCCAAAGTTCGAGAGGGGCTCATGTGAGAAGAACACCGCAGCATGTGCTAAGGGAAATAATACTGCTTGTTACACCTCTAGGAACACTGCCTGCATTGAATTGCTCACGCTCTGTGAAGATCCCTGGCCAGCGAAAGGTGCAGTGCTGGCTGATGACTGGTACTGGTACTGTGGTGAGGACACTGTAAACAACACGTACAGGATGAGCTGGACAGGCCTCTGTGCACCAGTGCAGCTGCAACATCGTGTGACTGTTATGCATACACAACGTGATTTGTCTTTCAGGAGCAAACGATCAGTGGACAACGAGGACGTCCCTGAGGAACATCAGATGAGGTCACACTGGACTCGGTTCTGGAAGTCTATGGTACCTCAGTTCGGCGTCTCTGACCTACTGAGACAACAGAACATCATGCATTATCGACTGGCATCCTTTGTTAACAGCACCACAGCTGCACTGGTAGGGGTACAAAGCGAGCTGCGTGCACTGAGACAGGTGGTCGTGCAAAACAGGTTGGCTCTGGACATGCTTCTTGCCCAGCAGGGAGGGGTTTGTTCTGTTGTAGGTGACAAATGCTGCACATACATACCTGCAAATGATGAGCCCGAGGGATCAATTGGCACTGCTGTAGCTACTATGAAGCAGATCTCATCCCAGATATATGAGGATGAGCTAAAGTCTAGAACTAACAATTGGAATTGGGGTATTCTCTCTAGCCTATTTGGCACGTTTGCACCTTATGTCTCAATGATAATACCGGTATTACTTATTTTGTTTCTATTGTGTATTTTTGGTCCATGCATTTTGAAATGTTTCACACAACGTATGTATACTATGGTGTCTGCTATCTCTGCAGGATATCGCCCACTGCCACAGAAGGATAGAGAAGAATCCAGACTCTAGAGGAGAGTCTGGAAGAGGGGATTATAAGAATTAATGTGTTTTTCATTAATGTGTTTTTCAGTGCAGTTTCCTTGAGTTAATATTTTGTAGTTTTGTTCTTTGCAGTTTACTTCAGTTAAGAGAAACAGTTCGTTCTGGGAATGTTTTGTCTGTCTGTTTCAGGGTTATCTGTCGTCAGGAAACCAGTTGAGTGCGGCTGCACTATCTTCCTCTCATCCTTATAGTTGCCCTGGATCATCTGTAATTTTCCTTCCCATATGTAGAAGTATTTGCTTAAATGATATGTGAACCCCCGCCTACATGAAGGCTTGTAAGGGTGCTGTATAAAAGATGGGACTGCCCCATCTTCTTTAGTAGATAACAATAAACCAACTTGTATTAGACTTTGGTGTGTTGTTGTCTATCCCAAGCGCGCTTGTTGCTGATCCACTCGACAGACCTGAGAAACTGCAGTGACCCAGAAACGAGGTTCTAACAGGATCCTTCCTACCAGGTCTTCGGAGGAGGGGTCCTCCGAAGACCGCAAAACCTGGAAGTAGGTGTCAGTGAATTTGGACAGCCTACCCTTCTTTCAGTTCCCTCCCTTCCCCGTTGCTCGTATCCTATCGCCTAGCAACCGTGACAGCGCTAAGCAAAAAGTAAGGTTATCTGTACTGCACAAAACAAAATAACTGCTCTTTCGTCCCAAAAAGCGTTAAAAACAGCTTCAATCACTAACAAGAAATTAGCTGTGTGTAAGGGGATATTCACACAGGCAGTAAGAAAGAAGCTAGTTTACAAAAGTGATGTTTTTTAACATATAAACATACAAATGTAAAAAAAAAATAAGTTTAACGCTAAAACCAAAGGCCTAACTAGACAACCGCTGTAAAAAAATATATTTTTTTAAAAACTTGCATCATTACTACCGCTCGTTTCGTCCGCCATTATTTGAAGCGCTCTGCCGAAAGGAATTATGGGATAGGTAGGACGGGAAAGGATCCACCAGACCCATCCTTCCAATTCGGGGAAAAGGAGGACGTATTTGTGGGCCGCATTTGAAGGATCCTACGAATTTGGACAGCCTTCGTCGCGGTGCTGTGACGTAACATCCTTCAAATGAGTCCTCCGAAGGATGTAGACCCTGAATTTGGACACAGCCGTAGTCTGGAGCCCTACAAGCACATGTTGTTGTTCTTGGCTTTCTTGCGTTTCTTTTTTGGCTGGCGTGGGCCACTGTTGCCGCCTAGTGAACAAACAAATTAATGCAGAAACGGTTCAAGCCACCTGCGGTTGTTTCTCCCTCGGGCTGGACGAAGATGATTGGCGGGCCGGATTGGGCCTGCGGGCCGCCAGTTGAATAGCCCTGGTCAAATTTACGCTCAACAGTAATAATATAGCCTAGTTTCTTTGTATTGTATAACATACAAAAACATGCTTTATGTTTATGACCTAACAATTATATAATTTATTTAGTAATGTATCTTATAGCAATAGGATGTAATATTTGTAATGTTTACACTGTGTATGTTTAGACGTGTATTTAGATGTGATAAACAATTATTATTAGTTTGTCAGATATAAAATGTCCTTTCATTTTATATATATATATTACAGATGCTCCTGAAATTAACTTGCTCACAGATGTTTTTTTTTAGTGATCTGAATCCTGCTCAACAGATGAATACTGCTGTCTTTCACTTGAGTCTCTTCAAACTGTTTCCTCTGAGAGCGCTTTACCAACTTCAGATGTTCAACTACACTGATATTCTAGTGTAAAACAAGTTCCTTGACCACTGCTGATGAGTTCTGCAAACACTTAAATTTCTTAAGTTTCACTTGTTAAACAAAGTTCGGAAATTAGTTTTCAGAAATGACACCAATTCTGTTCACATCTCTGTGGTTAGATCACGTAATGTGTATTTTGTTTTATGTAGATTTTAATACTGTGTTGTAAATAAAATACAAATAATCTAAAACTCCATTGTTTGACTCTTTTCACATTTTCTTACCTGACATTTTCAATAATGGGCCATTAGAGAGGGCTCTTTGTCTCTCAGGTATGAATTGCTAAATATTCATGGGTCATTGCCACTCCTTCGAATATTCCCTTTCGATCACAAAACATGTTTTAGAAAATTTACATCAATATATTGTTTTCTCTGAACGATTGAATGATATGATTTTCACATCATTTGGTTTAAAAAATCCTAGCCTAGCCTACAAAAACACAAACATGTACATTCATGTTGCTTGCATATTATTGTAGCCCAATGTACTTATTACAATGTAATTAGACTTTAGTCATTAATACGTTTTTAAGATACTGAAAAAAACACAAATGTCAGGGCATGTCAAAACTTCTTCAGGGCCCCAAAACATCCTCAGACCCCAGAGGGTTAAGGCCAGACAAAAGATAATTAGTGAATTCTTTGTCTGGATGGAGTCAGTTCGGTGGTCAGGTGGGAAATATTCACAATAGTCGATAAATAATTTTTAAATTTTTATTCACAGCTTTGCGAACTGGGCAGACAATGCAGGCATGGGCTCCGCCACAAAAGCTACAGATGTGGAAGTAGCGGCAGCGTTGTCTGAAGCATCCCCCTGATTAACGGAGTTGCACGGCTGCCTGCTATCATCTGCAGATGGCGCCGTTGTGCAATTGGAGTTTGAGGAGGTTGCAGATCTCGGGACATAGCTGGTTGTTTTCATGAAGGATGGCTCTGGGCATGGGGGAATAGAGGGAAGGATTTGAGGGCAGGTCATGGTGGAGTGGGCGACTGACCGACAAACTGCGCATGAAATGCTCTTGCAGCCCAAGAACACTGCTGTGGAGATCCGAATCGAGAGTGCCCCAGTAGGGGTTCACTGGGCTCCACTTCTCTTTTCTTCGCGGTGAAAAGCTGGGTTGCTGCTGACGTTGCGTGAGGCAATGCGCCGGCAGGATCTGGGACACGACCCAGGCTTGCTGATGGCCTGTCGCTGTGGCTTGATGGTCGTGGACAGCCGTCAGCTGTATTTATACCTGGCGTAGATTAACTTGAGTGCTTTCCTCTTGTGTTAATATGGCTAAGTATCTGATGTGCTCCTCCCAAACTTTGTTAATAAAACATCATTAAAAAAATAATAATAAAATAAAATAGTGTTTTAACAACACAACGTTACTATTTTGTACTATGTATTTAAAGGTCACATACTGTAAACATTTCTTTTTAAAGCAATATATTTTTACAGCTTCTTTCTTAGGAGCTCTGTCAAGAGCAGGTCGATTTTGGCCCGTCTAATTAATATTCATGAGCCTCTCTTCTGATTGGCCTGTTGTTTTCTGAGTGACACACGGCCAGGCCAACCACAGGTAACTAGGATCATGTATGCTATTGTAGCCTGCTATGGCTTGGTGATACTCAACAGGATGTTTCAAAATTGATGTTTTTTTTTTCAAACACCGAATGCAGTAAGCTACATACAGTAACTGTTGCTTTAGTAAAGCCCCTTTTACACTGCACGCTGATTACGGATAATTTCAGGAACGAGCACTGTGTGAACAAAAGCCAGAACCAAATGCCATAAAGGCGGTGGTGTAGTGATGATGCTCGTTATCGTGCGACTCCTCACAATGAAAAAATAATATGTGGGTCTGGGAGCTCCTCACTATCAGCGCTGAAGCACAGATCGTTCGCCAGTTTAGTTTAGTGAAACGTACGCATCGCATTACACCTCACGTCCAAATGTTACATGTCTTTACGGGATCGTTACTAGTTGTGTGTAAAGCATGCACAGATTCCGGAAAATCACTGTGTGAATGAACCAAATCAAACAATTCCGGAACAAATCATGCGACACATTATCCGTGTATTTTCCGTAATCGCTGTGTGAAAGAGGCTGAAGTTGACGTGCCACTGGTCTCTTATAATAATGTTGTTCGGAAGCCTGTGCAATGATGTAGTTTCCTGGGGTTTTGTAAAAGGAGGGTGGGACGGTGGTTTGTGCTCGGGGTGGTGACTTAAGGCGGTGAGTAGATCGGACGTCACATTTTTCCTCAGTAAGAATACACATTGTTGTTGAAATCATTGGTTTAATGAGTAAAACAAGATTGTTTTTTTTGTTGTTTACCTGCAATTAAATATTTTTTTTTATTTCAGACAAAAATAAAAACTAGATTAGCCAGTTATATGTAAAGATTTCTTAATAAAGAAAAAAACATTTTATGGGGTTTCCTAAATTTTCACATGAGTGTAGATCCTTAGCACCAGACAAAAGATTATAGGGCATATAAGCAAAATAATGTCAATGTATGAATGACACACAGGCATCCTATGCACTTAGATTGTCACAAAAGCACCACAACAAAAGTTTATGGGGCATATAAGCACAGTATTTCAATGAAAGACTGTCACCCTTATTACAATACAATTTATCGTTTACATATTACTAGATTATATAAACAAAAATGACTTCTATGACAGCTCATGGCATTACTACACATTATGACAGAGTTCGCGTGTATGTTGTTTTTTTGTGTGTTTAAACATTTGGGAGGGTTGTGACAGGTCTCCCCTCACAGCTGACCACATTACTTCAGAGTAAGAATGGAAAAAAAACTTACTCGTGATGAGATTTTGGACATTCTTTTTGACTCGGACGCTGAATCCGGCAGCGACAGTGACAGACAGCTGTCAGACAGTGACGAGGAAGCCCATCTCCCGGGAAAACCTTGCCGGCTGTGATCGTTCCGAAGCGCTGGCGATCCCTGACAATGCCGGCCCTGCCAGTGAGGGCGCTGTTGTGAAGGACTTTCTTCCAACCTGGACAACCAATCCATTCTCTTCACCAGACATGGACTTTGACAACACTACCACAGGTGTTCAAGGTAGTCTGACAAATCCTTCTGAGGCAGAATGTTTCAGATTGTTTATGAATGAGCAACTTGTGGAGCAAGTGGTGGAGGAGACCAACAGGTATGCTCATCAGTTGAAAGAGTCAGCTACTATCCCTGGGAAGCTGGCAAAGTGGTCTGGAATAACTGTAAATTAAATTTACACATTTACACACAGCAGTCATTCTTATGAGCCTGGTAAGAAAAAGGTCCTTAAAAGATTACTGGACCACCGATCCAGTAATACAGACCCCATATTTCTTCACTCTCTTCTCTCTGGATCACTTTCAACTGCTACTGAGGGCCCCTTCACTTTGCTAATAATGCCACAGCAAACCTCAGAGCTCCTCTGAATAAAATTAGAAGTGTTTGCTCTCTGATGGGTGCTTTTGGACAGGTGTTCGTTCCTCACAGGGACATGTGCATCGACAAGTCACTGCTGCTGTAGAAAGGTCAGCTTAGATTTCGGCAGTACATTCCATCAAAGAGGAAGAGTTTCGGGATCAAGCTCTTCATGCTGTGCGATGGTCTGATTGGGCGCAGTCGTGTTGACACTACTGAAGACATATCTGGGGAGAGGGCATTCACTGTACGTGGACAACTGGTACACAAGTCCTTTTCTCCTCCATCACCTGCTGAGAGCCAAAACTGGGGCTAGTTGAACGGTGAGGGCCAACAGAAAGGGCATGCCATACTTCCGAGACAAGATGTCCAGTGGGGAGACAGACTTCAAAAGTTGTGAAGAATTGCTGTCAGTGAAGTGTCATGACAAACGAGATGTCCACATGCTGACAATGTCCACATGCTGCAACATCCCACTCACCCTAAAAAAAAAAAAAAAAAAAAAAAAGGCCGCACCACTGGAGATGAGAAAATAAAACCCCAATGCGTGCTGGACTACAATAAAAAAATGGGTGCTGTGGATAAGTTCGATATGATGGACAGTTTTGTTGGCTGTATTCACAAGATCCTAAAATGGTACAAGAAATGGTACATTTTCAGAATGAGCTTTATTGCCAGGTATGTTAACACATGCTAGGAATTTTTTGTAGTGACTAGCTCCACAGTGCTACAGAATGACAGTGACAAGACAACACAGATTATAAAAAGAACGATATACAAGTATACAAGACAGACAATGTGCAATAATAACAAAGACACAATATACAACATATTCAAAATACTCAATTTACTACGTAAGACACAATATTTTTGTGGACCTTGCAGTATAAAATTCATTTATTGTTGTGGAAGAACATCACACTCCCCTGGAAGCCATCTGCTGGTGGACGCCCTCGTGCTAACAACCCACTTTGTCTCACTTTCCGGCATTTTCCCTCTGAGATCCCTGCAATTGTTCAACAGGGGAAGAACACCCGGTTATTTAATAATGTCATGGCTATTTAATAATCGTGACAGGCCTAGGCTGACATACCAAAAGTTCAGTCAAAATCTTGTTCGCCAACTTGTGGAAGAACACCACACTCCCTGGGAAGCCATCTGCTGGTGGACACCCTCCTGCTTACAACCCACTTCGTCTCACTGCCTGGCATTTTCCCTCTGAGATCCCAGCAACTGTCCAACAGGGGAAGAACAAACACAGGCACTGAAAAGTCTGCCTGACCACCAAAAAGTGCCCACAGAAAAGACAGAAGATGAGGTTCATGTGCACATTTGAAAGCCTGTGTTGGATTTCGTTGTGGAACATCGCTGGGGCTGGCGGATGTACCGTGAGAGCTGGATGGACTAAGGAGCATCGCATGAGGACGCAGTTGTTTCTTCATTCACGGACTGCACATGCAGCGGAATATCAAGGTATGAGATGTGACATTTTTAAAGCTCGAGCTACCATCAACTGAAGAGCCGCTCTTGTTGCTTATGCAGAATCTTTAAAAAAGAGACATGATACTGAGGAGTAAGTGTAAAAATTGAGGAACGAAAGGAACAAATGGAGCTTGATGCTGAAATAGCAGCCTCCACTGCAAAGTTATCAGTCCTCAAAATGTTTGAGCAACACCCCACTGAAAGTTTGGCTTCATTCAACGGCTTCATTTCACAGTTCTGATAAACCACCAGTGGCTATAACAAGCAGCTATGATGACTTACCTTTACCACCAACCTTCCAGAGCGCACAGCAGCAACCTGTACCAGTGCGCAGAATAGCTGCAACATAAAGTACACAGCCCAGTGGACCCAACTTAGGAGCTCAGCTTTCTTCAAATGCTGGGGAACAGTCTCATTCAGTGTTAAATGTACTTCAAAAACCGCAGCAAATAACAGGTATATAATACAGGCTAGCCATCTTCCTCCACGTGAAATTCCAATATTCGAAGGAGACCCTTTGCAATTCAACTCATTTATGAAAGATTTTCAGTATTGTGTTGAAGACAAGACAAACAACAAAGGAGATTGCTTGTATTTTTTTTAGAAAGATATACCATGGGTCGTCCAAAGGAAAATGTTTGTAGCTGCATGAACATGAGACCGGAAAGAGGATATGTATCAGCTAAAGTTATGCTTAAGTAGCATTTTGGAAATGATCATGTGGTATCTGTTAGCTACATGGAGAAAGTGCTTCAGTGGCCAATGATTAATAGAGAAGGCGTGACCGCTCTTCAAGATTATGCAGTCTTTCTGCGAGGTTGCTGTAATGCGATGTCGGAGGTACAGTACTTGAAAGAACTGGATATGCCAGCCAATATGAGAACAGTAGTTTCAAAACTTCCATTTAAACTAAGAGAGAAATGGAGAACTGTAGCATGTGATCTTATGGATCAGAGCTGCCTTTGATGATCTTATCATCTTTATTAAATGTCAAGTTAAAATCTCTGATCCAATATTTGGGTACATCCAGTATGTGGATGTGGACAAACGGAACCCACAGTCCCTATCAAAGTCTAAATTTATAGGTAACAGCTTTGCTACTCGGTTACTGATGTTAACAGACACACAGCCAGTGAAATTAAGGTAAAGACTGAAGATTCACCTCACCAAGTAAAGAGCAGACTGAGTAACCCTGAGTAACCATCACTTGTCTGTTTTGTTCTCAAAATCACTGTCTAGAACAATGTAAGCAGTTTGAGAAGACAAAGCACAGGGAAAAGGTTAACTTTTTTAAGGGATATGCTGTTTGCTTTGGCTGCTTGCACACTGGACATTGGAGCAAGGATTGCGCAAGGCATTTAACTTGCAAAACCTGCCACCAAAGCATCCTAGTGTTATGCACATACACTTCAAACAGAAAGTAAATACAGCTGATAACACTGATGGTTGTCATAATGTAGAAACAACTGCACCAACCGTAAACAACACACTTGTGTCTGCACAGGCATGTAATCATACAGCAGTGGAATTCTTCCTATTCTTCCAGTACAAGTTAAGTCTCCATTAGGCAACAAGGTCATCCAGACTTATGCCTTTTTGGATACAGGCAGTACTTCTACATTTTGCTCAGAGAGTTTAATGCTAAGGTTGAATCTAAGGACGAAAGACAAAAATCTCACTGCTCACAATGAGTCCAAATCAAGAGTCACAAAATATGTTGTTAATAATTTGGAGATTTCAAGCCTCACTGGCAAACACTTTTATAGGCTACCAGGAGTTTACACACAAAGCAAGATGCCTGTGAGCTCAGCTAACATTGTCAAGAAAGAGGACTTGGCAGAGTGGCCATACCTTGATGCTGTTCACGTTCCACACATTCAAACGGACGTAGAGATGTTGATTGGTACCAACGCCTCAAAGTTACTTGAGCCCTGGGAAGTTGTGAACATTCATGGAGATGGGCTGTATGCCATTTGAACCCTACTGGGGTGGGTTATAAATGGTTCCATTGGCAGCAGTCAAAGTAAATGTTGTACTGCTACAGTGAACAGAATTGATGCCAAAACATTGGAATATCAACATGATTTCAATGAGAATATGTTCAAAGACAAAGAGAAATATGTCTAGAGAAGATGCTAAATTCATGGAGATTTTAAGAGTCTGTAAATCTCAAAGAAGGACACTACAGTTTGAAGCTTCTATTCAAGGTTAAGGATGTTACTATGCATAACAATCAGAGCCTCCTTTGAATAAGGAAAAAAATCTAAAAAAATCTATCAGTTATTGCAAAACTCACTAGCTCATTGATTGGAGTTCTTTTAAGGTTTAGGCAGGAACACAGGACATCATTGAACTTCAAATAACTGTTCATTTGTTTGGATCAGTTGTGGATTAGAGTGGATTACTTCGGTCCGATTGAAGTAAGGGAACCTAGGTGGTTCGTGGTACTTTTTCAATTCAAATAAGTTGCCATTGGACGCATAGTCGGTACGTGGGCTCACATGCACTTTGTGGATGCCACGAGCAGCTTATTTGGATGGCGAGTGGGATGCTTGCCCAAAATTCGGGTTAGGACGCCTAAACAGCCATAGGCTGTGTATGGACACCTCCAGGGGCGCCAACGCACTGCGTGGCCACGAAGAGCCTATTTTGACCCCTAACCACCTAAACTTGACCATAGTCTTCCTCAGTGCCACGGAACGCCTATTTTGACCCCTAACCACCTAAACTTGACCATAGTCTTCCTCAGTGTCACGGAATGCTTATTTTGACCCTAAATGCCTATGGTCCTCCTCGTAAACTCTGAAATGTCTCTCCTGACAGCGTCCACCCAGAATTCACAGGGACCTCAAGTTTGGGGCCCCTCAGACCCCCTTGACTTCAAAACGCCCGTGAAGTCTCCATTGCATAAGTTGCAAGTGGGATGCTGGGTATACAGGGGTCAACAGGTCACAGGACCTCACAATTTGGTACAGCGGTAGCCTAGGGGCCCCTGACTTGGGGGCCAAAGTTTCAGAATTGTAGATCCCTTCTAAGCATGTGTTTCTGCAGCGGAACAGAAAGGTCCGATCGCCCCGAAATCGGCACACGGGTCACGCCGAAGTTCTGTATGTTTTGCATAATAAAATAATTAAAAACTTAAATACTGGCCTATTAATGTCCACGGAAAGCCTGTGGATGTCCCATCAAATAAGTTACACATAGGCGTTCACCATATGTGGTTAAATTACCGAAATTCCACCATCAGAAATTGACAGCTGTAACTTATTCGATGGGGCCTCCGCAGGCTTTCCGTGGACAGACCTTTTTCTATGTAAATAGGAATAATGATGAGTTGTAATGTATATGAACTTGTCATATGTTGTTTCCTGAGTGAAGTACTGTATGTTTTGCATAATAAAATCATTGCAAACTTAAATACTTGCCTATTAATGCATTGTCCACGGAAAGCCTGTGGAGGTCCAGTCAAATAAGTTACGTGTGGGCAACTGACAGCTGTAACTTATTCGACGGGGCCTCTGCAGGAATGACAGACAAGAAGTTTGTGTTGAAAACAAAAACAAATTTACTGAAAATTTAGCAAAATGTCACACAAGAACACAAACACTGAATATTAAAGATTGTGGAAAATACTTCCCTCACCCCAGACACAAAAAACACAATATACTACTATGTACTATATACAACTATAACACTACATACAACACTATATACAACTATATACACAAGTCTATTTTCCTTTGCGGCGCCTCTCCATAGCTTTTTTAACAATGCGACTGGCCTTCTTTTGATGGTAGATCCCCATCAGAGTGGTCGAGCGCGGCGAAAACACTGATTTTTTGAGTTTCAGAGGGGAGACGGTCAGGTGGTGACACCTTCAGCTGGCCCCTTCTTTTTGGGTACTTCTTGCGAGGGGTGGATGGCTTGCTCAATTTCTCTGCTCCTCCTTCCACCCCACCTTCTGCTCCTCCTTCTTTCGCTCCTTCCACCTCACTGCTTTTTTCAGTCTCTTCTGCTTCAAGCTGTCAAAAGACAGAAAAAATACATGGTGAGGAATCGAGCACGCAAATCTAACACGGCATCCTCAATCTGGTTACAGGATGTCAATTTACCTCGACGGACTCGGGACTAGACGTCTCAGACTCCTGATAAACGACCTGCGTCTCCTCCGGAGTGGTGCTGCCCGAAGTCATTTGCGGGGATGACGGGGGACGCTTTTTGGGGCCTTCGGAGGGACCCTTTTCTGCAGGTCGCTTACATTTCTGAGGCGTTTGCTTCTCCGGTGGGCTCCTCTCAGGACCCTCCAAGGTGGACTCGAACAGCCTCCGGTGCTCCATTGCCTGCTGGGCGCACAAGTTGGTAACATAAAACTTGTCGGCCGTTCTGATGTCGTGGCACATGAATTTAGAAATTTTAAGGCTGTCCTCGCTGGAGTGCGTGAACTTGGCCCGGAAAGACAGGGAAAGAGAGTATATTCAATATTCATAATTGGCTTAAAAAAAGGTCTGTCCATGGAAAGCCTGTGGATGTCTTGTCAAATAAGTTACGAGTAGTCGAGTGACAGCTGTAACTTATTTGATGGGGCCTACACAGGCTTTCCGTGGACAGACCTTTTTTAAGGGGAATGTGAATATTGAGAAGTGGTAATGTCTATGAACTTGTCAGACGGTGTTTCCTGAGTCAAGTACTGAGTGTTTTGCAAAATGAAATAATTCTCAACTTAAATTATGACTTACTAATGCATCGTCCATTGGGCAATGTGTGACCGTAATGATTTTATCACTGGTTACTACTTACGTGGCTGGCGATAGAGGTGCGGATGTCAGTGAAAGTGGGGCAGCCGGGCAGGTCCATGGCCTTCCAGGCCTCCTGAAAATAACAATTCAAGTTTTTGCAGGGGTTGGGCTTAGAAGTAAAAAATAAAAATGTGGCGTTGGGCCCGCCTGGCAGCCTGTCCTTCATTTGAAGGAATCTTTGGATCCAACCGTACTCCTCCGTCAGCGAGATCTGGGCTGACCCAAAAGCCTGATTGGTTTTATGGCTGGTCACCTACGGACACAACCGGAAAAAAAAAACACAAGCCACTGAGAAAAGACGACAAAGTAATCAAGCAGAGGTATGACAAGCAAGTCAGATGCTCACATTAATGAGATTTGCCTTTTGAGCGGTGGACCTCTGGGCCGTCAGGACCTCTTGAATCGTCATATTTTGATACACGCCCCCCCTGTGGCCGTAGATCGATGACAGCAGAGCCGCAAAGTGGCCGTAAAACTGCCACAGCACCTTCTGTGAGGAGTCGTTTTCCAGGGAGGCTGCAGACAGGAAAGAGCGCAATGTCAAGGTTCCTGTCTACAGTCTACAGGAGGTTAGTACGCTGAGTCAAAGCAAAGGTATGACTACTCACTCAACAGCCCCGGGATGGCCTTCGCCGCCTGGCTCCTGCACTTCAGGAGGGTGGCCTTGGAGATGACGCGGACCTCCTTCTCGGCCCTCACCGAAGTCCGGTGTAGGGCCACACCCCGCTTCAGTGACCTGCGCAGGCTCAGCATCTCACGGCGCAGGCCAATGAGGGCGTTCTTTGTCAGCCAGCATGACGTCGGAGGGGCTTCAGCGATGTAGGTGAAAAAGCTTCCCACATTCATGACATAGTGCTGAAGTGTGGTCACCGTCATGCGGGCCTTCCTTAGGGTGCTGACCCAGCTGAAAGGAGACAAACGATAATTGCAAACGAGCAATTCCACGCAAATGTCAACCTTACTATTAAAAAAAAAAAGTTTATGCAAAAAGAACAAAACCCTGTTTAGTTGTGCATTTAGGTCTGTATTTAGCTGCATCAACGTGCTTTAAAAGAAATCGCTATGTTTTTCCATCACATATGAGGGGTGCACCTATTGCAAAATTACATTTTCATTTGACAGTATTTCATGGTTTCAAATGAGAGATTAAAGACTGCCTATTTTTTTTATTTTACGTCAACAGTAAGTATTTTGTAGAAAGGTGGAGGCCTGTATGAAAAGTAAATTAACTCACTTTGTCTAAAGAGCAATGATTTTTGGATTCATAGGGGCTAGATTTAGGACGTCAGGACACTTCAGCGCTGTGTCACATCCGTAATGTTTTAAAGATGAAGTTTATTTCATTTAGTAATTACTAATGCAATTAGCTTGAAACTTTCTGTACAAAGTCAACTTATGGCCAATCTTATTATGAGCAACAGCCCATCTCAATTCTTTGCTCTTATCAGCCATAATAATGCGTTACGGACGTTTCATATTAATTCATATGCATACTGGCACACAAGTTGATGACCGATAGCCTGTGTATTTCTGCTGAGTGAACAAGAGATGTGCTGAGGATTTGTATTAATATTCTTTTCGTCATTACAAATCTTGTTTGTAATAATAAATTATTTTGTATCATTGCATGTTAAAAATAATTCACTATGCTGGATTGCGAAATAAGATTAGGCTATCGCATTTTATAAATATTTGTACAAAATATATTCAGCATATTTAACAACATTTATTATTTAATGCATAAGCAATTTATTAAAAAATATTACATTTATGCTGCGACATCTGCATAATCTAGATCAACAGCAACTAATGACCAACGAATTGGAGCGGCATCGGCCCGTTAGATCATTTTAAAACGTCAAATCTATCCTTCAATTTGCAGGTTATAACTGCGTTTGTCTCGGATGTAGACTGGTGAAGATTTATTGTAATGCGGATCCCACACATCTAGCATTAATCTAATTTAAATAATGCTATTTTAGATATTCAAGTGTTTGTGCGGAAAACTAATGCGCATGCATGACAGAGAGATGTCTGCGCGATCACTTTTTTCTGATAAAGCATTTTTTTCTGATAATGAAACAACTTAATAAAAAAAGAAAATAAACCACTTAAATTGTGGTGCATCTGCCTCATATACATGAGAAAAGAAAGTAAATTTTAATTATTAAAAACATGAATTCAAATTGCTTTTTTATGCTTTGTGAATGGCCAACTCTTCTCTCTTCGGCAGATGTGGTCGTTTGCGCATCTATTGATTCATATCGGCGTGTAAGTTTACTTTGTTGCTGATGACTGATCTGCTATTACTAGTTTCAGGCTTACCATACAACATTTTAGAAATAAATTCATTCTAATAACATTTTAAAAATTACATTCTCAGCGAGAACTTTGCGGAGTGTAACTATTTATTTACTTTTTTAAGTCACTTCTTTTAACTTTTGTGTGTTTCAAATAACTCGTCGCTATCTAGGCAGCATTTATGCTGAGGCTACTAGATTTTGATTTTGCGTACTGTGCAAGCATGCTGCTTTATTTATTAGTTTTTTTGTTATATATATATATATATATATATATATATATATATATATATATATATATATATATTTTTTTTTTTTTGTCTAAATATGTTTTTCACAACACATTTTGTTTGGAGTAATTTCGTATCATTGCATATGAAATATTTTTTGTTGTTTGCAGATGCAAAATGTGAATCTCATGTAAAGAACGAAATTTCGCATCTAGCAGGACCACGGTACATAAATAAACATATATAAACAACAATAGACGTAAGAGCAATTTTTAAACCTGTACTACTAACTTACTAAAAGTGTTAATGCATAAGCAAGTCATTAAAACATTTTTTGAGCGGCATCCGTTTAATCCTGATCAGCAATGATCAATGAATCCGAGCAGCATTGTTCTGTTAGATCATTTTAAAATGTCAAATAGTCTTCAATTTATGGGTTATAACTTTCTTGGATGTAGACTGGTTATGATTTATTTTAATGCAGATTTCAAACTCTATATACGCACATGTAGCCTACGTTTTTTTCCTAATAATGAAACAACTTAAAATCAGTTTGAACCTGATTTAACGTAAATTCATAATAAAAAGCGTGCTTTTTATTTATTTATTTTTTTTTTTTTAGAAATAGCCTATAAAGAAAGACAGGATGCGCTTTCTGCCATCTCTGTCTGTCTCTGGCTGGAACTCAGCGTGTGTCTCACATAGGCTACAAGAGATATGTCTATAGAAAGCTTAAAATGTCTACTTTTAAACAAACCAATTAAAAACAAAATTAAATACTACCCGTTATGTAATATGAAGGCTTTATTTATCTCTAAAGCCACATCCAGCATAGGTCTGTGGAGATGCGAAGAAAACATTAGCCTAGTTTATTAATAAAAAAAAAAAAAAAACATTAAAATGTCTCCTCTTTGTATACATTAATTAGTTAAATAATAGCCTAAACGAATGTTTTTACTATTAGTTACAGTTAGACGTCTCTGTTCAAGGTTTTAAAGCATTTTATACGCATTTCATGTCCGTAAGGCTGATTAATCAGCTGAGATATAAAAGGTAAAATTTAAACAAAATTGATATTTTAGGTTTTGTAAATAGCCAGCCCTTGTCAATTCGGCAGATATTGTTACTTCTGCTTTGTGCACTGTAAATCGCAGAAATTTTACAAAAGATGTGTCCCAAAAACTCCTGTCTTTTTTGTCACGTCCGTAACGCATGTGTATTTCCCACATTTAAAATATAAAACAGGGTTTTAGACTGAAACTTTTCTGATGTCTGGACTCTATTTTTAGGGGTTTCGAAAAATATAAAGAGATGGTTCAGTATATTGGTAAAGAATAAAATTTATGAGAATTTATATTTCAGGTTTTGACCTTGAATGTCACGTCTGTAACGCTGGAATTGCTCAATTTACAAAAATCTTTGATAACACCGAGCTAAAAACAGGGAATGCTACTCACGCGTGTATTTTCGCCGTGTCATTTAGGAAGCAGTGGTCCGAAAGCTTGCCCTTCCCCTCCAACATGTAGGCGATAAATTTTTTAATCTGGTAAATTTGACCGCCTACATTTTCCCTCAGCTTGGGGGTGGGATCCGGGCCCAACAGGTACCACCTGTATCTCTCCATTAATTCATCTGCACGCAAAAGGCAAAAGAGCAAAGGCACAGTTAGCCAAGTAATAAAATATAGTAATAACATAGTAGTTATATAGTAATGACAAGAACAAGAGAAGGGGTTTCGAAAAATATAAAGAGATGGTTCAATATTGTTACGGATCGTGCTGGTTCGACGAGACGGAGAACGTAGTTTCAAATAATAAATGCTTTAATAAGACTTCTCAGGAACATAAACAGAAACATCCACACACGTAGGGTAAATGAAATGACCGACAGAGAACTCAGGAAACAAACTGTCACGTTAGAAATGAGGTCAGGGTCCAAATGCAGGTGAGGAAGTTTTAATCTTTAAACAACAAACAAAAGCAAACAAACAAAAGGCCAACACGGCACAACAAAACACGAGCAAGGCAAGAACATCAACTTTGGGAAAGAATGAATTACAGAAAACAAACCACACAGAAGACAATGCAGCCAGAATGAGCAGTGAAACATGAGAGTTCTTATAGACCAGATAATAGTGAGCAGGTGTGAGTGTAATCAGTGCTAATGACAAGACAGGAGTGTACAATTAGGGAAGTGCAGTGCAGGGAAGGGAAAACAGCGACCTCAGGTGGCTGAGGGAAGCCCCACAGCCCAGATCATGACACAAACAGACTTATAAAGGGGAACTAATCATGACGCACAGGTGATACAGATAATGATTAACCAAGGACTAAACCAAAAGATCACAAACAGATGGGGGAAGACAGAGGGAGAAACCAAATCACAAACAGTGCAAAACAAAGGCAAAAGACATGAAACAACAGGTGACATGTAACATTACCTCCCCCTCCTGGTAGGCGCGTCTCGCGCCGTGACGGAAACACCGAGGAGGGAGGGCGGGCGCCCTGGAGGCCGTTACAGGACAGGCGCCCTGGAGGCCGTTACAGGACAGGACCTTACTGGTTTGGGAAGGCCTCCAGGGCGGATCAGGGAGCCATGGCGGGTCAGGGGAATCAGGAGTCCATGGCCTGGCCAATAGCTCACGTGGCCATGGCGGGTCAGGAGGCCATGGCCGGACAGACAGTTCATAAGGCCATGGCGGGTCAGGGGGCCATGGCCGGACAGACAGTTCAAGGAGCCATGGCGGGTCAGGAGGCCATGGCCGAGCAGACAGTTCATATGGCCATGGAGGGTCAGGAGGCCATGGCCAAGCATACAGTTCATATGGCCATGGTGGGTCAGGAGGCCATGGCCGAGCACACAGTTCATCAGGCCATGGCGGGTCAGGAAGCCATGGCCGAGCAGACAGTTCATCAGGCCATGGCGGGTCAGGAAGCCATGGTCGAGTAGACAGTACAAGGAGCCATGGCTGGGCAGCCCCCATGGCCTTGGCCTCAGTCCTCGGCCTGGCCACGTTGGCTAGGGGTATGTAGCCCCCCCCCCAAAATTTTCTTGGGGAAATTTAGAAGTTCATTGCGAGGACGCTCTGGAAGGCTGGGTTGGACCAGCGGAGGCTCTGGAAGGCCGGGTTGGACCAGCGGAGGCTCTGGAGGACTGGACGTAACCAGCGAAGGCACTGGACAGCTGGACTGGACCAGAGAAGGCTCTGGATGGCTGGACGGGACCAGCGAAGGCTCTGGACGGCTGAACAGGACCAGCTGAGGCTCTGGAAGACTGGACGGGATCAGCTGAGGCTCTGGACGGCAGGACGGGACCAGCTGAGGCTCTGGACGGCCGGACGGGACCAGCTGAGACTCTGGACGGCAGGACGAGACCAGCTGAGGCTCTGGAAGACTGGACGGGACCAGCTGAGACTCTGGACGGCAGGACAGGACCAGTGGAGATTCTGGCGAGAGGATTGGGGCCGTGAACTCCATGGGCAGTGCCATATCCATAAAGTCCATCGCATCCTTTTCGGCCGGGAAACGTCGACCATCTTGGCCGGGAAATCAGGAACGTCGACCATCTTGGTCGGGAAATCAGGAACAGCGGCCATCTTGGCCGGGAAATCAGGAACAGGGGCCATTTCGGCCAGGAATTCAGGAACAGCGACCCTCTTGGCCGAGAAATCAGGAACTGTGGCCATCTCTGTCAGGAAATCAGGAACTGCGGCCATCTCGACCGGAAAATCAGGAACTGTGGCCATCTCGGCCAGGAACTCAGGAACTGCGGCCATCTCGGCCGGGAAATCAGGAACGCTGGCCATCTCCGGGAAATCAGGAACTGTGGCCATCTTGACTGGGAAATCAGAAACTGTGGCCATCTCGGCCGGGAAATCAGGAACTGTGGCCATCTTGGGTGCAAACTTGGGCTTTGTCGCCCTCTTGCGTGCGGATTTGCGTATTGAAGCTTTCTGAAGTGTAGGTGCTGGCGTGGCGGCAGCCATCTTGCGTCCAGACTCAGACGTTGCGGCCAGCGGTATTGGGCTGAGGAAGGCTATGGAGCTCTGGAGGATCTCTGGATGTTCGGGGCGTGGCAGGCGGTCCGAGCTGTTGGATCGGTATGCAGAGGTTCTTGGCGTTGGGTGAGCTGGTGCGATGTGATGTGTTTCTGAGGGGGTTGGACGTTGCATCGGACTGTCATTCTCTATTTGTTCTAACTCAAAATTGGAGCAGTTTAAATAGAGAATGATATTGACCAATTCGACAAACAGGAAATCATAACCAGAGAGATCGCAACTAGGGATGCACCGAAATTTCGGCCGCCGAAAATTTTCGGCCGAAATAGCATTATCGGTTTCGGCCGAAACGTAAGAAAGTGCCGAAAATAAAAGCCGAAATTGTCGCCACGCCTCTCCCATCCTCCCGTCTCGTTCGCGCTGTCATTACACATCAAACACGGAGTATGTCGGCGGTTTGGAAGCACTTCAAAGTTTACTTTGACGATGAGAAAAGGCAGGATGTACGCGAAATGGTGCAAACAGAGCTCACGGCTCTTGAAACCTCTGGTGAAGCACAAGCCGCGACGGGGAGAACAGAGCAAACTGTGCCTGAGAAACGGTCACGTACAAGTGATGAGGCGCACATTCCTTCGCTTTCTGATATGTTTGACGAAATTTTACAGGAAAGCGTCCCAATCCACAGCGGTGTAAGAGCAAGCGCAGCCTCACAACAAGTAGCAACCTATCTAGCTGAACTACCCATTGGCAGAAGTGACAATCCACTTGACTACTGGCGCGCGAACAAAGATCGCTTTCCTTTGCTTGCATGGACTGCGCGCAAGTACTTATCTGCCCCAAGCACCAGCACAGACAGTGAGAGATTATTCAGTTCAGCATCTCATGTTCTTGATGAGAAGAGAAATCGTCTCTCCAGCTAGAAAGCTGAACAACTTTTGTTCATAAAGAGAAATCTGCCACTTTTGCTAAAATAAAAGCAGCCTAATTTGATGTTGTTTACAGTTAAAGGTTTGATTTATTTATTCTGTTATTGCAATGTTGTTTTGCAGAGTAATTTAAAATTGAAGTAAAACGTTTAATGCAGGTAATATTTTGCACAATTCGTAAAGGCACTAAAAGCTAGCACAGACTGAGTGATTTTATTCAGTGCAGTATGTTCTTCATGAGAAGAGGAACTGTCTTCAGCCAGAAAACTGAAAAACTTTTGTTCATAAAGATAAACCTGATTCTTTTGCTTTTTTTGCAATTTAGTGTTTATAGTTATGTTGTTTACAGTAAGAGGTTGGATTTATTTATTTTTCTTCTGTTTGTGCACTGTTGTTTGGTATAGTAATTTAAAATTGAAGTAAAAAAGCAGCTAGCATTTTTTTTTGCACAATTTTGTTACAGAAAGAAATTTTATTTAGTTTTGTTATTGTTAAACAGCCTTATTACTGTTATTTATTATCAATAAAAGTTTGATTGCTTAATTAATTTGTAGTTTTTTTAATACAAACAAAGAGAAAATATTTTAAACATGTTTTTTAATGAAGCCATTTTCGGTTTCGGTATCGGTTTTCGGCCAAGTGCATCCAAAATTTTCGGTTTCGTTTTCGGCCCAGAATTTTCATTTCGGTGCATCCCTAATCGCAACGAATAGTTTCTTCGTCCAACCCCAACAGAAACACAAAGCCGAAAGAGGCGTCGGACCAGCTCACCTGATGGTAAAGCTCAATGAAATCCTCTACATACCGCTCCAACTCCCGACCGCTCTGCCTCAAGCTCCACAGCCGTTCCTCAGCACTACGGTTTTGGTCGGTCATTCTGTTACGGATCGTGCTGGTTCGACGAGACGGAGAACGTAGTTTCAAATAATAAATGCTTTAATAAGACTTCTCAGGAACATAAACAGAAACATCCACACACGTAGGGTAAATGAAATGACCAACAGAGAACTCAGGAAACAAACAGACTTCTAAAGGGGAACTAATCATGACACACAGGTGATGCAGATAATGATTAACCAAGGACTAAACCAAAAGATCACAAACAGACGGGGGAAGACAGAGGGAGAAACCAAATCACAAACAGTGCAAAACAAAGGCAAAAGACATGAAACAACAGGTGACATGTAACAAATATATTGGTAAAGAATAAAATTTATGAGAATTTATATTTCAGGTTTTGACCTTGAATGTCACGTCTGTAACGCTGGAATTGCTCAATTTACAAAAAATCTTTGATAACACCGAGCTAAAAACAGGGAATGCTACTCACGCGTGTATTTTTGCCGTGTCATTTAGGAAGCAGAGGTCCGAAAGCTTGCCCTTCCCCTCCGACATGTAGGTGATACATCTTTTTAATCCGGTAAATTTGACCGCCTACATTTTCCCTCAGCTTAGGGGTGGGATCCGGGCCCAACAGGTACCACCTGTATCCCTCCATTAATTCGTCTGCACGCAAAAGGCAAAAGAGCAAAGGCACAGTTAGCCAAGTAATAAAATATAGTAATAACATAGTAGTTATATAGTAATGACAAGAACAAGAGAAGTGTCAGACTCACTTAGAACCGTCACGTGGTCAGGATACTGCGGAGGGCTTTTTTCCCGCGCGGTGCTGGGCTTGTCAGCGCTGACAGAGGGCTCCTCGCATGGGGCTTCTCTGGGCTGCTCACTGGCGGAGGGCTCACCAGGACCGGAGGCCTGTTCCGGAGGCTGCGCGGCCTCTTCTCCGGGGGCGACGTCCTCTTCTTCATGCCCAAAAGAAGAGAGGAGTTTCCGCACCACCTGAC
This sequence comes from Garra rufa, assembly GCF_049309525.1. NCBI lineage: Eukaryota > Metazoa > Chordata > Actinopteri > Cypriniformes > Cyprinidae > Garra > Garra rufa. Next base: position 49,324,824 of record NC_133362.1, read on the forward strand.
CGACACGGACAGCGCCCGACGGGGTCGACTTCCTTGACAGGGTGCGGTAGCGCCTGGTGACATTCTTCAAACTGTCAGTCAGAATGTCGACCTGTTTGTTCAGGTCTGCCACCTGGGATATGAGAAACTCTTTTTGTTTCTTACACCCCACGTTGCCGCACTCCTCTTCCTCCTGATCCTCATGGTCAGGTGGCACGTCAGCCTCCTCTGGCTGCTGGCACTCCTCCAGGTCCAGGGTGGACACCATCGGTATGTCTGGGTTGGAGGCCCTCAAGGCGGTCAACTTGTTGATTACCACCCTCCTTTTGCATCGGAGGATTGCGTCTTCCTGCTCCACCACCGATATTTCGCTGTGTGTTCGAATATGGCGGTCAAGGCGGTTGGAAGACTTGCCGCATCCAGGAATCGGGCAGTTGCCTGCCCGGGCGTTGATGCGGCCTGACTCGATGGCCAGCAGAAGTTTCCTCTCCTCCTTGTTGTGCACAATGAGGAGGTGCTGGCTGAGACGGCCATACATTCTAAAACAGAGTGGACACGTTTCCACGGGCATCTTGTCAATGCAAAAGGCAACACAGGAAAGTAGATGTGAATACTTCGTGGATTGGCGTTGAATGAATAGGCTCTCAGGCTTTAGAAAGCACTTTATTCCACATTTAACCAGGAAACTGATTGAACTTTAAAGCAATTGACTCCACACTTAATATGAAAATAGATTGAGTTTTAAAGCAATTGACTCCACACTTAATCTGAAAATAGATTGAGTTTTAAAGCAATTAACTACATACAGAATTATTGCAAACTTAAATAATGGCCTAATAATGCATTGTCCATAGAAAGCCTGCAGGTCCCCGAAATTCCACGATCAGAAAGTGACAGCTGTAACTTATTCGACGGGGTCTCCATAGGCTTTCCGTGGACAGACCTTTTTCAAGGTAAATGGATTATTGATGAGTTGTAATGTATATGAACTTGTCATACGTTGTTTCCTGAGTGAAGTACTGTATGTTTTGCATAATAAAATCATTGCAAACTTAAATACTTGCCTATTAATGCATTGTCCACGGAAAGCCTGTGGATGTCCTATCAAATAAGTTACACATGGGCGTTCACCATATGTGGTGAAGTTACCGAAATTCCAACATCAGAAAGTGACAGCTGTAACTTATTTGACAGGGTCTCTGCAGGCTTTCCGTGGAAAGACCTTTTTCTAGGTACACAGGAACATTGATGAGTTGTAATGTATATGAACTTGTCATACGTTGCTTCCTGAGTGAAGTACTGTATGTTTTGCAAAATAAAATCATTGCAAACTTGAATACTTGCCTATTAATGCATTTCACGGAAAGCCTGCAGAGGTCCCGTCAAATAAGTTACATGTGGGCAAGTGACTGCTGTAACTTATTTGACGGTGCCTCTGCAGGCTTTTCGTGGTCACACAGGTGGTTAGGGGGACGAATAGGTTTTTCGTGGTCACATAGGTGGTTAGGGGGACGAATAGGCTTTTCGTGGTCACATAGGTGGTTAGGGGGACGAATAGGCTTTTCGTGGTCACATAGGTGGTTAGGGGGACGAATAGGTTTTTGTGGACACATAGGTGGTTAGGGGGACGAATAGGTTTTTGTGGACACATAGGTGGTTAGGGGGATGAATAGGTTTTTCGTGGTCACATAGGTGGTTAGGGGGATGAATAGGCTTTTCGTGGTCACATAGGTGGTTAGGGGGACGAATAGGTTTTTGTGGACACATAGGTGGTTAGGGGGATGAATAGGTTTTTCGTGGTCACATACAGTGGGGATCGAAAGTTTGGGCACCCCAGGTAAAAATTTGTATTAATGTGCATAAAGAAGCCAAGGAAAGAAAAAGAAAAAGGCATCAAATTACAGATTAGACATTCTTATAATATGTCAAAAAAAGTTAGATTTTATTTCCATCATTTACATTTTCAAAATAACAGAAAACCAAAAGTTTGGGCACCCTGCAGAGTTTATAGCATGCACTGCTGCCTTTGGAAAGCTGAGTCATTGATTGTTCTCAAGCATCGTCTGGGAAGACCAGGTGATGTCAATTTCAAAGGTTTTAAATGCCCAGACTCATCTAACCTTGCCCCAACAATCAGCACCATGGGTTCTTCTAAGCAGTTGTCTAGAAAACTGAAACTGAAAATAGTTGACGCTTACAAAGCAGGAGAAGGCTATAAGAAGATAGCAAAGCGTTTTCAGATGCCAATATCCTCTGTTCGGAATGTAATTAAGAAATGGCAGTCATCAGGAACAGTGGAAGTTAAAGCAAGGTCTGGGCGACCAAGAAAAATATCAGACAGAACAGCTCGCAGGATTGTGAGAAAAGCAAGTCAAAACCCACGTTTGACTGGACGATCCTTCCAGAAATATCTGGCAGACACTGGAGTTGTGGTACACTATTCCACTATAAAGAAATACTTGTACAAATATGGTCTTCATGGAAGAGTCATCAGAAGAAAACCTCTTCTACGTCCTCACCACAAAAATCAGCGTTTGAACTTTGCAAATGAACATATAGACAAGCCTGATGCATTTTGGAAACATGTTCTGTGGACCGATGAGGTTAAAATAGAACTTTTTGGCCGGAATGAGCAAAGGTACGTTTGGAGAAGAAAAGGAACAGAATTTAATGAAAAGAACCTCTGTTCAACTGTTAAGCATGGGGGTGGATCAATCATGCTTACATGGTGTTGTATTGCAGCCAGTGGCACAGGGAACATTTCACGAGTAGAAGGAAAAATGGATTCAATAAAATTTTAGCAAATTTTGGACGGTAACTTGATGCCATCTGTGAAAAGGCTGAAGTCAAAGAGAGGATGGCTTCTACAAATGGATAATGATCCTAAACACACCTCAAAATTCACGGTGGATTACATCAAGAGGTGTAAACTGAAGGTTTTGCCATGGCCTTCACAATCTACTGACCTCAACATAATTGAAAATCTATGCTAAAAGAGCAGTGCGTGTCAGACAGCCCAGAAATCTCAAAGAACTGAAAGACTTTTGTAAGGAAGAATGGGCAAAGATACCTCAAACAAGAATTGAAAGACTCTTGGCTGGCTACAAAAAGCGTTTACAAGCTGTGATACTTGCAAAAGGGGACAGTACAAGATATTAACTCTGCAGGGTGGCCAAACTTTTGCAGACGCCATTTTTTTGTTTTCTGTTATTTTGAAAGTGTAAATGATGGAAATAAAATCTAACTTTTTTTTTGACATATTATAAGAATGTCTAATCTGTAATTTGATGCCTTTTGGAGATTTTTCCATCTTTCCTTGGCTTCTTTATGCACATTAATAAAAATTTTTACCTGGGGTGCCCAAACTTTCGATCCCCACTGTAGGTGGTTAGGGGGACGAATAGGCTTTTCGTGGTCATAATTCTGCCATCTTGTGGATGAGATTACACCTAAAGCCATTGAAACTTTGTGGGAATTTTGTGGGAAAAATCATCTAGGGGGCGCTGCGCAGCGTCCCACGAACAGCCTGGACACGAGCAACCTCGTATATAATTGGAGTATATAAATATATTCAGATTTTTTTTTAATTCGCACTGTGCACAGGGCTCGTGGAGTTGAGTTGCGGACCCAGGTTTCAGCTCGATATCACTTCGAGAAGCCAAGATATGGAGCGTTCTATGTGCAATCTATGCCATTATAAAAAAAGCCAGTCAAATAAGTTACGAGTGAGCAAGTGACAGCTGTAACTTATTCGACGGGGCCTCCACAGGCTTTCCGTGGACAGTGCCTTTTTATGCAAATTAAGGCGTTTTACGAGCAGTAAGCTGCACGAAACCGCCGGACGGCATTTCCTGAGCATCGTACCGTAGGTTTTTACGCCCCTAGGACCCCCAAAGGCCGAACGAGGGCTGCTGACGCGCGCAACTTATACAATTGTTTTCGTAGCCGTTTCACGGACAGCGGGACAGGAAGGTCTGATGGCCCCGAAATGGACACGCGGGTCACGCCGCGGCCTCCCAGTGCGCCGTCCAGAGTCCCGTGTCCGTGTCTGCCCGATTGGCCGAAACCCACGCCCCCCCGACCACGGACCACCTGTGAAATTTCCATTGTATAAGTTGCAAGTGGGACGTTGGGTATACAGGGGTCAAAAGGTCACAGGACCTCACAACTTGCAACGGTGGTAGCCTAGGGGCCCCTGACTTGGGGGCCAGAGTTTCAGGATTGTAGATCCCTTCTAAGCATGTGTATCTGCAGTTCAGCAGAAGATGGTCAAGTGACACCCGTAACTTATTTGACGGGGCCTCTGCAGGCTTTCCGTGGACATTCCTTTTTCAAGGTAAATAGGAATAGTGATGAGTTTTAATGTATATGAACTTGTCATACGTTGTTTCCTGAGTGAAGTACATTGCATTGTCCACTGAAAGCCTGCGGAGGTCCCGTCAAATAAGTTACATGTGGGCAAGTGACAGCTGTAACTTATTCGACGGGGCCTCCGCAGGCTTTCCGTGGACAGACCCTTTTCAAGGTAAATAGAAATATTGATGAGTTGAAATGTATATGAACTTGTCAGATTGTGTTTCCTGAGTTAAGTTCTGTACATTTTGGTATTACTACTGTTGGTATTGCGCAATAAAACCATCACTTTTATGAATAATAACGTATTAACGCACTGTCCACTGAAAACCTGTGGAGGTCCCATTGAATAAATTACCGGTGTCAAGTAAATATGAACATTTATGTTTATTTATATTTCTATATTTATGAGTTGTAATGCATATGACCTTGGCCCCAGAGTTGGGCTTTTCATGTTTTAAAGGGGATTGAATTGGCTTTTTGTGGTCATATAGGTGGTTGGGGGACGAATAGGCTTTTTGTGGACACATGCATTAGATTGCTGTTGGACAAATAGGCTTTTCGTGGCCACATAGGTGGTTAGAGGGACGAATAGGCTTTTCGTGGCCACATCCATTAGATTGCTGGTGGACAAATAGGCTTTTCGTGGTCACATAGGTGGTTAGTGGGATGAATAGGCTTTTCGTGGTCACATAGGTGTTTAGGGGGACGAATAGGCTTTTCGTGGACATATTCATTAGATTGCCGGTGGACAAGTAGGCTGTTTGTGGTCACATAAGTGGATAGTGGGATGAATAGGCTTTTCGTGGTCACATAAGTGGATAGTGGGATGAATAGGCTTTTCGTGGTCACATAGGTGGTTAGTGGGATGAATAGGCTTTTCGTGGTCACATAGGTGGTTAGTGGGATGAATAGGATTTTCGTGGACACATTCATTAGATTGCCGGTGGACAAATAGGCTGTTTGTGGTCACATAAGTGGTTAGTGGGATGAATAGGCTTTTCGTGGTCACATAGGCAGTTAGGGGGATGAATAGGCTGCCCGTGGTCGGTGGCCGGGGCCCGGGATCGGCCAATCGGGAGCCGATGGCCACGTAGGCTTCCCGTGGGACCTTTAGGCTGTCCGTGGATGCCCACCCACAACCTATTCGACGCCCCCCCGTAGACGTTCTGTGGCCAGTAGTCTGCCACCCGGTGGCCAACCTCGAGATTGGAACAAAAGGCGTGAAAAAGGGGGGCCACAGGCCCCAGCTGACGCCTCAGACGGACCCCGCTGGGCCTCCCCTCTGCGACGGGGTGATCAAAGGGAAAAGAAAAAAAGTCCTGCAAAAATCCTCTAGGGGGTGCCGTGCAGCGTCCACAAACAGCCTGCCATGGAGCGCCTATTAAGCGCTATGTGGACCCCACTCCTCTGGCCATGGCCTTAGGCAAGTAACTGAAGTACAACATTATGAGATACTTTATGTGAATTCTTGGCTAAAGAGATGAGTCTTTAATCTAGATTCAAACATAGAGAGTGTGTCTGAACCCCGAACGTTATCAGGGAGGCTATTCCAGAGTTTGGCAGCCAAATGTGAAACGGCTCTCCCTCCTTTAGTGGACTTTGCTATCCTAGGTACTACCAAAAGTCCAGAGTTTTGTGACCTTAGGGAGCGTGATGGATTGTAGCCATGGTAGGAGACTAGTTATGTATGCAGGAACTAAACCATAAAGGGCCTTATAGGTAAGAACTAATATTTTGTAACTGATACGTAAAATTGGTGTAATATGATCATATTTTCTTGACCTGGCAAGGACTCTAGCAGCTGCATTTTGGACTACCTGTAGCTTGTTTGTTGAAAATGCAGGACAGCCACTTAGTAGTGCATTACAGTAGTCCAGTCTAGACGTCATGAATGCATGAACTAACTTTTCTGCATCAGAAACAGGTAACATGTTCCGTAGCTTAGCAATGTTTCTAAGATGGAAGAATGCTGTTTTTGTAACATGAGAAATATGATTTTCAAAAGACAGGTTGCTGTCTAATATAACACCCAGATTTTTGACTGTAGAGGAAATAACAGTACATCCGTCTAGTTGCAAATTGCAGTTTAAGAGATTCTGTGTACTGTTTTTTGGACCAATAAGTAATATCTCTGTCTTATTTAAATTTAATAGTAGAAAATTATTTTTAACACACCGTGTTAACTTTGCTAAGTTAGAAATTTCATCTGGTCTTGTTGAAATATATAGTTGATTATCATCAGCATAACAATGGAAAATAATCCCATATTTCCTAATAATATTACCAAGGGGTAACATGTAAATTGAAAATAGCAGAGGACCAAGGACAGATCCTTGTGGCACTCTGTACTTTACTGGTGATAATTGCGATGACTCCCCGTTTAAATAAACAAAGTGGTAGCGATCGGACAGGTATGCTCTGAACCATCTTAAAGCCTGCCCTTGAATACCTGTATAGCTTTGTAATCGATCTATGAATATGTCATGATCTATAGTGTCGAACGCAGCACTAAGATCATGTAAAACTAGCAATGAGACGCAGCCTTGATCTGACGCAAGAAGCAAGTCATTTGTGATTTTTACAAGTACAGTTTCTGTGCTGTTGTAGGGCCTGAAATTCTTGCAAGAAGGAGCACAATTGGGTAGACACAACTTTTCCAAAATTTTAGACATAAATAGAAGATTAGATATGGGTGTGTAATTTGCCAATTCACTAGGGTCTAGCTGTGGTTTCTTAATAAGATGCTTAATCGCCAGTTTGAATGGTTTTGGGACATGACCTAAAGATAACAATGAGTTAACAATATTAAGAAGCGGTACTTCTGCTACAGGTAACAACTCTTTTAGTAATTTAGTGGGTACAGGATCTAATAGGCATGTTGTTGGTTTAGATGTGGTGATAAGTTTATTTAATTCTTCCTGTTCTATAGTTGTAAAGCACTGCAGTTTTTCTTCGGGTGCAATGATTAATGCTGAAGTATCAGTTGCTGTAGTATCTATATTTGTTATTGTATTTCTGATGTTGTCTATTTTATCAGTAAAGAAATTCATAAAGTCATTACTATTAAACTGTGCAGGAATATTTAGGTCAGGTGCCATTTGGTTATTTGTTAATCTAGCCACTGTGCTAAATAAAAACCTTGGATTGTTTTTGTTTTTTGGGGTATTACCATGGCACAGTATGTTTTTCTCTAACCTTTTTTAGGTTGATGGAGACAACAGCTTCTAATGTATTAGAGAAGATAGTGCCCAGGGGCCGGATTCACGAAACAATCTTAAGAAGAAATTTCTTCTTAACTGCCATTTTCTTCTTATTTTTTAAAATAAGAAAAAAGTTAAGAATATTTTGTATTCCCAAAAAAAAATCATCTTAAGAATATTCTTATCTTTTTACTTAAGATTGTTCTTAAGACAAAAATTAAGAAAATTCAAATTCTTGAAAAGAATCTTCTTAAAAACCATCGTAAATAACTTCTTAAAGTTAGGATAGCCCGAGACTTGTCTTAAATCCCAAATAGTAATAATTATTTAATTAATTGATTGGGTTATTTCAAATTAACTGTTATATTTAAGCATTGCAACACTACTAGCTACATATAATACATATTAGGACTATTATTAGAGATGAGCAAGAGTTCGCTGAAGTGACAGCAATGACTGATAATGTAAACAATGATCTGTCATGATTAGCCTGTGTATGACCCTACTTTTTGCCGTCATCAAAACTTAGTAGCAACTCGACAAAATCGAGTCAGATAGGGAGATTTAATAAAAAAATAAATAAAAATACGACATAATCTTTGGCCGTATTTAGCGCATGTGCAGGACGCGTTTGCTGTAGCAGCGCACACACATAACGGAAGCGTTCATTCAGACGAGGCAACAAAATACAACACAAAAGTGAATAAACTGATCGCCAAAGCTTAAGACAGACCCTTTAAAAGTAACGGTTCAAAAACACGGCGCATTAAAAACATGAAGCCGAGCGCCAGACACGGTCGTGACGAAAATGTGCGTGCTTATGATTATTAGGATAATCTGCAGAAACCGCAAAAAAGACGTTGAAGTGTTTATAAATGCGTCTTCAGCCATGTATTCACTCAGATAGATGTATCATTTTTTTTTCTTAAGAAAGAAATTAAGATGTTCTTAAGAAATGAAGCTAGCGCAAGTTCTGGCAGGAAGACTCAATCGTTCGCGTCACTAATTACCTCCTCATCTTCCAATCATATCATTACTGTAGCTTTAAGGGGTAGCGCTTACCATGTCTGAGTTCGCAGATGCTGTTGCTCCAGCACACAGCCGTGAAACTGGATTCCAGCCGCAGTTGCAAGGAGCGGAGCTGTTAACTCTCTCAAACTGACAGGATTTATCACGGACACCATGGTTACTTCATTAAAAACGACTGTCGGCATAGTTTAACGCGAACCGTGCGGTTCTCCTCCTCTGCGGATGTGTTTGCGGTGCAGGAGTCGTAACAATGTACCGTCGTCTCGCTGGCGGCGGTAGACAGAAGCAGCGGCTAGAGCCCAGTCTGGTGAATCTGTGCGCTCGAGCTGCTCAAGCGGCGGCATGAGGCTCTAATCGCCAGCGCGCTCGCGCTACACGCGCCAATCCGAGCCGGAGAGAGCCGAGCGGCCGAGCGCCGACACGAACCCGCGGTGCTCACCGATGCCATCGCTCCCGTACCTCCATCCTCGAAGCCCAGCAAGCTCTCCAGCCTCGATCTAGGTAAATCCTATTTTTTTCTACTGGTGGTGGTGTTTTGCCAAAGCGGTTGGCACTTTCACGAATTGCATGGCTAGCTACTAAAGCAAGATGGCCTGCGGGTTATACGTCTGTCAAACAGCTGTACACGCTATAGGTTCAAGTGGCTGCAGCTTATGCTGCCTTCATGCGCTATCGTAATTATAAATACCAAAGCTATCAAGACGGCCCGTGGCCCATGCGTTCTATCAGAAGACGGCCTGTGTATTCAATCATGCGTTTTATCCAAAGCTGGCCTGTGTATTTATTCATGCGTTCTACCAAAAGATGGCCTGTGTATTCAATCATGCGTTCTATCCAAAGCTGGCCTGTGTATTTATTCATGCGTTCTACCAAAAGATGGCCTGTGTATTCAATCATGCGTTCTATCCAAAGACGGCCTGTGTATTTATTCATGCGTTCTAACAAAAGACGGCCTGCGTATTCAATCATGCGTTCTACCAAAAGAGGGCTGTGTATTCAATCATGCGTTCTATCAAAAGATGGCCTGTGGCCCATGTGTTCTATCAAAAGATGGCCTGTGGCCCATGTGTTCTATCAAAAGATGGCCTGTGGCCCATGTGTTCTATCAAAAGATGGCCTGTGGCCCAAGCGTTCTATCAAAAGATGGCCTGTGGCCCATGTGTTCTATCAAAAGATGGCCTGTGGCCCATGTGTTCTATCAAAAGATGGCCTGTGGCCCATGTGTTCTATCAAAAGATGGCCTGTGGCCCAAGCGTTCTATCAAAAGATGGCCTGTGGCCCATGTGTTCTATCAAAAGATGGCCTGTGGCCCATGCGTTCTATCAAAAGATGGCCTGTGGCCCATGTGTTCTATCAAAAGATGGCCTGTGGCCCATGTGTTCTATCAAAAGATGGCCTGTGGCCCATGTGTTCTATCAAAAGATGGCCTGTGGCCCATGTGTTCTATCAAAAGATGGCCTGTGGCCCAAGCGTTCTATCAAAAGATGGCCTGTGGCCCATGTGTTCTATCAAAAGATGCCCGGGCGGGGTCCATGCGTTCTATCAAAGGATGGCCCTGTTTCACGTCGCAATCAAGGATACCAGGAGCATATGTTCATTTTCAAAAAAAAAAAAAAAAAACAGCTAGTGGTTCATTTAAGTTAACCATGAATGGCACTCATCTAAATCTAATTTGTTTCTCTTTCTTTCTCCATCTAAGCCAGGAACCCCAGGATTCACGACCGTAAGGTAATTTTAAAACCGTCCTTTGGGGGTGGGCCCCGTTCTGGTGGATCCTTAAGTCCACCTATTTTTGGGGGTTAGCGGCGCCCCCGCCTTCGTCTTCAGGCGGGACTCGCTGTTTCCGTACCCTCGGAATGCGAGTTACGAACGGGGCCTACGCCAAAGAACCGGATTGCTTGCTGAGCTTCTACATAAATGTAATCGGTATAGTATAAATTCTCCCGAGTCTTTCTGGTAGAAATGAAGCTAGCGCAAGTTCTGGCAGGAAGACTCAATCGTTCGCGTCACTAATTACCTCCTCATCTTCCAATCATATCATTACTGTAGCTTTAAGGGGTAGCGCTTACCATGTCTGAGTTCGCAGATGCTGTTGCTCCAGCACCTCCATCCTCCCCACCTCCACCAAGATGGAATCTCTCCTCCAACTCCTCTATTCTACCAAGCTGGGTCATCCCTCTATTACCACATCCATCAATCAGGCTATCACCTTCTTCACGAAGACCTCAGATTGTCTTCCTCAATCCTCACCATCACCAGTTGGCCCCTTTCCTGACTCCGCGGGGGGGTTAGCGGCGCCCCCGCCTTCGTCTTCAGGCGGGACTCGCTGTTTCCGTACCCTCGGAATGCGAGTTACGAACGGGGCCTACGCCAAAGAACCGGATTGCTTGCTGAGCTTCTACATAAATGTAATCGGTATAGTATAAATTCTCCCGAGTCTTTCTGGTAGAACATATTTGAGAATATCTTAAGATTTTTTCAAGAATTGCACTTAAGAACATTCTTACGAACTTCTTAGAATTTATCTTAAGAAATTTCTTAAATTATTTCTTAAGAAGATATTCGTGAATCCGGCCCCATGTTACTAGTCATTTTGTATAGTTCATGTGTATTCATAGGTACACAGAGTAGTTGAGATAAATCAGGCAGGTTATTTGTGAACCTTGTAAATCTTTGGTAGCAGGTACAATAGTTCTGTCCAGGCAATAGCGTGGAGCTATATACTTAATATCAGTAATTTGCAGCATGCACGATAAATGCTTTATCAAAATTAACCAATAGGTCTGAAAGGAAATCTGCAAATTCTATTAAGAAATCTGTATACGGCCCTGGCGGTCTACACACAGTAGCCAGAGCAAGAGATAGGAGAGATTTCTTTTGCATATCTGACAGAGAAACATTAAGTAGAAGTACTTCAAATTAATTAAACCTGTAACCTGTTTTCTGAGTAACATTGAAAATATCACTATATATCGTTGCAACACCACCGACACGACCCAATGTGACGGGGCTCATGCTTATAAAAGTAGTTTGGTGGAGTAGACTTTTACAGGTGGACGAATAGGCTTTTCGGGGTTACATGGGTGGTTAGGCGGATAAATAGGCTTTTCATGGTCACATTCTTTAGATTGCAGGTGGATGAATAGGCTTTTCGTGGTCACATGGGTGGTTAGGTGGATAAATAGGCTTTTCGTGGTCACATGGGTGGTTGGGGGGGGGGGTGAATAGGCTTTTTCATGGTCACATTCTTTCGATTGCCGGTGGACGATTAGGCTTTTCGTGGTCACATGGGTGGTTATGGGGCGAATAGGCTTTTCGTGGTGTCATTCTTTAGATTGCAGGTGGATGAATAGGCTTTTCGTGGTCCCATGGGTGGTTAGAGGGAAGAACAGGCTTTACGTGGTCACATGGGTGGTTAGAGGAACGAATAGGCTTTTTCATGGTCACATTCTTTAGATTGCAGGTGGATGAATAGGCTTTTCGTGGTCACATGGGTGGTTAGGTGGATAAATAGGCTTTTCGTGGTCACATGGGTGGTTGGGGGGGGGGGGTGAATAGGCTTTTTCATGGTCACATTCTTTCGATTGCCGGTGGACGATTAGGCTTTTCGTGGTCACATGGGTGGTTATGGGGCGAATAGGCTTTTCGTGGTGTCATTCTTTAGATTGCAGGTGGATGAATAGGCTTTTCGTGGTCACATGGGTGGTTAGAGGGAAGAACAGGCTTTTCGTGGTCACATGGGTGGTTAGAGGAACGAATAGGCTTTTTCATGGTCACATTCTTTCGATTGTCGGTGGACGAATAGGCTTTTCGTGGTGACATGGGTGGTTAAGGGGACGAATAGGCTTTTCGTGGTTACATTCTTTTGATTGCCGGTGAAAGAATAGACTTCGTGGTCACATGGGTGGTTAAGGGGACGAATAGATTTTTGGTGGTCACATGGGTGGTTAAGGGGACGAATAGATTTTTTGTGGTTACATGGGTGGTTAAGGGGACGAATAGGCTTTTCATGGTCACATTCTTTTGATTGCTGGTGGAAGAATAGACTTTTCGTGGTGACATGGGTGGTTAGGCGGATAAATAGGCTTTTCGTGGTCACGTTTTTTAGATTGCTGGTGGATGAATGGGCTTTTCGTGGTCACATGAGTGGTGTGAGGGATGAATAGGCTTTTCGTGGTCACATGGGTGGTTAGAGGGACAAATAGGCTTTTCGAGGTGTCATTCTTTAGATTGCAGGTGGATGACTAGGCTTTTCGTGGTCACATGGGTGGTTAGAGGGACAAATAGGCTTTTCGTGGTCACATTCTTTTGATTGCTGGTGGACGAATAGACTTTTCGTGGTCACATGGGTGGTTAAGGGGACGAATAGCCCCAGAGACAGATCATCAAGACAGAACTCCTACCCTAAACGGCCACCGACACAAGGCCATGGGAACCAGATGAGTCCTCCCCAATTTGAATTTGTTGCAATATGGAACTCTTGCATTATTATTGACATTTTACTTTATTATTTTAATACTGTAAGGTTGCTTTGACACAACTTGTATTGTAAAAAGCGCTGTATAAATAATCTTGACTTGACTTGACTTGACTTGAATAGGCTTTTCGTGGTCACATGGGTCGTTAAGGGGACGAATAGGCTTTTCATGGTCACTTGAGTGGTGTGGGGGACGAATAGGCTTTTCGTGGTCACATGAGTGGTGTGGGGGACGAATAGGCTTTTCGTGGTCACATTAGTGGTGTGGGGGACGAATAGGCTTTTCGTGGACACATGGATGGTTAGAGGGACGAATAGGTATTCCGTGGTCACATTCTTGACATTGCTGGTGGACGAATAGGCTTTTTGCGGTCACATGGGTGGTTAGGGGGACGAATAGGCTTTTCGTGGTGTCATTCTTTAGATTGCAGGTGGATGAATAGGATTTTCGTGGTCACATTCTTTACATTGCCAATGGACGAATAGGCTTTTCATGGTCACATTCTTTACATTGCCGGTGGACGAATAGGCTTTTCGTGGTCGCATTCTTTACATTGCCGGTGGACGAATAGACTTTTCGTGGTGACATGGGTGGTTAGAGGGACGAATAGGCTTTTCGTGGTGACATGGGTGGTTAGAGGGACGAATAGGCTTTTCGTGGTCACATTCCTTTGATTGCCGGTGGACGAATAGACTTTTCGTGGTGACATGGGTGGTTAGAGGGACGAATAGGCTTTTCGTGGTGACATGGGTGGTTAGAGGGACGAATAGGCTTTTCGTGGTCACATTCCTTTGATTGCCGGTGGACGAATAGGCATTTCGTGGTCGCATTCTTTACATTGCCGGTGGACAAATAGACTTTTTGTGGTGACATGGGTGGTTAGAGGGACGAATAGACTTTTCGTGGTGACATGGGTGGTTAGAGGGACGAATAGGCTTTTCGTGGTCACATTCCTTTGATTGCCGGTGGACGAATAGACTTTTCGTGGTGACATGGATGGTTAGAGGGACGAATAGGCTTTTCGTGGTGACATGAGTGGTTAGAGGGACGAATAGGCTTTTTGTGGTCACATTCCTTTGATTGCCGGTGGACGAATAGACTTTTCGTGGTGACATGAGTGGTTAGAGGGACGAATAGGCTTTTCGTGGTCACATTCTTTTGATTGCCAGTGGACGAATAGGCTTTTCGTGGTCACATGGGTGGTTAAGGGGACGAATAGGCTTTACATGCTCACATGGGTGGTTAGAGGGATGAATAGGCTTTTCGTGGTCACATTCTTTAGATTGCCAGTAGACAAATAGGCTTTTCGGGGTCACATTGGTGATTAGGGGGATGAATAGGCTTTTTCGTGGTCACATGAGTGGTGTGGGGGACTAATAGTCTTTTTGTGGTCACACAGGTGGTGAGGGGGGCAAATAGGTTTTTTTGTGGTCACATTCTTTAGATTGCCTGTGGATGAATAGTCTTTTTGTGGTCACATGGTTGGTTAGGGGGACAAATAGGCTTTTCATGGTCACATGAGTGGTGTGGGGGACGAATAGGCTTTTCGTCGTCACATGGTTGGTTAGGGGGACAAATAGGCTTTTCGTGGTCACATGAGTGGTGTGGGGGACGAATAGGCTTTTCGTGGTTACATGGGTGGTTAGAGGGACGAATAGGCTTTTCGTCGTCACATTCTTGACATTGCCGGTGGACGAATAGGCTTTTCGTGGTCACATTCTTTACATTGCTGGTCGACGAATAGGCTTTCCGTGGTCACATGAGTGGTGTGGGGGACGAATAGGCTTTTCGTGGTCACATGAGTGGTGTGGGGGACGAATAGGCTTTTCGTGGTTACATGGGTGGTTAGAGGGACGAATAGGCTTTTCGTCGTCACATTCTTGACATTGCCGGTGGACGAATAGGCTTTTTGTGGTCACATTCTTTACATGGCCGATGGACGAATAGGCTTTTCGTGGTCACATTCTTTACATTGCCGGTAAATGTATAGGCTTTTCGTGGTCACATGGGTGGTTGGACGACCAAATAGGCTTTTCGTGGTTACATGGGTGGTTAAGGGGAAAAATAGGCTTGCCGGTGGACGAATATGCTTTTCGTGTTGACATGGGTGGTTAAGGGGACGAATAGGCTTGCCGGTGGACAAATATGCTTTTCGTGGTGACATGGGTAGTTAAGGGGATAATAGGCTTTTCGTGGTCACATGAGTGGTGTGGGGGAGGAATAGGCTTTTCATGTTGACATGGGTGGTTAAGGGGAAAAATAGGCTTGCCGATGGACGAATATGCTTTTCGTGGTGACATGGGTGGTTAAGGGGACGAACAGGCTTTTCGTGGTCACATGAGTGGTGTGAGGGAGGAATAGGCTTTTTGTGGTTAGGGGGACGAATAAGCTTTTCGTGGTCACATAGGCGGTTAACGGGATGAATAGGCTTTTCATGGTCACATTCTTTAGATTGCCAGTAGACAAATAGGCTTTTCGGGGTCACATTGGTGATAAGGGGGATGAATAGGCTTTTTCGTGGTCACATTCTTTAGATTGTATGTGGACTAATAGTCTTTTTGTGGTCACACAGGTGGTGAGGGGGGCGAATAGGTTTTTTCGTGGTCACATTCTTTAGATTGCCTGTGGATGAATAGGCTTTTTGTGGTCACATGGTTGGTTAGGGGGACAAATAGGCTTTTCATGGTCACATGAGTGGTGTGGGGGACGAATAGGCTTTTCGTGGTCACATGGGTGGTTAGAGTAACGCATAGGCTTTTCGTGTTCACATTCTTTAGATTGCCGGTGGAAGAATAGACTTTTCGTGGTGACATGGGTGGTTAAGGGGACGAATAGGCTTGCTGGTGGACAAATATGCTTTTCGTGGTGACATGGATAGTTAAGGGGATAATAGGCTTTTCGTGGTCACATGAGTGGTGTGGGGGAGGAATAGGCTTTTCGTGGTCACATGAGTGGTGTGGGGGAGGAATAGGCTTTTCGTGGTCACATGGGTGGTTAGGGGGACAAATAGGCTTTTCGTGGTGTCATTCTTTAAATTGCAGGTGGATGAATAGGCTTTTCGTGGTCACATGGGTGGTTAGAGGGACGAATAAGCTTTTTGTGGTCACATAGGCGGTTAAGGGGATGAAAAGGCTTTTCATGGTCACATGGGTGGTTAGAGGAACAAATAGGCTTTTCGTGGTCACATTCTTTAGATTGCCGGTAGACATATAGGCTTTTCGTGGTCACATAGACGGCTAGCGGGACGAATAAAGAAGACATCAGAAGAAGAGCACATTGTCTCCTGCACACACTGACCGTACACTTGCATGTCATATAACGGTTACGGAAACTTGGGACAAGGTCAAATAAGAGTTCTGCCTGGAGCTTCTTTAATACAGTTAATGAGAATATAGTGCAGTGCAAACTCTGACGTGCGAGGCTTTTTCATTATATTTCAACCAGCGGCGAGGGGTGACTTTTTTAGTGCTTCGTGGACAGCTTACCTCGCACATGAAATCACACACATGCCAGCAAAACAGAACGTGCATCAATCCTGACGAGTCATAGCAATATAGCGGAGGCGAGAAAGCTGCAGAAAATTTGCTTACCCGGAAGCTTCTGTAGCTGACGTAGATTTACAGAAAATTGTCATTGTTTGCCAAATAAATAAAATTTGACGTACTATTCCCAACTCTTTATTAAGCTTTAAGTTACATCTCAAATGACAAGGGATCAGCTTATAATCATGTTTATATTCGTTAACCTGTGAACTTATTCTCTCAGACGACCTGGGTATGCAGAGCATTCGCCACTGAGGTCAACCTGCGATGCACAACCATTTGAGGGCGCAGCACCCAGCAGATTCATTCACAGGTCAGCAGCAATCAGTGGCTAGTTTCGCTAAAGATATGCTTCCGATCAACTTTGTAGAAGGAGAGGGTTTTAGAAATCTTATGGAGTTTGTAGACCCAGAGTTTACTGTCCCATCTAGAAAAACAATCACTGCCAGACTGGAGATACTTTTTGATGACAAAGTAAGAGAGCTGCGCAGTCAGTTAGCAAGTGTTGAAAAAATTTAACTGTCATTATACATATATTTGATTGGGAAATTCACAGTGCTGTTCTGCAGACCAAAGTCATGCCAGAGCTGCATATGGCTGAAAATCTGTCAAATACGCTTTCCAATGGACCAGTGGGGACTGAGCGGAAAAATCACTGCATGACATGTCTACCCCGGACGTGAGCGGCGTGGCACAACAAAATACAATAGAACCTATGATGCTGTCTACACTGGTGCTCAGACAAAGTTAAAATGATTTGTAACGGTCACTTTGTCGCATCCAGTGTAGACAGATTTTAGCTTTTGCGGCACGGTGCGACAACTGTTGGGTCCGGTGTAGACAGGAGTGATTTGCAAGCAAGACTGGAGAATACTTCAACTAGTTAGCACAGACTACCGTAGAAAGTGCTCGCAATTTGCTTATGTAAGCGAACCGTGCACACCTCTATGTTGTAAACTTCAACATTATACAAGGCATTACACTGTGCAAAGTTGTGCGCCATCCTTTATCATTACTCCAACTAATAATACAGACAGTCAAGCTGCATAAATCCATACATTATAGACTACAGTGGGCCCACAGCTGAACAACATAGCTATAGAAGCGTGAGTTAGCCGGTTAGCAAGACACCTACAGCAAGACACAACATAACATACACAACTACGTATTTTGAACGATCGCTAAAGAAGCCTCTGATAAACTGGGCACTGATCCATCTTTTAAGAGCAAGCTTTGGTGAATCCTGTGTTGTACTCCTCAGTAAAAGCGGTCATCATTAAAATAAGGAGAACAAGTTTACTGCTGAGGTTTTGTTGAAAAACCACTGTGTTGTTAACCACTGATTCTTAGTAGATTCATCTTTTGGAAGTGATTATAAAACAAATTTACTCTCACAGCGTAGAATACAGCGTCTTCTCGACATGATGTTAACCACATGGAAATGTTACTGTGTTTGTGGGCAGGCAAGTTGTTCTTTGCAGGTAGTTTATGTTCACCTACAGCTACATGACACACCGCATGAAAGGTCATTTTTGAAAAAGCATAATAGTAGCACTTTTTAAATGTGCGACCACTGCATTGTGCGGAGAATCCGGAGTGTCCATCTCCACGGTTTACTCAGTGACAGCAACTCTTTTGTCAAAACACCTCCAAGTAATCCCAGGAGAGTTAACCAAAGTCTCTCAGTTCAAGCAAACAGTGTCTACTTCACTGGAGCATTGACTTGCACTTGCAGATGTCAGCAGCGCTTGCAAGGTCGCATGCATCACGTCCTTCCTCGATCCTTGGCACAAAACCTGCGGTTCACAACTGAAGAAGTTAAACGTGCAGTGGAGGCCAAGGTGTGTGATCTCATCTCAAAAAGCTCAGGGAGTGAGGAAGAGATAGGCCTAACACCGTGTCCTAACTACATGCGACAAGATTCCAGCGACAAGCAATTTGGCTGTCCACACTAGATGCGATGCGACAGCACCACGTGACAGATATCAGAGCCACTCAGAACTGCAGAAGTGCACTGCACTCCTAACGAAATGGACAAGTTTATAATTTAATTCATGTATATTAAACCTTTTTAACATCATTAAACTACATACTGAGTGACTGATACCATCTTTGTTATGGAATATGCTTGTTGGTTCGCAGTTTTAACGAACATGTTTGCTTTAAACGTACACGGACCCTATCTGTTGTTACTTTCACTATGGCTATAAATGTCACGCAATATGAAATTCAAATTCTCATTAGACACATTTAACATTGAATAAAGCACATAATAAGGACCTGAGATTATCTGGCAAAATTAGCAAAGGCTTACTTGTGTGTGCCTGCGACATCTGTGCCATCAGAAAGGGTGTTCTCTGCGGCTGGACTAATTGTGAACAGACTGCCCTCCCGTGTTCATCCCGAACATGTGGACATGCTCATTTCTTTTGAAAAAAATACTATATAGGTTATTATTATGAAGATGGACGTTAAAATGAATGTTCACATAAGTACCGTCATTCATGATGTTCACAATATGTTTTAGTGTGCACTATGTTTTAAACCTAATATTCATGGATTAACTAATCAAATGTTTTTTTTTTTTTTTTTAAATGCTATGAATGCTCATGCTCATTTTTTAAATAGAAATGTCCTAGCCTTATGAGTAGTTGATAAATGCTAACCGACGGACTGTTATAGTAATAAGTGCCATCATTCGGTTGTATTTATCATATTAATGTTTCAGCAATCATACGTTTAAACAATTAAATGGCTTGGGTTAAGACAGATTCTCTAATGAATTAAACAGTTTATAATCATACAGATTCAAAGCGTGAATGGTCTCTCTTCCTCTCTCTCTCTGTGTATGGGTGTGTAGCCTATACATGCGTGCGTGCGTTGGTGCATGCGCTGGAGGGGTGCGATTTACTAACAATAATCGAATAATACCCAGAGATTATTGAATATTATTTTTGCTTAAAATGCCCATTCCTAGTCAAAACCAATGATCCAGCAACGCACACCAACACACACTTTTATATCAACCTTGCAAATAATACTATACAGTAATTTAAGAATTATTTAGCAATGTCATACTGTAGTATGACAACAGTATATTTATAGTTACAATTAATTATTATAAAACTAAGTACACTGTACCAAACCATCTTTGATTAAAAAAAAAAATGGTTCAAAACTAACTTTGGCTTTGTGTTTTCTACAGTTTCTGGATATTTTGCCACTCTCATATAAAGGATGCATTCACATTGTTTTATTAACATGCCATCATGGTTGATATTGTTTCTAAATAAAATTAACGAGATTAAATTTGAAATAATAAAATACAGGAGAATAATACATAAAATTAAGCAGCAAAAACTGGTTTAGGACTGATAATAATTTTTGTTAACTGTGCTCAATGTAAGTGTCACACCAGGCCAGCAGAGGGAGCTCTTACCCACACTAACTGTTGCTGCTCCCTCTGCTGCCTCTATGGTAACTTCCTGTTCATCAGCCATAAAGGCCAGCTCATCACACACACAGACTGCAAAGTATTGTTTTGCTCCCAGCGGTCTCTACCAAGCGTTTTACTTGTACCCAGGTTTTCCTAGTTTCCCTGTTGTTTTTCCCTAGCCATAGTTCTGTTTTGTTTTCTCAGTCTTAACCATAGTTCCCTAGTTTCTTGTTTTCTTTTCATTTGTTTACTTTGGACTGCCCACCTGGATTTTGACCCACGCTTGTTTGTTGGACCACGATCTGTTTTAATAAAGCCTTGCATTTGGATCCCCACTCTCAGTTGTCCCGCTTGTAACAGTAAGATTAATCCAGCACATTAGAATTTCTAAAGGATCATGTGACACTGAAGACTGCAGTAATGATGCTTAAACATTTACAGATATAAATTACATTTTAAAATGTATTAAAATAGAAATCAGTTATTTCACATTCTAATAATATTACACAATATTAATTTTTATAAGCTGTTTTTAATCAAATAAATACAACCTTGAGGGATCTGCGAGATGCTTTAGGGTTATTCCATGTCAACTCCAGAGGTCCCCGGCTCAAATTTTGCTAATATTTATTCCGAGGAAAGATAGACATGTATAGTGATGAAAGCCAAAATATTAAATGTCATAGATGAATAATTACTGAGTAATCCACTATTTTGTAGAGGGAGGTCAAAATGGCAATTTTCACTTTAGATTCAGAGTCAAGTTACAGGGGGGTAAAAATTACTACAGAAAGATGGCAGCATCATTATCTCATTTTTGCACAGAGATTGGTAGCTCTATTAGTAAAATCTGTTGACCAGTGTGCCAATGGTGACCATTTAAAATGGGGAAACAGCACAAGTTTTTCTCCAAAGTTTGCATGACTGTAACTCAAGCAGTATTAAATATATTTAAATGCCCTTTTAGATATTGGGTCTTAACTTTCCTTTTGGCATCTTTTTAATGCCCTATAAGTTTCGGTTCCAGAGATTGGCCAGGGAGCAAAAGAAAAATTTAAACTATCACATTCAAGATGTCGTGAGTGTGGAAAAAGCCCATCTCACCCAAAAGCACACTGTCCCGCAAATACAGTACTGTGTCATGCCTGTGGAAAAAAATCCAAAGATCCAAGAACAGGACCCTGCCATATTTTTAGGCACGGTGATTGCCGAGGATGACCCCTGGATAATTGATATTAAAATAATGGATTGTGATGTGCAATTCAAAATTGAATTTTATGCCAGACCATGTGTTCCATGAGATTTCCAAGGATGGCAAGAAACCTGGTGACTAAGCCCTTCCTTGGTCCGGGATGCTCACCACTCAATGTGATTGGAGTGTCAAACATACTACTTCAGAAAGGCGACAAGCACACATTGGAGAAAGTGTATGTTGTTAGAAGTCTGCATTCGGCACTGTTAGGCAGACCTGCCATCACCAAACTTGGTCTTGTCACACGTGTTGATGACATAAGCATGCACACTTTGCAGGAACGCTATCCTAAGTTGTGCAGTGGGCTAGGACTGATACAGAGACTTTAGTGAGCGATAACGGGCCACAATTCTCATTCAGTACATTCTCAGAATTCGCAGCTACTTAAGGATTCAGACATGTTACCAGCAGCCCAAAGCATCCATGCAGCAACGGAGAGGCGGAGCGGGCTGTACAGACTGTAAAAAACCTCCTCAAAAAAGCGCAAGATCCTTACCTTGCATTACTGTCGTACACAGGCACGTGCACAGGTGGGGCTCAACCTGTGCAGAGCACATGCCCTTTTTGTGATTACACTCGGAAGTGCCCTTTTTTGGGGAGTTTTTTTTTTTTTTAAATAAATCAATGCTATTGGTAACCTTTTACGTCTGTTTGTCTTTTTAACAAATATTTAACCAATTAAAGGCATTAAAAAGCGCATCTCATAGAACGGCTCAAACTGTCAGTCAAACTTCACAACTCTGCCCCCTGAGCGCCGCGAACTTACGTTACAGCACATCAGTCAGAGTCATAGAGCAGAAGCAGATGAACGTCTTCGTCTTGTAACGGTAAAATATCTTGTTTAAATAAATGCAATGTTGTCTTTATGAAATAATCACTAGTATGTCTATAAAGGTTCATATACTGCATCACCACACCGGTGTGATGTTGACGTAATGTGATGTCGTTGTTTTAATGATGGACAAATTGCACACATTCGCTGGTCAAAAAACCCGCGGTGTAACTGCATTTGAGTTTGACACAAAGCGACCGAGTGATCCTTGTCAGCTAGGTAAAATATATTATAAGAAATTTTATTTTGATTTTATGGCTATCTGCTGAATGTGCATCTGATGTATGTATATATTATCTGTATAAAAGTTATCAATACTAATTAAATATAATATAAGAATATTATTGTGTGTTATTTTTTGGTGGTGGAGGGGTTCGTGGAGGGGTTGGGGGGCAGAGGTGGGTAGTAACGAATTACATTTACTTCGTTACATTTACTTGAGTAAATTTTGGGGTAACTAGTACTTTTAGAGTATATTTAAAGATAGGTACTTTTACTGTTACTCAAGTACATTTATAGTGGAAAAACTTTACTTTTACTTCGCTACATTTGATGGCGTTCCTCCGTTACTGTCCTCAGAAACGTGTCGTTGGCATTTTCATTTCATGCCTGATAAAACAGCGTTAATACTGCTTTGTATACAGCTGTTTGTCACAGAAAGGGTCAGAGACATGCGGATCCATTTGCAGCATTTATTGAGAATGGTCAAACGGCAAGAGTAAACACCAGAAAACAGGAACAACGTAGGTAATCCGGGAAACAGTTCGATAGACAGGGAATGGTCGCAATGGCAGGAAGCAGGAATCGTCAACGGGGTACACAGTCCAGAGTCATACACAGATAATCCAACACAGAGAAAAACGCTTAGAATTACGACCATATGGAACAATAAGACTTCGCAAGGTGGCTGTGTGTGTGAGTGGCTTAAATGCAGACAGTGTGATGAGGTGCAGCTGTGACCTGTAATCAGTAAAGTGAGAGCAGGTGAATGCAGTGATTAGAGCAGTGGCTTGTGGGAAATGAAGTCCATGATGTGTGGTGCAAGAGTTCATAATGACAGGATAGACCAGATACGTGACACTGTTACTATGGAAACCGTAATATTTCAGCGCTCCTGAAGCGCCCCCTCGTGACCGAGAATGAATTGTTCATTTCCAATACATTTTTTCAGCTGTTTATGGTCAACTGATTGCAATTATCGACCCATGTTTTTATGTGGCAAACACAGAGTTGAAAATGTAAAAAGTTAAGGTGCCTTCTAAAAATCTAAACAAGTACATTAATATTTATGTTTTAAATAAATATAATAAATTATATACTCAATTTATCTCTTTTAATGTTATAAAGGATGAAATGCCATAGTGTAACATATTTTGTTTTCGTGTGAAACTGTATCTGAATTTTAAATCATGCCATTTCATGGCTTAATATTCTACTTTACATTGTCCAATCCTATTACTGTTTATTTTACTTTTGCAGCTTTAAATTAATATTTAAAAATTCTGCAGATACACTAAATGAAATAAATATAATTAAATAAAATTACTTCCTTGATATATGTTTATATTTGTGTATTAAAAACATTTTTGATTAGACTCCTATCTGATTTTCTATATAAAAAAAAAAGTATTTCTTTATTTGGGCTAGATAAATTAATTTTCGGGCTACCAAAATCTGAAGAGTACCTGCCCGAAGCGTTACCATAAATTTTAAATCACTGACAAGCCACGCCAAATCGCGCTGAAAATCGCGATTTGTCGCGTTTATTTTCGGTCCGCCGGGAAACAAAGCGCAGACTGATTTACTCGGCATTTTGCTAAAAGGTGCTTATGCAGACGCAATTGTTGTTATACACATTTGCGATGTTTGCGAATAAATTACTGACTTACTGCTTGTTCTCCCTCTTCTTCGTTATCTTTCAACGGCTGACTTGTTGCACACCAGTTTGTTTATGTGGGGGCATTTCCACGCACCAAAACGTGAAGCTGAACAAAACGAACTGTGATTGGTTGTTTGACATGTCGATCAAACGGTCTTATGGGCGGGCCTTGGCCAATGAAAGCTGCCATGAATTCCAGACCTTCAGCCGTCAGTCTGAAGGTCTGGCTACGCGAGACTAAGTCCAATGTGACACCAAGATAGTTAAACTCTTTCACCAGGGTAATTTCCTTTACTTTAAAAAAAACATTAGAATTACTTAAATTGTGTTTTTGTTTAGAGAACATCATGCATACTGTTTTTTTGTGTTTAATAACAGGCACGAGTTCATAAGCCATTCTTGTACGTCAGATAGTGTTGTTGTGAGTATATTGGCGGCTTCACCGACGTCTTTTGACTCAGTGAAGATGACGGCATCATCAGCATACATTTGAATGCTTGTATTCTTGCATATCTTGGGCAAGTCATTTATGTATAAGGAGAACAGTATGGGACCCAGTATGGAGCCTTGAGGGACCCCTACTGGCAATTCAAGGTATGATGAGACCGCACCTCCAACAGACACACACTGTTTTCTACAGGGATGGAAATTAGCACCCGCCACCAGCCAAATGCGGGTGATTTTGTGTTTTGTAAACTCGTTTCACCCACCGGCCACCGTGGCGGATAAATAAAATAACATACTTCAACCGGACGGCGTGAGGCGGTAATGCACCTTAACGTTGGTTGCGAACTGCCGTTAAAATACACGAAGAAGAAGACGGCGGACACTTTTAGCGGAGGCACACCTTCAAAAAACGTGGCGATACATCACAGGCGTTAAGAGGTCTGTTAAAATATCTTTACAATCTGCTTTTGAAGAAATGTATTGTATTTCGTCCTACAGCGCACATTCTGTCAGACGCGGCATTCATTCACATCAGATGATAACTCGGCGGCAGAGTTCCACTCACACAGGGGCGTAATTTCCACTGGGGACACGCTTTTCAAAATCCCGTTGGTGTCCACCCAAATGGTTTTGTTAAGTAATCTCTTGTATTTTAGAATGCACGCTCTACGCCGCCGAGAGTTTCGCGCTATAGTAAAAACGAAACCAAAAGTAAAACGCGCACTCAAAAGCAACTTAAATACCCTGCGTTTAGAGAGCGACTCCCCAATGCGCACAAATTAGGCTACATAAAATATCTAGGCTGTTATAGTATGTGGGCTATAAGTTGTGTAGTTGTGAAGATAGCTCTGTATCATGATAGAAATATTTGGTGAAAATGTCAGTATTTTATTGAGACTTGAGATTAAATAAACTGCTCAAGTATAGTAGATCTTTTAGTATTAATTTTCACACGCAGCTACACATTGTCGGTTAAAAACATAAAGTGGCTGGTAAAAACATTTAGTGGCTGGTAGATTTTGAAATCCACCAGACACACTGGCCGGTGGACAAAAAAGTTAATTTCCATCCCTGATTTTCTACTTGAGAGGTAGGATTCAAACCATGAGATGGTTTTTGGGGAAAAATTGAATGTGGACAATTGTGAATGTGGCCCCTACACACGCTTATTGTCAAGAGACTGCTTAATTTTCTCCAGAAAAACATGTAACGCAGATTCCGTTGAATGGTGGGCTAGTGTTGGGCGATATGCTAAATTTTCATATCGCCCTATCGTCAGCCTGAGAGATCGCCGATACACGATACTATCGTGCTAATTTAATTAATTATCTATGTACTTAATTCCTTATTCGTTTTGTAAAGGTAGACTTGCTATTGGCATATGATTAAGTTGTGCGTGTACAGCGCTGACTGTAGTTCTGCCGGAGTTGTTCAAGTTACTTTCGGTTTCATTCTCTGCTATCGTCAGTGAGTGAGTTGTAAATGCGTGCATAAATGTAAATGAATGAATCTTTCTTTACCCGTCATATTGCGATAATGTTACCGCTGTATGTCTGACCTTTGTCATCAGGTGATGTTGTAGTTCAGTTCATATTGAATGTGGAGAAGTGATGCGCGTGTAATACACGTGCATATGTTTAGCGCCATTTGAATACATCGTAATTGATTCAGCCTGAACCACGTTTTACTACCTCTGTTATCCTAATGACTGCAATGCTAATATAATATAACACTCCCGTTAGTATCAGTTAATCTATCACCTTACTGTATGATGAAAATCTCCCATTTTCACTGCACGCGGTGTGTTAAGGCGACGTGGCCTTTCTATGCTTGTGTTTATACCGCGGCAAGTTTCTGAAGCATCCTAGAACAGACTCTCTGTGCTGCATTGCTAAAGTTAAGTTCTTTGTTGACGGATAATAATAATAATCGTCTAACTATCGTCAAAGGCATTAGCAACAGGCGATATCTCTGACTATCGTCGATACACGATACTATCGTCTATCGGCACAACCCTATGGTGGGCACGGAAACCAAACTAGGATGAAGTAGGGTCTGGCCCTCGCTCAAATGCTCAATGAGTTGCTTAGCCACCCATTTTTCTATGATTTTAGAGATGACCGGAAGTAAACTTATTGGACGATAGTTCTTCATGTTGGTCTTATCCCCTGATTTAAATATAGGTGTGATCATGGCAACTTTCAAGCTGAAGGCACAATTGATTGTTGAATGGAGAGATTTATAAGGTGTTTGATTGGCTTTATAATGCAATCTTTATGCTGTTTTAAAAAATGTGTATCAATGCCATAGCTATCTCTGGCCTTTGAGTTATTCAGAGCATCTATCATTTTAACAACCTCTCTGTCTGATATCTCCTTTACGGTGAAAACAGACTGCTCCTGATTTACTGGATTGTATTTACATACATGTGAAGAGAAGAGATTGGTAATTTCTTTGACTGAATCAATGAAATATGCATTTAGGTTGGTTGCCAAGATGGTGGGATTGGACTCTATCACATTGTTAATCTTAAACTCTAACGATTTATTTTCCCTTGTGTGTTCCTTTCCTGTTAATTTATTCAGTTGCTGCCATATCTTTTTACTGTTCCCATTGGCACACTTAATGACGTTAAGAAAATAATTTGCTTTGGTTTTTCTCAAGACTTGGATCACTTTGTTCCTTACTGAAACAAATTTCTGCCTACACCCAGGG
The DNA here is from genome assembly GCF_049309525.1 of Garra rufa. NCBI lineage: Eukaryota > Metazoa > Chordata > Actinopteri > Cypriniformes > Cyprinidae > Garra > Garra rufa. The sequence continues at coordinate 49,351,969 of NC_133362.1, forward strand.
CATCCAAGATGTAGGTGACTTTGTTTCTTCAGTAGAACAAAATGTAGATTTTTAACAAAAACCGGTGCAGTCTGTCAGCCATATAATGGCAGTGGATGGGCACCAGACCTTTAAAAGTAAAAAAAAAAAACATGCACAGTAGGGGTGGGTGATATGACCTCAAATTAATATCACGGTATTTTTCATCTTTTGAACGGTGACGGTATAATATCCCGGTATTACTTGTTTTTTGGTACATTTTGGGAGGAGTAGCCTGTCCTGTCCCTTTAGTATGTGAATAAAGTTAATATTTTTATAATATAAAGAGTAAATGGTAGGTATCCTTATCAAAAAGAGACAGGGGAGAGTATTATGCATTCTCAACATATTTATTTTGCAAAAAAACCTAAAGATCTTACTTAACAGTGTACAACAAAACAAAAATTATTTTTTATTGAAATTTAATTTCTGCAATATTTAAAACCTTTAAATAACTGGGGGAAATCAACCCATGGCGACAGTTTAAAAGTAGACCAATTCTGTGGGGAAAAACGCGGACTTGGCAACCCTGCATCCAACAGGAGCTGCTGGAGTTAATGTCATTGCACACATGAGTGCGAAATTTTCGTCCGAGATTTTTGCACGTTAAAAAAAAAAAAATACAGGTTATGTTAATCGAGTTTACACACTGCCTCTGAAACTTTCGTCCGTCATAAAAAAAATTCGGATCGTGTTTGATTTTCTGCATTTTCGCATCCATAATAAGCATTTTGATAAAGATGGCGAATATGAGAAAACTAAAAAAAAAAAAAAAACGCATACGAAAATCGGACTCAGTGTACTTGACCTTTAGATTTGAATGATCACGGGTCGAAAGTAAAGAGAGATGACAAACATAGACTGGAGGATTTGCTGCAATCTTGTACTCACTGACAAATATCTATTATAAGATGTGCTGCTCCTTTACACAGAGTGTGCGTTATCGCAAAATCGAAAGTAAAAGTAAACAGCACGAGCACTCAGTTAAAAGCGATTTCTATACCCTGCATATTGAAAGTGCGAAAATTATATACAATTTTAGAATATTTGCGGGTGCGCCGATAAGAAAAAAATATGTAGCTCAACTAAATATTGTGCCAATTTTGTTATTGGCTATGTAGTGTGGGGCTCCGGTGGGCCAAGCTTCTGATTGGGTGGCCATGGAGCCGGGCCTGTAAGGAACTAAGAGCATTCTAGAAAGAGCTTTGTGATTGGATGGAAATTAAGCATCATGCAAGGACATGCAACTGATATAAATATTGGTTGGACGTTTAGGGGGGAGTATGTGTGAGTATTTGGCCGCTATTCGCAGAGAAATTAGTAACGTCAATGATTCTAATAAGCTCGGGCCGGTCGCGTTCTCCTCGCGCCCGCTCAATTTGTGATCCGCTGTGTAAATCCTTTGGCCGTCCCAATTGCCACTCCGCCCCTGGTATAGGCTACAGGCCCGACCTTTCTTCACGATGTTTCACCAGTCTTTTAATGGCCACTCCCCTTTTACCTACCACCTGCAAAGCTGATACAAATATGTTTTACTTTTTTATTTACAACTAGATATATAGTATAAGGACAGGTATTAAGACCACAACTGAACTTTTGAAGAAAATTTGATGCCTTATTTAGAATTAACTATTATTGATGTAAATGCAGCCGTTCGAGGCACAAAATTGATTTATTACGGTATTGACAGTATTAGAAAATCCATGTCGCGGCGCAATGTCACACCGGTGATGACTATGACACCGGTGTACCGCCCACCCCAATGCACAGACAAATCCAAATTATACCCTGCGGCTCGTGGCGATACACTGATGTCCTAAGACACTAAACGATCGTGTTTTTGCGAGAAACTGAACAGTATATATATAATTCTTTACCTTTGATACACAGCCACGTCCATCTGTCCTGAGCACGAGCTCATCATCCGGTGCGTTACACGTGTAGCGCTCTGGAGTAGAATACGCAAACACCGGGAGGGGAAATCTGTGAAAAAACAACAATCCCGGATGAGTTTGCGCAAGCAAACGTAATCTTTTAGCTTTAAATTGGTGTGAACAATCATGATAAGCGGAAGTAATTACCATTTTAAATAGCCGCTATACCCAGAATCTCTGCGCTCTGTGTAAACAATGAGTGTCGTATACACGCGACAGATCGCTTCCGGTGTTTGCGTATTCTACGCCAGAGCGTGTTCACATGTCACGAGCCGGATGATGATCTCCTGCTCATGACAGTTGGACATGGCTGTGTATCAAAGGTAAAACATGATATAAATACTGTTCAGTTTCTCACAAAAAACGATCGCTTTGTGTCTTAGGACATCAATATATCGTCACGAGCCACAGGGTGTAATTTGGATTTGTCTGTGCATGTTTTTTTTTTTTACTTTTAAAGGTTTGGTGCCAATCCACTGCCATTATATGACTGACAGTCTGCACCGGTTTTCGTTAAAAATCTACATTTGTGTTCTACTGAAGAAACAAAGTCACCTACATCTTGGATGCCCTGGGGGTAAGCAGATAAACATCAAATTTTCATTTTTGGGTGAACTATCCCTTTAAGAGTCGACCTGAGTTTGTGTGCTGATTACTCACTCTACAAAACTAGGTATAGAACAACTACCAATCTCAGTGTAAAAATCAGATAATGATGCTGCCGTCTTTCTGAAGTCATTTTACCCCCCTGTAACTTGACTCTGAATCCCAGGTGTAAATTGCCATTTTGACCTCCCGCTACAAAATAGTGGATTACTCAGTATATATTCATCCATGACATTTAATATTTTGGCTTTCATCACTATACATGTCTATCTTTCCTCAGAATATATATTAGCAAAATCAAAAATTTGAGTTAAGGAGGTTTTTGAAATTTGGTTGATTTGACACAGAATGACCCTTTAGCTATCACAAACCTTAACACTGATGCTAGCCCATCACCAATCACCACGCAGCAATCTTATACATTCAAAAATTAATAGAAGCAGGTAAAAGTGGTCAATTAAACATACAGACCTCAATCTGGACCGTCTTCTTCATGTTAGCAAACCCTCGATAACATGAGTTTGCTAACATTACAATCCAACACCGGTCTAAGGAGCAATACCAACACTTTAAGTTAAGGAGTACAGAGCATAATAATAAATTAATTCTTTTATTAAAATAACAGTTTGATCTCACCGTGTGACTGACCTTGGTGAAGTTTTCGAGGTAGGAGTGTACAGTCTGTAGCTGCCTCGATCGTCTTCTTACTCCAGAAAGAAATCGCGACTGTTGTTCCCGCCCATTGAAACCGGGCTCCTGGATCCGTGTTAAAGCACTGAATGAGGCGGTAACGGTTTGAAAACGGATTCGGCACGGAGTCAGCTGCTGTCTGGCTGGGAACATAATCCGTTTTATATGTACATTAGTCTCCTAATATATTGCTTTTAATGTTAGATTGTTTTGTTGAAAATAGTTTGTGATAATTTTAAAAACAATTAAAGAAGTACATTAGAAGTAACGTTCTGAAAACTAAACAAAAAGCACAAGAAGTGATAGTTGTTTTTTAATGTAAATTGCTAACGTCGGTTGTGATGTAATTTTGCGCGTTATAGGGGCGTGTCCAGTTAACAGTTTCATGTTTTGAAACGTGTGTAGGCTATTATATATTTTTTCTGCTCGTTGCCTGATCATTTGAGATCTGTACATCCACCTATCGCAGTGTAGCATCGGCTTCTTATTACCCGTCCTTTGTAATTAATTTGAAGAAGATCAGAGCTTGATGAGCTCTTCATTGATGGCCAGTTGTGTCCGCTGAAGGCATCATGCTGTCAAACGCCAACACTCTGGTGAGTCAGGGACGCTTATCAAACGCGCTTTAGTTCGTGTGAAAATGATGAAAGATTTGAGATGTGTGTGTGTGTGATTGATTATTCAGCCGAAGCTGTATCTGTCCGTCATTGATGATGTGATTGAGAGCATCAGAGAGCTGTTTAATGATGAAGGAGTGGATGAACGAGTGCTGGACAACCTCAGACAGGTAACGGCAGCTAGATTAAAGATTATAGTAGTCAACATTTGAAGTGGATCAAAACATTTCATCAAAGTTGTGGTAAAACAAGTACAGGTATTCATTTTTGGTTTTAGGACAAATGTGATGAAAGGTTTTGATCCACATCAAATGTCAACTGCTGTATATCAAACGTCACATTAATTATAAGCACTTTCGAGATATTGAGCTTCAAAGTTTTTGCGTTTCATAGATTTCTGGGCCCAGTTTTTCAAAAGTAATCCAGAGGGATTTTGGATCACGGATTGGATCAAATCATGGAAATGGGTTTTTCAAAAGTAAAAGAGGGATTTTGAATTAGGATCAGACCATGAAATCCAATCTTATATTTGATTTGGATCAAACTTGCCCTTTGGGTTATTCAAAACTTTGAACTTAGATTGGGATCTGTTTGATCCAAAAAAAACAAAAAAAAAACAGGATTATCCTGATCCCATCAGAAGGATGGATTCAGCTGTGATTTTTTTTAAACCAAATAAAATAAAAAAAGTTTTATTTTTTTATATGAACTGATGTTATATAAATTCCTTCATATTTGAAGCCTATATGAAGCATGTCACATCTAATGAGATATGATAAACAACAACAATGCATGCAAGGATTATGTTGCATGCCACCTTGGGTTGCACTCGCAAGTAGTTAAGACATTTAAATTAAAATTAAAACAATTAAACCAAACAATGGCTATTTGTGGCCACTGGTATTTTTCTTACCTGTTGTTCTTTGCTAAGTCAGTAGACTACACTGTTGGTTCCATTTAAGGCTCTGGTACACAGGATTTGGTAATCCTGAAATTTGATATTTGGATCACAGTGATCCAACCCAATGTTCCTTTAAAAAACTGTCATAAAAGTAAGATCAGTTAATCCTGGATAGCAAAACATGGGATTTCCAAATCCGGACCAATTTGATCCAGATTACATTTTTTGAAAAACTGGGCCCTGTAGATAGAATCATTTTTGTTTTCTAAAAAAAGGCCCCAAATGTACATGGCTTACAAAAGAAACATCAAATAATGTAAATAAATTGTCACAGAATAAGAATATGTGAATAACTCAATTTTGACAAAAATGTCAGATAGAACCTTACCTAAGGTGATGCAAAGACACAAAAGAGACATCAAGCATGTTTGTTTATTTGTTTGTTTCTGACGGCGATGATCATTGTGATCATGATAGTAGTTGTCTTGGTGTGTGTTTAACTATGTTTCAGCTCTGGGAGTCAAAGGTCATTCAGTCCAAGGCTGTGGAGGGTTTCAATAAAGACAACAATCCGTCTAATTTTGTTCTGCAGCTTCCAGCGAGCTACGCTCAGACTCTCCATAAACCGACTGGTGTGTTCTGCATCTCATTCGCTGTTTTCAGTTCATGGCCAATGCAATCATCATGTACATGCAACACCATTACAGCTGCTAGCATCAGAATAAATTGTCTAAACTGCAGTGTGGGGGTGTGTGATATTGACAAAAAATATCTTTTTTCTGGGATTTTTTCGATAACTATAATTAGATGATATTTTGCTCTGTGTGTTATGGTGCTTAAAGGAGTAGGTTACTTCCAGAACAAGAATTTACAGATAATGTACTCACCCCCTTGTCATCCAAGATGTTCATGTCTTTTTTTCTTCTGTTGTAAAGAAATAGTTTTTTGAAGAAAACATTAATTTCTCTCCATATAATGGATATGTATGGTGCCCCCAAGTTTGAACGTCCAAAATGCAGTTTAAATGCAGCTTCAAAGGACTCTAAACGATCCCAGCCGAGAAAGATAGGTCTTATCTAGCGAAACAATAGGTTATTTTCTAAACAAATTGACTATTTATATACTTTTTAACCTCAAATGCCCGTCTCGTCTTGTCTCGTCTCTGCAATGCACATGCGTATTCTGTGTAATCTGGTTCAAGACAGTTAGGGTATGTGGAAAAATCCCATCTCGTTTTCTTCCCCAACTTCAGAATCGTCCTACATCGCTGCAGAAGTACCGACCCTGTGTTTATGAAAAACATACAAAGAAGATCAAATGCCCTTTACAAAAAAAGGTAAAATGGTAATGTAGGACGATTTTAAGTTAAAAAGGTTTAAGACGAAAACAGATTGGGAGTTTACACAGACTACGCATGTGCATCACAGAGACAAGACAAGATGAGCATTTGAGGTTAAGTATATACATTGGTTATTTTCTAAACAAATTGACAATCATTTCGGTAGATAAGACCCTTCTTCCTCGGCTGGGGTCATTTAGAGCCCTTTGAAGCTGTGTTTAAACTGCATTTTGGAAGTTCAAACTTGGGTCCACCATACATATCCATTATATGGAGAGAAATATAGTTATTTCTAGAAGTGTTTTTCTCAAGAAACATAAGTTCTTTACGACTGAAGAAAGAAAGACATGAACATCTTGGATGACAAGGGAGTGAGTACATTATCTGGACATTTTTGTCCTGGAAGTGAACTAATCTTTCAAGTACGGTGATACATTGCTGCCACACACACTATTTTTTCCACTCTATTATGTCATAATAACGAGATGATGTCCTTTTGATGACATCTTTTCTCGTTTAAAACCATCTTTTTCTCGTAATAATGACATAGTATGTCATAAAAACAATATGATTTTCCTGTTATAGAAGACAGTCTATGGTTACATTAAGTGAGCTAAGCGATTGTTCGCGCTGCCTTCGCCACAGTCCTGACATAAGATCTGCACACTGTTGAAGTTACACTGTTTTAAATGTATGTTTTTGTAATGGTTTTAATTGTGGCGGCATGCTTATTAGGATTAATCTCCAATCTGTCTACAATATAATGCCATCCAATAACTGCACTCAGACCCAGAGGATATGACCGAGTATTTGAAGTTCCTTTTGGGAAACTGCCACAAAACGGGTAAACGCGTTTGTCGACCCCAGGGGGTTAAGATGATCAGATCAAAACAGTTATTTTTGAATATAATCGACTCTGGGCTTGGAATATTTCTTTATTTTAATGACTTAAGTTTGATTTAACAACATAACATCTCATTTTTACAAGAAAAGATGTTTTAATGAAATAACACCTCGTTATTATGACAATACGAAATTGAGTGGAAAAAAAATAATATGGTGTGTGGCAGCAATGCATCACCGTACATAAGTGAAATTCAAACAGTAGGTGGCAGTAAGTCACTGTTAATAAGTGAATCATTGCGATTGAACCGAATCATTTAAAGGGTTGATTCATTCAGGAAAGAAACACCATCATGTTGCTCACAGACGCAAAACAATCTTTTAATTCAGTCTTTTAATATTATCTTATTGTTTATTGAACTTCTATAAAATCAATATCACATTTGTAGTCATGCTGATTTTTGAAGGAAAAAAAATGCACTCTTCATGTGATATTGATTAACTATTTAAATTTGTTATAAATATATAGATTTCTGCCCCCATATCTTGAATTATGTAATCATTCTAGATGCATTTTAATAGACTGAATCATGCCGTGAAAGAATGCACTGTAAATGCGTACTTACTAGACTTCATCACGTAATGTAACGTTTGTTTTGTTGCAATATAATCTATAATGTCAAATCGCACTTCGCTAAAACAACAATTATGATATTATCGCAGATGATATATATTGCACGCCCCTGCAGTGTTTAAACAGAGACCTGTACCTCTAGTAGAACAAACCTATACAGGGTTACAGAGCTGCTTTCAGTTTATGATCTTAGTCGCTGATCATCACCTGTGATCAGGGTCTCTCACACCATTGTTTTTGCACTCACACTTTTAAGGAAGATTTAAGTATTTTCTCAGGTCATTTGTTTACTGTTTTTGTGTCTGTTTTCAGTTGTCATTCCAGCAGCTCAGAATGTGCAGAATTTCTCCTCCAAAGCAGTAAGTCAACAAACAGACTGAGACTGTCTGTACAAGATATACTTCACATCCACTTTCACAGCAGTTTAAGATCACAGTAATCGGCGTCTTTGATTCTTTATCCGGTGAATTATTCTTAACCCTATAAAGCTGCTCTATCATATTTGATCATGAATTTCGCTCCAAATGATCAACATGATCAAACTTTGCTGTTAAACCCGTTTCAAACTCAATCTGCTCCATGCCTTCTGCCGTCTGATTGATAGTTTAGAGTTCATTATCCAGTAAAACATCTTTTAGTATAATTGTACAAATGTCCAGCTTCAGTTGGTGCTTAATGTCTCTGTTTGCTGTGAAATCTTTACTGATTTATCTCAAGTGAACATCAGAATAACTGTAGTAATATTTCTGGACTGAAGCAGCTTGGCTTTACTTGATTCTCCATGAATCATTTTGTAGAAAATCAATGAGTCTCAAATCTGATCATCAGGATCTTTTGAGGAACATTTGTTTCCAGAAGTTTTAATTTCACTGTTCCTCAGTGGAAGAAATGATCTTCTCAAGCCTCCAAAACATCTTGCATCTTTTAAGAAATGTTCTTGTTCATCTCATAATCAGTATCGGATTGCATTGCATTGTATGTTTGGATCATTTCAATCTCATCTTACTAAGGCAATTTACTGGAGATATAGAGTGATCACTGATATTTGCATCATTATATTTCAGTATCTGCTGTACTGTAATAAAGATCTCGTTTATTTACACTACAAGCAGCAGAATTTCATCATAAATAGCTGCATCTGCGCCAGATTTATATTTTTGCTCAGTTTCAGTATTCTTACTATATCAGACTATTTTTGTTTAAAGGTTTTAAAATCTGTTGAGGTTTCCTGATGATCAATTCATATGTCAGGCTTTACAGGGTTAATATTGATCTCACACATTAAATAATGCAGGTTCTCCTTTAAGATCTTGCTGAACTCCTGTAGATGTTGGTCTGTTTAGGTGAAGTTGAGTGATTTCTCGAGTGTGAAATGAAAGTGTTCTGCATGTGTTTCCTGTGTTTCAGAGCAGCTGTGGTTCTGTTGCGACGTTCTCTCTGCCGGCTGGAATCACGTATCCGGTGCAGATTCCCGCAGGCGTCACGCTGCAGACGGCCTCAGGTCAGACTCACACACGCACCTGGATGTTTTCATAGGGGTGGCACAGAAATCTTCATTATTTCAATATAAAAATGTGTTTGACTATAAAGTACTGGACTGTTTTAGAGACTAAAACACAACTGAATTCAATTAATTTCTACTTGACTTTAACTGACCATTTGCATGGATTACTTCTTTGTTTTAGACAAGCCAGCTCAGCTCATTTTCATTACATAATCCATTCACAATTGAAGAAAAGTTTTGTTTGACTAAGAGGACCAAACATGTCTGCCATTTCAAGAATGACAAATGCCAGTTTAAAAAAATATGCATGATGAATCATCAACAGCTGTGCATTAAATGATTCAGACTAAATTCAGAGTAACTAAACTACAGCAGTAACAAGTTTGTGTTGGTTAAATATAGGCTATTTAATAGCTTTCACAGTTCAAGATAAAGCTTAAAAGATGTAGTTATTAAATTATATCAAATATTTCAAATTTATATTGATTCATATTGACTGCATTATTTAATTCTTATACCATTAATATTTAACTTAAATAAAGTTTACAAATTTAATAAGTATTTAAATAATTCACCCTTATAGGCTGTTTGTGTCTGAGCTTATTTATTTTAATGACTTTCAGCACTTGCTATACTATATACTTCAGTGTGGTAAAAGTACCATCATTTATTATACTAGTAATTTCATAATAAATCGAAAAGCAAGACGTCTTGAAAAAACTAGGGAGTTGAAATGGCAGCTGCAGACAATGATTGATCCTCTGCTGCCATCTTCTGGTTATATGGGTCATTTCATGTCATTTTCATCATTTCATTTTCATTGTTTTCTGTGAAAAGACTTTTTTTTTTTTCCATGTCGTCTTTATGAATGAAAAGTGAATCTTTGAAGTGAATTTTATTGCACAGCTGTAGAGTTTGAAAAATAATTAAGGCTTCAAAATATTACAAGATTTTAAAAATGTTCATCACTATGAAGGCAAGTTACTGATTATCAAGAAGACGATTAAATGTCCTTGAAGAGAAGTATTGTTAGCTAGCCAACGTTAGCCTAACCATGTTATGATAGTGTTTAGCTGTCAGCATTTAAATGTTCAACTATGCAGGCTCTGCATTTAAAAATGTTGTTAAATAACATGAAACTGAATGTTTATGCCACTATCATTATTTACGATGTTGCAATTTATTATTTTTCTCGGTTTCTGATCAGAACGAGGCAGTAGAGGAGTCCACCCATAAATAGCACATAGCTCCGTGCATAAAGTCAATTGAGAGATTATTTGAAATAGATCAAGTAATACTGAGTGAATATGATTGTAGGGGCTCACTATTGCGCAGTCAACTTGCTTTTGCTTCTCAAAACCCTCAAAAGCTTGTTCACCAACATACTTATGGATGAGACATGCAGTGATAATAGTGATAAGAATGTGAAAAAGGCCAGAAATCACCCAGCAAGCAATAGTCGTCATTTCACCGTCTGGGTTAACTATAAACCCGATATAGTCCGGCTATGTGTAACCCACTTCCAGCCCAAATAACCTTGAATTTGGTTGCATGCCATTTTTTGGCAAAATAACTAGTTAGATGTATGATATTCCATCCTGTAAGCAAACTCGGCAGCGTTTACAAGGTTTTTTGGTTTAGTTTTTTTTAATTTTTTAATTGATGACTAGTCTAATATTGGGCTATGTTTAGACATCTATTAAATTTTCACTGACAGCCCAAATAACTTGTTTTAGCCTAGACGTCTGGGCTGTGTTTTCACGGCTAATAGACGTCTTTTAGACCAAAAATTGCTTGCTGGGCAACAGCACGCCAGAATGTAAAATGAGTTATTTTATGCATTTAAATGGTTTCAAATACAGAAAGATTTGTTTTTCTTTCATTCATTTGTAATGTACAAACGAATGAGAGAAAAGCAAATCGGTCTGTATTTTCTCATATAAATGCACTGTGCTCACATTTACTTGTGCATTAACAATACAAAATTAAAAATACATAGCCTATCAGCTTGCAATCTGTATTGTGATCTTGAATTGCAGAATGTATTTTAGTACATGCATTTAAGAAATGTTCTATAATGTGATGCATATGAATACACAGTTTGCAGCTTTAATCGCCTTTGTAGTAATTTCATGAATTACTTGACGACAGAACTACATTATATGCTCCTAGTTTCTTGTGTGCTTTATTTATGAGGAAGTGACTGCAGTTAACTTATTTGGCTCCTGTACCTTTTCCGCGCTCATTTGACTCGCGTCTGGTGCTGAAGTATACATCTCTAAAGTCTCCCGTTTGATGTGGTCGTAAAGAGATATGTCGGTTCTGCGTCTTAATAAATGCACTTCTTGTTAAGAAAAACGGGACAAAAACTACAGGAAAAGATCAGATCATTTCACTGACATCATCTTTGAATTTCAGTAAGCAGAATGAACTGATTTGTCTTCAAGTCATTTCATTCATTTCACTTTTTGTTTTTGCTAATAGTGTTTTCATATTAAAACCGCATATGGCAATCATAACCATTCAAACTTTGCAAACAGTTTGATGTTAGAGAATTGATGTATTGGCCTACAGCATAACACATGAAAAAAACTTAGTTTTGCTATTATAGATTGAACATCATGCCTGATAATGGTACTGATTAACACTGTGAAATGAAATGTAAAGTAAGATTACCCAGGATTCTATTTTCCTAGGGTTTAGAATTATACAGTGTTAATTATTTCAAGTGTGAGAGACGTTAAATGTTTGAGATACTATCAGTGATTCTGCTAAATATGCCCTTTAGCAGTAGATACTACCTGATCTATGAATATGCTTCATATTTTGTAACAATAAACAAGATAAAGTAATTCTAATACTTAATCCAGATGAGGCAGATGTTGGTTTATTGATGTGTGGCGAAAGCAACCACACTTCACTATGAGGCTTGGGATTTGTTTCAAACATGTTACAATACTGCATGCTTAAACTATTGGTTGCTTCAGAAACTGTTAAAATGAACAAAATCCCTTTTTACAAATATGCCGGAAACTGATTCAAATATAGAATCTTATGAATAGGCTACAGAAAGTAAGGTAATGTGCCTTAACTTGACCATTTCAGTGGATTTTTAACACTCAGACAGCTGTGTTCTATGCAAGTTGATTTTTTTTTTTTTTTTTTTAAGATTTTCCAAAATACAACACACAACAAACAAACAACATTGTATCAGACCTCACATGTACTCACAAAGAAAGAAAGAGAAATAAATAAATAAATGAAAATAAATACAGAAGTAAAAAAAATAAAATACAATTTAAATAAATAAAATAATGAGAAAAAAATACAAATGTACAATACCTACATACATAAATGATAATGCTTACAATAATTAATGCAAGTTCGATAACTAGAACAAAGAACTGCAATAGAGTCAATCACTAGGAATGCCTGAAGGTAATATACAACTCAACCCACATAGGGAACATTAGACATTGGTTTATCAGCTAGTTTGTAGTACCCAAGTATCCTAGAAATGATCCCCAAACAGCGGAAAACTTTTCAGTGGAGTTAGTCCTCAAAAATCTGAGTCTCTCCATTTGTATGACAGAAATCATGTCCATTATCCAAATTTGAAAAGAGGGAGATGAAGATGACTTCCAGTTCTTCAATATAAGTCTCTTGGCCACGATCATACCCAAGGTGAGGGTCTGTTGTAAAGTTTTTGGAAGACTAGAGGCATGTTGTGAAAAGCCGAAGATAGCAAGTTCCGCGTCAGGTAGAAGAGGCCTGTTATAGGCCTTAGAGTACCAATTGAATATACTTGTCCAAAATCTAAACAGTGAAGGGCAAAACCAGAAAGCATGAGCAGTTGTATCCTCTGTGACCTTGCACTTGTCACAGAAGGGTGAAACAGTGGAGAAATTTTTATGCAGTTTGGTCTTGGTGTAATGTAAACGATGAATGACCTTGAATTGTATCAACTGATGTCTACTGTTGACTGAACATGACCGTACTGCAGTCAAACACCTATTCCATGTTTCGTCAGAGAGCTCGGCTCCTAGTTCTTCTTCCCAGGCCAATTTAAATCTCTCGTTAGGGGCTGTGACACAACTCTCAAATAAGCCAACAAATTTAGAGACAAGATGTGTAGAATGAGGAGGATTTAAGAAAATATCAAAAACATGTGTTTCTCAGGGAGGAATTCAAAGTTTCTAATTTTGGCCTTCACATAATGCCTAATTTGTAAATAACGAAAAAATGTGAATGTGGCAAATCAAACTTCTCCCTTAGCTGATTAAATGACGCAAACCTCCCCTCAACATAAAGGTCCTTAATAGAACATAAACCGTTCTCCTTCCATACAAAATAGGTTCTGTCAGACCATGAGGGTGAAAAATAATGATTGTAACAAATTGGAGTATACACAGAGGTCTCCGGTAGGGACAGGACTTTCCTTACTTGATTTAAAATTTATTGAATTTTTCAACACAATACTTAACTTATTAATAGCTGTTGTTTTGTCTAATTTGGAGAATAACATGGCCACTAATGAAGTCCTACCAGCCAGACCTGTCTCTATTTGCACCCATAAGGGAGCGTCAGGGGTCAGGTTACCCGGTGCACCCTTCTCCCAGTACATTAAAGCTCTAACATTGGCAGCCCAGTAATAGTGTTTAAATACCCAAACCGCCCACAGACCTGGGCTTTTGCAAATGAGTTTTAGAAATCCGATGCGTCTTATAGTTCCAAACATAAGACAAAACTAGAGAATCGAGTTCCTTAAAGGCAAAAGTAAGAAAAATTGGAAGATTTTGACAAATATATAAGAATCTAGGAAGAGAGACCATTTTTGAGTTTATACGTCCAATCATAGATAATGGCAAGATTTTCCAATTCTCTGTTACATTTGAGTTTTAAAAGAAATTCAGCAAAATTCAACTTGTATAATAATTTTGGGTCTTTAGGAATTGTCAGTACGAGATATACAAATTGGTCCCTAACTATTTTGAAAGGAATATTTTCCAAAAATCCAGGTCTGTAAGTGTCAGAGAGTGGCATGAAGTTACTTTTAGACAGGTTGATTGTGTACCCAGATAATTTCCCAAAAGAAGTGATTAACTCCAAAAAAATGGGAACAGAACTTCCAGAATTCTTTAAATACAATATTATATCATCTGCATATAGACTTATAAGGACTTCCTTCCCTCCAACTTCAAGTCCCGTGATATCTTTATGACGTCTTATACATATGGCCAGGGGCTCTATCGCAATAGCAAAAAGGGCAGGCGAAATGGGACAACCCTGTTGCACAGAGCGATGTAAAGAGAATTTAGATGACCTGTCTGTGTTCGTTAAAACTGAACAAACGGGCTTAGCGTATATTAGCCTAACCCATGATATAAATGTTCCTCCAAACCCAAACTTTTGCAATGCTTCAAACATGTAAGGCCACTCGACCTGATCAAAGGCTTTTTGGGCATCCAAAGATAGTATCGCTGCCTCATTGGCTTTCTTATGATTAGCATATATTGTATTGAGGAGGCAACGTACATTTAAAAAAAAGAGAATCTACCAGGGATAAATCCGGTCTGGTCAGGATGAATTATGGAAGATAGATGTTTGTTAAGCCGAATAGCCAAGATTTTAGTGACAACTTTCCTATCAAAATTCTGAAGCGCAATTGGCCTATAACTAGCTGGATCAGTTTCATCTTTATTTTTCTTTAAGATGAGAGATATATTGGCTTCATACAATGTATTAGGCAGAACATTTTCTTTTTTAGAATTGATTAGCATTCTATGAAGAAGCGCCTTTCCAGATGGAAATGACTTGATAGCAGTGACTATTTCCTCTAGAGTGAAGTCCAAATCTAATTCAGCCCTGGCAGCGTCATGAAGTTTTGGTGTTTCAAAAGAGTAAAAAAAAATCCATCAGATCAGAATGAGTGGCCCTGCCGCTGGAAGTGTACAGTTCACTATAAAATTCTTTAAATTGAGCATTAATCTCTTTAGGGTTGGTCAACAGGGTGCCATCCTTGGACTTAATGCAATGAATTGACCTAGAGGCTTGGGCCCCTTTAAGTTGCCGTGCTAGAAGCTTATCTGGCTTATCCCTATTTCAAAACATCTCTGTCTCATTTTCAAAAATAGATTGTTTATTTGACCACCAAGGATACAGTTATATTCATATTTAAGTTGCACTATCTTGTTGTAATCTTCAGATGATTTTGATACCTGGTATGCCAATTCAAGAATAGGAAGAACATTTTGTATCTCTAAAAGTCGTTTCTCTCTTTCCTTTTTGGCGTTAGCTTCAAAGGAGATAATGTGCCCACGCATGACCACCTTCAAAGTCTCCCAAAGTGTAGAATCTGACACCTCCCCATTATCATTAAACTCTAAAAACTCTTTTAATTTGGTTGTAATATAATCTACAAATTTACTATCAGCAAGCAGAGATGGATTGAAACGCCAGGAATAAGCCTGCTTCGGGAGAGAAAGATCAAGAGTCATGGTAAGGGGACTGTGATCAGAGATTAATATGCTGTGATATTTGGTTTCAGTAATACGAGAAATTAACTGAAAATCAACTAAAAAAGTAATCTATTCTACTGTAAGATTTGTGAACATGTGAATAATAAGAATAATCCCTGTCAGCAGGATGTTGAATTCTCCAAATATCGGCCAGGTTTCTGCACTTGAGTGAATTGTTTAGGACCTGAACTGATGTAATTCCAGGTGGGGGGCGCATGGATAATCTATCTAAGTAACAGTTCAAGTCACCCCCAATTACTATATTAGAATTATTCCCATCGGGAAGTAAGTCAAAAACTTTCTTATAAAAGTTAGGGTCATCAGTATTTGGACCGTAGACATTCAAAAATGTCAACGGCAAAGAGTTTATGGATCCAGACACTATGATATATCTGCCATTGGGATCTGTGACCATAGAAGAAAATTGAAATGGAATATTTTTCCAAAAGAGGATGGCTACACCCCGAGCATGAGAGGTAAATGGTGATTGATAAACTTGTGATATCCAGCTACACCTTAATTTACGCTGCTCGGTTGCTTTAATATGAGTCTCTTGTAGAAGAATCACATCTGCCGATAAGGATTTAAGATGCCTAAATACTTTTTCTCTTTTTACAGCATTTCCTAGCCCCTTAACATTCCAAGAGACCAATGTCACATTCCTTCCCCCAGTCAATACTCTACTAGAAGACCTCTGCATAACCATAAAAGAAAAGGGAAGTCATAAAATTGAGCACATACCTTCGGCAAGCAATTTGCAGCAATAGAGTACATTGTAAAAACTGAACTAAAAACAGAAAGTAAAAGTAAATAATAAAAAAAAAGAAAATAACACAACCAGAGCAGCAAACAAGTCTGATACAACTTGAACTGCAACCCACAACTTACCCCACCCTCCATCGTGTCTTCCCCAACCAGACACAGAGTTCCCAGTTCCATCCAAAGAGGAGCTGCCGGGCAGTTTACAAAAACCAACTTCTCACTGACAAAGAACCCTCTCCGAAGTCTCAAATATGTGAACAAAGAAGTCAGAATCAGTTCCTTCTCTTGAAAATAATGAATACGCGCCAGAATTGTGCGTGGCTTCTCGCCCGCAGCCGGCTTCGGCTGAAGAGAACGATGCGCTCTATCCACTTTTACCGGATGAGGGAAATGCTCTTCCCCAAGCAATTGGGGAATCAGCCTTGAGACGAATTCAGTGGGTTTACCCTCCTCTTCTCCTTCTGGTATCCCCACGATCTTGATATTGTGTCTTCCAGACTGAGCTTCTAGATCCAGGACTGACTAACTGAGAACGGAGCTGACTGTTTTGTTTGGACAGCTCTGAGTACTTAGTTTCCGACTTCTGTATCCTTGCCTCAAAGTCACTGGTCGCCAACTCTTGATTGGCCATCTGGGCTTGTAGTTCAGCCTGATAGGTCACAAGCTTCTGAAAGTTGAGTTCAAAAGCGTCGAAGCGGGCATTTACTCCTTGTAAAATTGACTCGGACATCTCTTCTCCCGGCACATAGCGAGAGCAGCGTTTGGAATTTTCTCAGCGTTGTCAGGCGGGCTATTAGCTTTAGCGTTAGCTCTAGGTGAATTGATCGTCGGCGCTCTTAACTATATTAGAGGCATTCGGCTTCGGCATTGTCGGATCTTAATAAGAGTTAATACTAAATGAAACGAGTAGACACACTTTAAAAGCGAAAAACAAAATAAAACACGGTAAGATAAAAGATTTGAGGAGACCACGGAGAGGAGCTCAAGCCAAACGCGTCTATACCACACACATGCGCACTAGCGCCCCTTGTTCTATGCAAGTGTTTTGACAGAGGGAAACAAGATACAATTATAATTTCAACATTATTTCTTCTTCAGACATTGTTCTTTAAATAAAATAAGTATCAGCTGCACACAAAGTGACCAACATTTGGATTTCAACCACTGAAAATGGGTAACATTCAACAATCTGGACATTAAGCCTCATATCTCAGGGACTTTAAATTAACATTTCGAAAGAAAAGTTTATTAAGAACTAGAATCTAAAATCATGTTGCAATATCTTTAATACCTCTTAAGTTATAGGCACGCAAACTTTGGAAAAAGAATATTTATGGCATTTAGACTGGTATGTTCAGTGCAGTTGTCTTGACAAATATAAACGAGATACATCTCTAGTTTTAACATCATTTGTTCTTCAGACATTCCTTTTTCAAAATAAAAGAAGTATCATATTTTTTTAAACTGACCCACATTTGGTTTTTGACCACTGAAAATGTGTACTTTTTTACGATTTACTCCTGGAGACATATTGAAGTTCCAATATCTCTGGAACCGAATCGCATAGGACAGGGGTTCCCAACCTTTTTTACTCCGGGGCCCCCCTCCTTCTCTGGGCAATTTTGCAAGGCCCCCCTATGCCTGACATGTCCTCTTATACCGTACTTCCGCAGTAAAGAAAAAGTATTTATTTTGAAACCTTTTTTATTAACCAAAACATTTGTTTTGCCTTATTATTCTTCTACTGCATGTTATAAAAAACCCCTCAAAAATCAAACAAACTTTAAATTGAAACTTAAAATATACCTTATAATCTTTAAAGAAAACCTCTGCTCAATTCTAACTTTTAAAATTATTTTACTTCAGACATTCTTTACAACTTCAGAGTACTTTTTCTTAAATAAGTGAACCTGCCGTATAACAGGGAGATACCAAAAGACCACTAAACCTATCCCTTTGAACTTGACTGACTATCTACTGTTTGTATCCGTTAAAAATTAATACACAAATTCAAAATACAGCAAATACATTCTAAATCTGTTGAAACGCATCGATGTGAAGGTTTGGGATCAGTGAACTCTGTCAGTACGCGTCTGATGCTCATAAACACCGAGCCTCACTCCTCTTCTATGGGCGAGCATCCATTATAAAACACTCACAGGACAATAATTTGGACAACTAGGCAAATGTTTGAAATTTCACGCAAAAATAAGATAGGGATAAGAGCCCCGAGAGCGCGCATAGTTTGTGAATCAATAGCAGACTTATGCGTGTCTCATGCACGACTTTAACATACACGAGTGTTATACATTAGGCACGCGCAAGTTCGTTATTATGACACTAATCATTTTTACCTTTACATTAGAGCGACGGTTTGCTTCATGCATGCAGCTGAGAGATGAAACAGTAGTTTGCATACAGCGTTTGGAAGTTTTGAGCCGCCATTCAGTGTGTATTTAACAGTGCGATGAGGCTTGCTGCGCCGAGTCTGAAGCAATCAATCACAGAACACGAGAGAGGCTGTGCTTTTATTATTTTCATTTAGCATATTAATAATGAAATTAAACAATTATAGGATAATATTTAAATTAATTTTAAGATATCTCGCGGCCCCCCTGGAGGATCACTGAGGCCCCCTAGTGGGTCGCGACCCCCCGGTTGGGAACCGCTGGCATAGGACATTAAAAATAAAGATGCCAAATGGAAAGTTTAAGACCCAGTATCTAAAACGGCATTCAAATATTTTTAATACTGCTTGAGTTACAGACATGCAAACTTTGGAGAAAAACTTTGGAGAAAAGTGCTGTTTCCGCATTTTGAATGGTCACCATTGGCACATAATGCAACAAAGATTGCTAAAGTCAGCAGATTTTACTAATAGAGCTACCAATCTCGGTGTAAAAATAAGATAACGATGCTGCCATCTTTCTGAAGTCATTTTTAACCCCTGTAACTTGACTCTGAATCTACTGGCAATTTTGACCTCCCTCTACAAAATAGTGGATTACTCAGTAATTATTCATCCATGACATTTAATATTTTGTCTTTCATCACTATACATGTCTATCTTTCCTCAGAATATATATTGGCAAAATCAAAAATTTGAGCCGGGGACCTCTGGTTGAGTTGACACGGAATGACCCTTATGCAATTTTATTGTTTTAAAGGGGTAATGCTCTCATGCTTGGTGAAAAACACATTATTTTTCATATAATTTACATTTTACATAAGCTATTGTAATAAATTGTCTTGTTTTCAGAAAAAAAAACCAAGTCAAAATGAAGAGATATTTTGGCTGTAAACAAGACTAAAAATCAAATTTTTTGCAGTTTAAAAGCAGCCAAATGTTTACAATGACAATAATTGAATAAAAACATTGTAAGTTACTAATTATAATGCTTACATTTTCTTAGTTATTCAGAAAGCAGCTACAGAAAACGAGCAATGAACATTAACATTATCAGCATTAACATCACTGATTGGCCTAGCCTAATGCAAGTTTATGAATAAAAAAAAAACACAGTTGCGTTATAAGTGAAGCTATCTACACTGTATTATGAATATATCTCTTACCAAACACTGCACACATCTGTGGCTCGTTCAGCTCTGACTCGGCCATCGGAGCTGATCGCCACTCTAATCAATGCTTGTGTTTACATCAGCCGCGCATCCGCATGTGTTCCGACCCTCCCCAATACTGCACACGTCTGCGGCACGCGTAAAAAATATCGTAAAAATATCGTTGATATTCTAATAAGCTTTGTGACATCATAACATCCAGAAAATAATGCTGTGTAGTCCAAGCGAGCCGTTAATATCTCTCTTTGGAGTGCAGATTGTTTTTATGCCTAAACACACACCACACCCTGGATAAAATTCAAAAAGTGAAAAAGCATAATAGGACCCATTTAATTTAGCTAATTAAATGCATTAATAATGCTAATTATCACATTACAATATAAAATGACATGCCAAATAAATAATATAAAAATTTTAATTTGAGTTAAAATTGTTTTAATGATGATTTAATAAAAATGACTTGAAGTAATCCTAAAAATGGGTTCAGATAGGGCTGTGCAATTAATGGAAAATTTCGATTTTGGCTTTAAACGATTATGTAAAATACAATAATCGAGATAAAATGATTATTGCTCCCACTTTTGCTCCTCTATAAAGCCCGATCTTGCATGCAAATGAGTCAAATCACGTAACGTGATGCATAAAATTGGAACGTGCTTGATTTATTAATGTTTATTTGATGTTGTGTTTTTAAAAGCACGAAAGAGAATTTGTGCTGTTCTGTGTATCTTTTTTTATTGTATTCCTATCTTTAAATTAATCAATTATATAAAGTTCCGGACCCACACATAATCTTGTTAAATAATCGTGATTACTATATTGACCAAAATAATCGGGATTATGATTTTTGCCAAAATCGAGCAGCCCTAGGTTCAGATGAATGTTAAAGTGTGTGCCCTGCATGACTCTTCTCTCCTCAGTTCTCACGGTCAGGATCGGCTGCTGCCGCATCAGATCATTCACATCCTGCACTGGACTAAACACCAAAGCAGTGCAGTGATGTTCAAATTACACTAAACGGGTGGTTTTCAAAGTGTTAGGCATGGACGGTTATGATGAATTAAAACTAAAAAGTTTAGTTTATATAAACTAAGCAAATGTAAAAATATTTGTAACGTAGATCATAACTCTGCCTCTGTGAATGGAGATTTGCAGAGGCTGTAAACAGACTGAGATGAAGAAGCCCACTGAACGCTAGCCGCTCGATTTGTTGATGTAAATGGTCTGAAATGACAGCGTAAATACTGTTTTATCTGCTCTTTCCTCAGGACATTTCTATAAGGTGAATGTTCCTGTAATGGTGACGCGAGGAGCTCAGCACGTCCTGACGCGGCCCACTCAGACCCGCAGTGATCAGAACCAACTGTCTCACCCCGCGGCTGTGGCCCGCAGCAGTGCTCTGACCCATCTGTCCGAACGCCGTCCTCCAGCATCCTCTGCGCTTGTGACTCCTGAGACGCCGCTGACCCGTCCGACCGCCGACAGACCCTTGCCGTCCGCCTCTGACGCTCAGAGCGAGTTCACGCTGGACGGCATCGAGTTCAGCCCGCAGCCCGTCGACATGAGCACCGCATCGGCCTTCACTCCGCCGGCACAGGCTCTGTGCTCAGATTACAGCTGCCACGACACACAAACCACCTTCAGAGAACAGGACGGAGCTGCTGCTGAATCCACTGACCTTCCAGACCTGCAGACTGAAGCTACTCACGACATCAAGGTAAACCGCAGTACAACACGTCAAACACCTGTGAATATGACGGCAGTGCTGAATTAAAAACATTACGACCTCTAGATAGTGACAGTAGATGAATAAAAATCCAGCTGCTTGCTGAAATGAAACGGTGGGCTACGTTTACATGCATGTAAGAAAACATCAGCGTACTGAAACGTTCTGTTCTTCATAAGACCTTCTTCTGTGTCGTTTGTATCTGTTGTGGCTATTGCTGCCTGTGCCTGCAGCTGGTCACTTTCAGACTATTAC
The DNA here is from genome assembly GCF_049309525.1 of Garra rufa. Lineage (NCBI taxonomy): Eukaryota > Metazoa > Chordata > Actinopteri > Cypriniformes > Cyprinidae > Garra > Garra rufa. The sequence continues at coordinate 49,373,895 of NC_133362.1, forward strand.
ATTATGCAGGGCTCTAGACTAACTTTTTGCACTGGTTGCACTGGTGTGCCTAACTTTTCTTCTTAGATGCACAAGCACACAAGTTAGGTGCACCCAAAATTTTCAAAAGCATCGCATTTAACACCTCAGTTTTAAAAGTTCACTTTTTTTTGTTTTTTATCCTGTCCATATGGGCAATATTGACTTGTAAACGATTAACAAACAGTCTGGTCAACAAAGTTTTTTTATTTTTTTTTATTTACAGCACAATTCTACAAGAAAGGTAACTTACTGAAAAAGTGTTGGTGCTAAAAGTGCTTTACTGAGCTGAAATTTAAACTGAAAATTGCTCCGACTCAATCGTATGTGGCTCATTATCTAATGCCATCTCTGGACCAGGGCCTGACATAACCCGGGAGGTTGATGGTAGAGGGCTGCATTGGGATTGGGACCCGCCGGGTCCCGCGGGACCCAACGCAAATCTCGCGGGAGCGGGCGGTTTGAACTTTGCTGCGGGCGGGAATGGGCGGCTAAAAAAAGCACTGCGGGATCGGGATGCTCAGCGCGCTTTGCGTTAGTGAGGAAAAAAGTCTTGCACTTACTTCGTTTTCAGGATACGGAGGTATTCCAATAAGGTAAAGTGCAACTCCATTCATTGGACAGCTTAACTTGTTTTGCAGGAGGATTTCGAGAGGGGGTTTCGGGAAAACCTGTCCAGTTTTCTTCCGTCCACTCGCCTTTTTCCCGTTGTTTGGGCTGCCCCGCAGTGCCCTCCCTCTTCCCTCGCCCGATGCAAATCCATTCTGTACTTCCAACGGCCTGTCTACTGCACAACGCGCTGGATTAGTCTGCGTGTTGTAATGAGTGGCGCGGCGCTCCCTCCTCTGGCTGCATACGGCGATTACGTGAAAAAAAGTACTTGAAGTCGGTAGCCAAAGCGTTTTAGATGTCCCCGGTAGCCCAGGCTACTATGCCCTACAAGTGTGTCAGAATACATGCAGGCCAGGGAAAGAAACAAACATGAATCTCTTTAATAAAAGCAATACAAATACGTTTTTTTTCCCCCTGCGGGACGGGAGAAGAGGCAAAATCAATGCATTTCTATTATCGTGCGGGAATAAATTCTCAGAGTTTTGCGGGTGCGGGCGGGAGTGGACATACATATTGCGGGAGCGGGCGGGAGTGTAACACACATGTTGCGGGAGCGGGCGGTAATGGTTAGAAAAAAACAGTCCCGTGCAGGGCTCTAGTTGATGGCTCCTTGTCAGAGCATTGGATATGATTTTTGGATGGATCAGGCCTTAACTTAACATTCTTAATGAAAAAGTTGTCAATCCAAGGATCTACACATAATTTTCTTGTTAGGAGCACAGTCAAAATTTCAGGAGCACAATCTAAACAATCAAAAAATCTGATAAAAAAATTAGCCTTCCCATTACGAGGTGATATTTGACTCCTTAAAGTGATTTACAGGGGAATTTTGTTTTTACCTTTTGTTTCTACCTTTTCATGTTTAATGAGGCTCAGAGGTGGCATGAGTGCAATCAAATTCATAAATTCATGTTTAGATTAATGTTTTAAATATAAAAATTTGAATACAGAAATATTAAATGATTTTAATAACCGAAAAGATTTGCCAGCAGGTGGCGGCAAGACACTGATTCAATTACTGAATCATTTTTATTTTTGCCCTCGATTGGCTGGACCTCAGATTTTTTTTAGTCGCACCATTGAGAAATTAGGTCGCACTCTAGAGCTCTGTTATGAAGTAAGAGTCACTGCTAACGCGAGGAGCAAAGCTGCTGATGTTTTGGTGAAAAGCTCAGCATGTCCTGATGAAGCTCAGATCCTGCTTCAGAAACCTGTGAACCGGTCTGTTCAGGACATGCACATTAATCAGGAGGCTAAAGCTGTGTTCACACCACTGATTTTGATGAGAAAACATCACCTAACAAGTCGTTTTTATATCTGAAGTATTTTTTTTGACAAGGTAAAAGGGTGTTTTATTACACTACTAAAAAACCTCTATATACATAATATTTTAATCACATGGAAACAGTAATGTTATTAAATCAATACAGATTTTGCATGAACTTTTAAGAGTCTGAAATAGATGTCAGTCACATTATAAATATACACATCAAGACTCCTAAAGTATGGACTTAAAGACATGAAGCTTTATTTCAGAGATTTTAATTTCAATGCAACAAGCAATGTAGTAACAGAGGCTTGTATGGTATTACAGGTCCTTTTCAAAAAAATAGCATATTGTGATAAGTTCATTATTTTCTGTAATGTACTGATAAACATTAGACTTTCATATATTTTAGATTCATTACACACAACTGAAGTAGTTCAAGCCTTTTATTGTTTTAATATTGATGATTTTGGCATACAGCTCATGAAAACCCAAAATTCCTATCTCAAACAATTAGCATATTTCATCCGACCAATAAAAGAAAAGTGTTTTTAATACAAAAAAAGTCAACCTTCAAATAATTATGCTCAGTTATGCACTCAATACTTGGTCGGGAATCCTTTTGCAGAAATGACTGCTTCAATGCGGCGTGGCATGGAGGCAATCAGCCTGTGGCACTGCTGAGGTGTTACGGAGGCCCAGGATGCTTCGATAGCGGCCTTAAGCTCATCCAGAGTGTTGGGTCTTGCGTCTCTCAACTTTCTCTTCACAATATCCCACAGATTCTCTATGGGGTTCAGGTCAGGAGAGTTGGCAGGCCAATTGAGCACAGTTATACCATGGTCAGTAAACCATTTACCAGTGGTTTTGGCACTGTGAGCAGGTGCCAGGTCGTGCTGAAAAATGAAATCTTCATCTCCATAAAGCTTTTCAGCAGATGGAAACATGAAGTGCTCCAAAATCTCCTGATAGCTAGCTGCATTGACCCTGCCCTTGATAAAACACAGCGGACCAACACCAGCAGCTGACATGGCACCCCAGACCATCACTGACTCTGGGTACTTGACACTGGACTTCAGGCATTTTGGCATTTCCCTCTCCCCAGTCTTCCTCCAGACTCTGGCACCTTGATTTCCAAATGACATGCAAAATTTGCTTTCATCCGAAAAAAGTACTTTGGACCACTGAGCAACAGCCCAGTGCTGCTTCTCTGTAGCCCAGGTCAGGCACTTCTGCCGCTGTTTCTGGTTCAAAAGTGGCTTGACCTGGCGCCTGTAAACGGTGGCTCTGGATGTTCCTACTCCAGACTCAGTCCACTGCTTCCGCAGGTCCCCCAAGGTCTGGAATCGGTCCTTCTCCACAATCTTCCTCAGGGTCCGGTAGGGTTGGGAATCGAAAATCGATTCCGATTCTGGAATCGGATACTTAAGATAAAGAATCGGATACTTGTTATAATATTAAAATTTCGATTCCTCGTTTCGATTCCTGGTTGCATTTTTTCCATCTAGTGATCTGCCAGGACCTTCCGCGCGTGCAATCTGCCAGGACTTTACGTGGTAATGTAAACATCAGTCGAAAAGATGGGTCACGGTAAGCGTTTAAAAGTGTGTCTACGCTTTGTAAAAACCGAAGACAAATCTACCGCTGCACGCAAACTTCATCTTAGAGATCTGCAAGGGACGGATTTTAGTCCTGCGCCCGCCCACTCCAGAAGGAATATAATGTTATTTCGTCCCGCAAAAGCCCACATAAAAGTCACTTATACCCCCGCGGGAAGACAGGTATCTACTTTATCTCTTGGCTGCATGAAACAAACCCTCCCGTTAATGTAAAGGCAAAGATGACCAGAGTAATAGTAACGAACTCACGCGTGCCTAATGTATTCATTCTTGTATATCGGAGTCGTACATTAGGCACGCATAAGTCCGCTGTTGATTCACAAACTATTCATGCTTTCGGTGCTCTGATCCATAGTATTTTTGCGTGAAATTTCAAAATATTTGCATAGTTTTCAAAATGAATGTCCTGTGAGTTTTTTATAATGAATGCTTACCCATAGAGGTGGATCTTGTAAGGGTCAGTGGTGTTTAAGCACATATGAGCACCAGCATAAACAGATTTACAATGTATTTACTGTATTTTTCATTTATATGTTTATTTTATAATAAATACAAACAGTAGATATTCAGTCACTTAAGAAAGAGTACTCTGAAGTTGTGAAGAATGTCTGAATTAAATAATTTAGGTGTTTTAAATCTGTATGTATATTCATGTTAAAAAGTTAGAGCAGAGGATTTTCTTTTAAATTCAAAAGTATAGCTTTAATTTAAAGTTTGTTTGATTTTTTTTATAACATGCAGGAGAAAAATAAAAAGGCAAAACAAATGTTTAGGTTAATAAAAAAGGTTAAAAAATAAACACCTTTAGAGGAAATGTCAGGCATAGGGGGGCCTTGCAAAACTGACCCGAGAAGAAGGGGGCCCTGATATAAAAAAGGTTGAGAACCCCTGTAATAAAATAATATGTTGCAAGCTAGCTCTGAAAATAAACATGTTTAATATATTAATGTTTGACTTTTGTGTTTGTTGTTGTTTTTTTTTTTTTTACTAAATCGGAATCGAAACTGGGAATCGAAAAGAATCGGAATCGGTAAGTGGAATCGGAATCGGAATCGAAATCGATAAAATTCAAACGATACCCACCCCTAGGGTCCGGTCACCTCTTCTCGTTGTGCAGCGTTTTCTGCCACACTTTTTCCTTCCCACAGACTTCCCACTGAGGTGCCTTGATACAGCACTCTGGGAACAGCCTATTCTTTCAGAAATTTCTTTCTGTGTCTTACCCTCTTGCTTGAGGGTGTCAATGATGGCCTTCTGGACAGCAGTCAGGTCGGCAGTCTTAGCCATGATTGCGGTTTTGAGTAATGAACCAGGCTGGGAGTTTTTAAAAGCCTCAGGAATCTTTTGCAGGTGTTTAGAGTTAATTAGTTGATTCAGATGATTAGGTTAAAGGGGTGCTATTATGCTTTTTCACTTTTTGAACTTTAGCCAGTGTGTGGTGTGTATGTTTGGGCATAAAAAACATACAAAGTTACAAATCTCAAAGTCCACTCCAAACGGAGATATTTAGTTTTAAAAAATCCCTTTTCAAGAACTACAGCGAAACGACTCGTTTGGATTACAGCGTTTGTTTGCCTACTGAAATTCAATTCGTTAGCGGGTGGGGGATTCGCCTAACTTTACCCATGTACTAAGGATAGCCGCTTTTGGGATGCTACAGCAAGCTGTAGGTCGGCTCATTCAAACACAGCTTTAACTAAAGGGTCCACGAACTGCTCCGGTAGCCGTGCTGAGGCAGCGCCGTTCACGTGTGTTGAACAGAGGGTCCAAACACATGCAGATCCGCAGCTGATGTAAACACTGACTAGTGATCATCCGTGGACGCATCGGAGCCGCGCCTAGACGTGCAGTGTGTGGTAAGATATTTATTCATCATACAGTGTAGATAACTTCACTAGCCTTATGGTTTCGGGCATGCAAATAATTAAATACATTAGCACAATAATGATAATGTCACGGATCCGCGATCTCGCATGCTGAAGATAGGACCAACAAAAGTGTTTTATTTACTCACCCTTCATGCATCCTAGGTGTATATGCAATTGGAGTTATATTAAATCAATTCTGGCACTCATGGAACAGCATAGACTGAAAATACGTCGATCCATAGTAAAAAAAGTGCTTCACATGGCCCCGGGGCGGTCGGTAAAAGCCTCCTTTAGCAATCAGATGTGTTTTTGTAAAAAAAATATCCATATTTAAAACGTAAGAATCACTTTAATCTAGTTTGCTACTTTGGGAAGGGGCGTAGCAGGGTGGAACGCGGTCTACACTGTGTGCCAATCACAACGCAGTGGGACTGCTGACCAATCACTATACATTTGGTTTTGTGGAAGGCGGAACCCGGAACTAATCGAGCCGTTTGTGCCAGCCTGGGGAGAAAGCTATTATAATAATCTAAATAATGTGAAAAATAATGCGTTTTTCAAACAACTAAGCATGAGAGCATGTTCAAGGACACCCCAAAAACAGAATAAAGACTTTGTAAAGGAGCATAATAGGACCCCTTTAATAGCTCGTTTAGAGAACCTTTTCATGATATGCTAATTTTTTGAGATTTTGGGTTTTCATGAGCTGTATGCCAAAATCATCAATATTAAAACAATAAAAGGCTTGAACTACTTCAGTTGTGTGTAATGAATCTAAAATATATGAAAGTCTAATGTTTATCAGTACATTACAGAAAATAATGAACTTTGTCACAATATGCTAATTTTTTGAAAAGGACCTGTATTTATTGTATATTTGGATCTATTTCAGATACTAATACCAGATATATGGTCATGTTTATTTCCTGCATAATTAGGTACACAAAGAAATCTATTTTTCTGTTAGATCAGTTCCCTGTGTCTGCAAGTGCGCAGCTGACACACCCACCTAAACGATTTCAATATATCGCTTATCCTGCCCGAAAAAGACCATAAGCATTCCAGATAACATCTTAAGTCAAATTTAATTTACATGCACATATCCTAAAAACTAAATGATTTGCTTCAAATCTGGGTATTTTAGGTCAGTGGTTTGCATGTGAGCCAATGGTGCTCTCTGCCGGTAGGGAATAGTAAGATGGAGGATCGAACACTTCCGGTGGCTTCAGTGCCTAACGCCTGTTTCACACATACTCCGTATGCACTGCAGTGCGTTCCAGAAGCGGCGCGTTTGCAGCAGTGCAGCGATCGATTCCGCGCCGAGTCTACTTTTTGCTGTGCTGCATGCGCTGAATTACAGTGACAGCGCATTGTTCGCAGTAAAAATGAACATGATTGACACGGAAATGTAGTGATCACACCATAAATGCATATAAATACTTGGCTTTTTGGCTAGGTTTAAAACAAGCAAAAGTGCACTTTTAAATAAGGCAACACTTGTGGAGGTAAAAAAGAAAAGTTCTTTAAGGGATTGTTTTTAATACAGATTTAATGCGAAAAAAGGCACGAGAGCAGACTCTGTATGTGGTAAGTTTTAATTTTAAATATTTGTGATAGCCCAGTTTCAATATGAAAAGAAACCTATACCTATTGTGTGTTTAAATGTGTTGCAACTTGCTTAAACAACTTAATATACAAATCTAGAATGTCAATGTCCGTGTGAGAGCCACAGGTGGCCTGAGAAGCAAACATGCTCCAGTCCGTGTGTAGAAACCTCACACTCCAGGACAGGTCTCTACACACGGACTGGAGTATGTTTGCTTCTCAGGCCACCTGTGGCTCTCACACGGACATTGACAGATACACTTCCTCTGTTTTGGATTACATTAATACTACCATAGACAGTGTTACAACCCAGAAACAGATCACCACATACCCAAATCAGAAACCATGGATGAACAAGGAGGTGCGTCTCCTGCTGAAAGCACGCAACACTGCCTTCAGATCAGGTGATGCAGGGCAAATCTGAAGAGGGGCATCAAAAAGGCCAAGCACTGCTACAAACTTAAGCTAGAGGAGCACTTTTCTAACTCTGACCCTCGACACATGTGACAGGGCATTCAGGCCATCAGCGATTACAGACCCAGCGACTCCACCCCCACAGCCACTAATGTCTTCTTCCTGGATGAGCTTAATGACTTTTATGCTCGCTTTGAGAGAGACAATACAGACACTTCCACCAAGATCGTTCCCTCAACCGACCACTCACCCATCACACTAACCTCCTCTGACGTACACTCCGCACTGAGCCGGATCAACGCGTGCAAGGCTGCTGGACCAGACGGTATCCCTGGCCACGTACTGAGGGCATGTGCAGAGCAGCTCGCTGGGGTATTCACAGACATTTTTAACATGTCCCTTGCCCAAGCAACTGTTCCCACATGTTTTAAATCCACCTCCATTGTGCCAGTGCCAAAACACTCCAACCCAACATGCCTGAACGACTACCGCCCTGTAGCACTCACACCCATCATTATGAAGTGCTTCGAGCGGCTGGTCCTCTCACACCTCAAGGGCTCCCTCCAATCCACACTGGACCCACACCAGTTTGCCTACCGTGGCAATAGGAGCACAGATGATGCAGTCTCCATAGCGCTGCACTCTTTACTAACACACCTGGACAATACAAACACTTATGCACGTTTGTTGATTTCAGCTCAGCATTCAACACTGTCAGACCCTCTAAGTTAATCACTAAACTTAAAGTCCTGGGCCAGTATTCACAAAACATCTTAAGGCTAAAAGGAGCTCATAACTTGCCGATTTAGGAGAAAATCTTAAAAATAATGGGTGTGTCAGTCCTAAATTTAGGACTCATAAGTTTTTGCTCTAAGAGTGTTTCACAAAGCGTTTAGCGCTAAAACTAGCTCCTAAGTCTGTTCAGCGTAAAGACTTATAGATTTATACGCTTCCGAAAGTTCGCTTGGGTTTGTGAAATCACCCATTTCGCGTTGCGGTGTGCACGGCTTCTCGAATGAACTGTTTGCGTGTCACCTCATTGCTCACAAAATATTTTAAAGCTGTTTTGGCTGAACAGGTATGCCTGTACAGACATCTCTATAATCCATCAATGCATGACCATAGAAATAGTCAGATGGCAAAAAGCTCATCGTGACCAGTATTGGTTTGTGAAACTGTACATTTTAACACTGTTGTGTTGGTTTTACTGTTGATGACTGCTGTAGTAAAAATATTTCTCATAATTGCTTTTGATAGTGTTTCACATTACTTATTTTCATAGGCGTAATTCACGGGTGGGATGGGTGGGACACTTGTAAAGCTCGATATTGTCCCACCACATCTCGCGGCACGGATGTACCTAATGCTGATGAAACATTCCTTTCTGTTAAATAAGGTGCTGACGCTCGAATCTGTATTTTTTTTCTGAAATCATGCTTAATGTTCGTCGCGACGGAACTTTCTCAATGCGGCTCGTGCTCAGTGTTCACACGCGAGCCCTTCAATCCCTCGCTTATGACTCATTACGGTTAAAAATCAAAACAAAATACACACAAATGTGTCTCTGATATAGGATCACTGATGAACATATTTAATTTTATTAAGGGTTGAAAAAACTTGTGTGATGGCGGATTAGAACCGAAACCCTCTGACTCATTCAGCAAACATTCTACCACTAGACTATTGGATACTACCAATAACTGATGCATATATATGAATTTATTCACTGCATCATTTATCTCAAGGCTAATAACTTATTATTAAAGTACATGTAAGAATAAAATTATCATGTTAAAAACGAGTTTAATGTCAATACATTATGTACACATGATCAGAGCCTGTAACCACAAAACATTTCATCTTACCACTAAAAGTTCTCCTAAATGGCAGTAAAAGTTTTTAGCTAAGTGTTTTCTCTTAAAATCTATTCACAAAGCTGCTGAGACAAAATTTTACTAAGGAATAGAGAGAAGTCTTATGCTAAAATTAAGGGTTGACCTCGTTACTATGGATGATGTCATCATGCTCATTAACTATGCACACAATGATTGGCTGATAGGGGAGGGGTCTCTGTCAGACATTTATTCATAGAAATATTGTAACGTGCACTATTATATCATATTTAAATAAAGGTTTTAAAATAAAAAATTTGCCATAGTCAAATAAAGATTTTAAAATGCAGCTAGTGTCACTAATTAAACGTGTATCTTCAGCCTCATGTGCGCTCCTCGTATACAGTTAGTGGCTATGCATATAAACAGCCTTTTAATTAACAGTAGAATAATCATAGGTGATAGTAAGGCATGTAAACGTAAAAGAAAACCAAACTGGACGCAAGAACAACTCTTACTTCTTGCCCAACTTGTTCATGAAAACAAGGATATAATCAAGGGAAAATTTGGAGTTGGGATAACCTCAAAAACTAAAAAAAAGATGTGTGGGAAAATATATGTGTGCAAATAAATGCAGCTTTCCCACTTTTGTCCAGAAGCAAAGATGACTGAAAAGCGCTGGTATTCTTTGCAAAGTCAGGCAAATTAAGGCTGAGATTGCAGAATTTAAGTGACAAACAACAGCTACAGCTAAACGGACATTACTTTCAAGTTGCCGATAATGTTTTCATGTGACCTTGTTATGCTATTGCAGATTGAAATCCTTGGCCTCATTAAAATATTTATTGCATTCATAAGGAGCTGCCATTCGAGGATTGTCAAAACCTTGATCTGTGGCGTTATTGGGTTGTTTCTATTTGTTGCAATTCTGCAATACCTTCGCGATAAAGACCGCACCTTCTGAAAAGCTCATTATCATCCAATGCTTCTAAATTGTTTCTGTTCCGAGGCAGACAGCCGGCAACAGCCATTTTAGGATAGTTTTAGGACTTGATCTTAGTGACTTAGCACTACTCCTAACATTTCACAGATTTAGGAGCTAGTTTTAGTGCAAAAATGCTTTGTGAAATACTCTTAGAGCAAAAATTAGGAGTCCTAAATTTAGGATTGTTTTAAGCATTACTTTTAAGATTTTCTCCTAAATCGCTAAGTTATGAGGGTACTTTTATCCTTAAGATCTTTTAGGAACAGGGGCCCAGAATTTGGTGATGTGCGCGCGCAGGCAGCACAGGCTTGCGGTGCAGAAGAACGCGTCGAGTATAAATCAGCCTAAATCGGGCTTAAATCACAAGATCAAATCCTAACCTTCCTAATATTGCTGTTGCTGGCAATCTGCCTCGGAACTTAAACTTTTTTTGAAACACTCTGCATATGCACGCATATTCTCACACAACTTTTTTTTTAGTCTTGGAGGTTATCCCAGCTCCAAATTTTAATTTGATTATATCCTACATTGGGCAAGAAGTAACAGCTGTTCTTGCGTCCAGTTTGGTTTTGTTTAACGTTTGCGTATCTCGCTATCAGCCATGATTATTCTATCATGAATAGAAAAAAAAAACATTTTCATGTCGGCACCGATAGCCTAGCGGTTAGTGCGTCAATATATAGCGTAACTCCGCTCAAAGACCCCTGAGTTTGATTCCCGTTTCTAAATGTTTTGCTGCTCCCTTCTCTTCACCCAATGATTTTGTGTCAGTTCTCCGCTATTCTGTGTCATTAAAAGCATAAAAAGCTCTTTAAAAAGTCTGTTTATGTAACGGAGGCCAGCTAGTAGGTGCTGTACAAATAAACCTACAAATAAACAGCCTTTAGCCTCCTTGTTAGTGCGTCCGTCCCCCGTGCCGGAGACCCGGGTTCGAGACCTGCTCGGAGTGGGTGCGGTAGGACGTGGGTGGGAGTAGTTATATTTACATGCATATCAGCCAATTATAAAAGACTGTCAATCATTTGAACACTTCTTTAGTAAGTGACACTTGCCCTGTATTTTGAATTCTTTATTTGAATGTGGCGACATTTTTACTAACTTTTTAAAACTATATTTGAATATGGCAATATTTACAACAATATTTCTATGAATAAATGTCTGTCAGAGACTCCTCCCCTATCAGCCAATCACTGTAAGCATGGTTAATGAGCATGCTGACATCATCCATAGTAACTAGGTCAACCCCGCCCTTACTCTTAGCTTAAGACTTCTCTCTACTGCTTTGTAAAAGTTTGTCTCAGCAGCTTTGGGAATAGGTTTTAAGAGAAAACTCTTAGCTAAAAACTTTTACTGCTATTTAGGAGAACTCTTAGTGCTAAGATAAAATGTTTTGTGAATACGGGCCCTGGACATTAACATTTCACTGTGTAACTGGATTATGGACTTTCTGACCAATAGACCTCAGCATGTTAGGTCAGGCCACATCTCCTCCACTACTCTCACGCTCAACACTGGTGTACCACAGGGCTGCGTGCTGAGCCCCTTCCTCTACTTCCCCTTCCTCCTGGTGAACTTCTATCGCTGCACGATAGAAAGCATCCTTACGAACTGTGTCACAGTCTGGTACGGAAGCTGCTCTGTTGCGGAGCGTAAGGCACTGCAGCGGGTGGTGAAAACTGCCCAACGCATCATAGGGACTCCACTTCCATCCATTGAGGACATTCAGAAGAAACACTGTTTGCGTCGAGCACGCAGTATTCTTAAGGATTCCTCTCATCCCGCCCACAAACTGTTTTCTCTCCTGCCTTCCGGCAGGCATTTCAGACTCCACAGGACTAGACCCAGCAGACTGAGGAACAGCTTCTTTCCCAGAGCTGTCTCCTTATTGAACTCTGCCCCCCACTGACACCTCTGCCCCCCCACCCCACACACCCCTACAGTCTCCCCACTACCATTGCACTACTTAATATTCATTGCACTACACTGTACATACCCATTTGTAAATGCACATTTCCTTTGCACATATACATATTGTAAATCTATATCTACACATGTCTATTTGTAAATTCTGCTTTAGTAAACGGCAACCTGTATATTATGTTCAAATCTACCTGCAATTTACATTATAGTTAATAGCAACCTGTATATTGTGTTCATCTATTTATACATTCTAATTGTAGTTAATTATTATCTGTAAATGATGTTCACAGTACTTCATCTGTAAATATTATCCATAGCTTCCCCCTGTACATATCTCCTATAAGTGCACTTATAAATTATACCTTTATCCTGCACTTGCTGCTTATTGCACTCCTGGTTAGACCTAAACTGCATTTCGTTGCCTTGTACTTGTACATGTGTAATGACAATAAAGTTGAATCTAATCTAATCTATAAGTGAAGTGCATTGAATAACACATTTGTTTATATTTATTGAGTTTAAACGTGAATATATCTATGAGCGATTGTATTACTGTGCTGTTAAACGAGGATCACGATGCTGAAAAAGCACGTTTGGATTTGAAATCAAAGTAACAGATAAATGTTGTGTTTGTGTTAAACAACCCCGGATCAGGAACGGACTGCAAACGTGTCCTGTGTGAAAGCAAAATGAGTCCGTGCTGCTTCTGCACCGCAGACGCACTGCAGACGGAGTACGTGTGAAACAGGCGTAACGGCAGTTTAGAACGCAATGAGCGATCCAGTCATTATATAGATCAGTGGTGCACACTGGCTATGACTATGGGCAGCTATGGAGAAACGGAGATCTGCTAAATCGTGCAAATCTCTGTCAGTGTGAACAACACAAGATGAAGGTCTCACTGGAGGAGCGCTCTCTCTGAGGTTGGACAGTGGCAGGACGTTTGCTTTTTCTGTGTTTTATTTACGGAGCATCGTACAGTACTGTACTACAAAACACTCACTTTAAAACCTTAAACTTCACCGCAAATAAAGCAAGTGGTAAAAAAGTACAGTAAAATGAATAAAACACTTTTTTTTTTTAAATGAAGTGCTACATTAAGAAATGATACATAAAAAAAAAAATAAACAGAAGCTGTGGAGGAGTTTGTTCAGCAGACAATCAAGCTCTGCTTGAACAGTTCGGCCAGTAGAGGAGACTCACGATGACTGCGACGATGATGGTCTTTCCACCTGCTTGCAGTAGAACAGTATCAGCTGTTCTGTTCTTCTGTCAAAGGCTGCTGAAGCCTGACATCCACAGGAGTTCCTCACATCTGATATAACACATGGATCCACCTTCAGCGGGCCCGGATGAGCTCAGTCCAGGAGCCGATGTCTTTAGGTGTGTTGGACTTCATGCGCCGCTGTGTAGTGCGATCTGTGAGAGTTGATGCTTGTGGAGACGTGAAGTTGGACTGTCTGCTGCTGGAGGAAATGTTCAGCTGTAATACGCATTCTTGCACCTCATCGATTTGTTCACCTGGAGCAGCTCGTTTTCCTGTAAATCTCCACTTCTGTGGAGAAACCCATCATGCGTCGTACTGCTCTAAGTAACCTAGTGCTTTAGTGTTTAAATCTGAGTGAAATTTGAGAGATGAGGAGATAAACTCACATCATCTGTAACCTATAGGATTTTGAGTAAATAACAGATTTGCATTTGTTCATCTGTGGAGAAAAAAAGTAGCCTAATGCATTGGTGGTGCTACTGATAGATTGTGGTTATAAACACAGAATCTGTTGATGTTTCCTCAGCTTGAGACGGAGCTTCAGACCGACCTCAACTTCAACCAGCTGCTGGACATCACACAACTGGACGGAGTCGCTGACAGCAGTTCAGACACGGAGGAAGATGACGACGATGATGATCTGGGGCTCGTTGGAGAGAACGAGTTTCTTGGAATGATCAATGCCGCTGAGGAGGAGGAGCTGGAAGAGGAAGAGGTACTTTCTTTGTTATAAATGTATTTTTTGCTTGAACTAAGGTTCTTACAATATCACAGTTTTTGTCAGGACCACTATTATCAAAATGATAGTCACTTAGCATACCGATTGGTTTGGCCATATGTTTTTTTTTCTGGGCAAAAACTGAAAGCAGCGATAATAACCCCCAACCACAGATGATGGCAGCTGAGAAGAGCAGCAAGTCCCTTAATGCAGTTCCTGAAAAAGATCAAAGATACAGAAAACCCATAAGAATTGGCAGCATAGTTTGCCAGTTTGCAGCAAACACAGCGTACTGCAGCTGTGGAAGTGAGCAAATGACTTGTTCAGAGATCGCAGATTCTTCCTGAGCTGAAAGCATCGGCATCCATTTAAAAACTCTATAACCACAGCATAACTCAGTCAACTCATCAGTTTACAGGTTGTCAACTGATTGACATTTGCACTCGATGAAAATGTGATATTTATCTGCTTACCCCCAGGGCATCCAAGATGTAGGTGACTTTGTTTCTTCAGTAGAACACAAAGATTTTTAACTCAAACTGTTGCAGTCTGTTAGTCATATAATGGCAGTCAATGGGACCCACAGCTTTAAGAGTAAAAAAAAAACATTCACAGACAAAACCAAATTAAACCCTGTGGCTCGTGACGATACATTGAGGTGTTAAGACACAAAGCTATCAGTCTGTGCAAGACACTGAACAGTATTTATATCATTATTTACCTCTGGTCCACCGCAACATCCAACTGTCCTGAGGCGCGTGACGAAGAGCAAGCAACCATAACTTGTGATCCGGCTGTTGTGAACACGCTCAGGACAGTTGAATGTTGCGGTGAATCACAGACCAGTCATTTTGTGTCTTAACACCTCAATGTATCGTATGTTATTTTGACTCTCAAAGCTGTGGGTCCCATTGACTGCCATTATATGACTGACGGATTACAAGTTTGAGGCAAAAATCTTTGTTTGTGTTCTCCTGAAGAAACAAAGTCACCTACGTCTTGCCCTGGGGTAAGCAGATAAACATCACATTTTAATTTTGAGGTGAACTATCCCTTTAATTTGACAACCTGTGTGAGCGCAGACAAAACTCCTTTATCAATACACTCGATAGCTTTAGGCAACAGCCTGTTGCTTGCTTAATCTTAGCATGTTGCAGTAGTCAGAGAAACTTAACCCTCTGGGGCCTGAGGTGTTTTGGGGCCCTGAAGAAGTTTTGACATGCCCTGACATTTGTGCTTTTTTCAGTATCTTAAAAACATATGAATGGTTAAAGTCAGATTACATTGTAATCAGCACATATTGGGCTACAATAATATGCAAGCAACATTAATATGCATGTTTGTGTTTTTGAGAAAACTACGTTTATGCGTGGTTATTGAAAATCTAAAGTTTTGAAGTCACTGAAATAAGGCCATGAAGCACATACAGGACATTTCTTTACAAGACTTTAGATAATTGGATGTCGTAGGCTAGAATTTTTTCAACCAAATGATGTGAAAATCATCTCGTTCACTCGTTCAGAGAAAAAAATATATTGATTTAAATTTTATAAAACATGTTTTGTGATCGAAAGGGATTATTCATAGGTGTGGCAATGACCCATGAATATTTAGCAATTCACACCTGAGAGACAAAAGAGCCCTCCCTAATGGCCCCATCAATGACTGACTTGACTATAGCAGGTAAGGAAACAATGTGAGAAGATTCAGAGAATGGAGTTTTAGATTATTTTTATTTTATTTACTATCACTGTATAAACAAAACATACATAATGAAGGTCAAAGACACATTATTGAGCTCCCTCATCTAACCACACAGATGTGCACAGACTTTGTGGCATTTCTGAAAACTTCTTCTGAATTCTGTTCAACAAATGAAACAAATCTTACCTGCTATTTTGCGTGCCCTTAAAAAAATACAAAAAAAAGTCAAAAACTTGTTTTACACTAGAATATCAGTGTAGTTGAACATCTCAAGTTTCTAGTGCTCTCAGAGGAAAACAGTTTGAAGGGACTCAAGGGAAAGAGGGCAGGATTCATCTTTTGAGCAGGTTTGAGATCACTACAAAAACAAAACAAACCAAAAATCATCAGGATCATCTGTCAAAATACAGTCTATACTCTAGAATTTGTACTAATGTAAAAAAAAAAGGACATGTAATATCTGAGAAACTAATAATTATCGTTTAGCACTATATTACTAATAAACGTGATGTAAACACACATTCAGTGTAAGCACTCATATTACTTTTACACTGTTATACAATAAAATAAATAAAGTATGATTCTACAGTCATAAAGATATCGTCATAAATGCATCTCACAGTCATAATCACATCGTTTTTCTAGAACATTATAAATATCCTGGCATCGTGAGAGATGCAATGCAATCAAACGTACTTCATAATGTTTCATTTGATAAAGTCAGGAATTTTAGTTTGGAATAAATCTAACTAGTAAAATGTGTACATGTTTTGTCAAAGTAAATAACAGCGAAAGCTAGTAGGAAAATGAAAGTAAGACTTACTCATGTAAATGTCTCCTCCTGCTGGGTTTGCGTCGCATCGCGTCCTTTTTAGGATTGAGGTAAATATAAGTCTTATTCCTCACAGCATATCTTCATTCAGTAACAAACTGTAACCAAGATGAACTTGAAGTCATGCTGCTTTGTTGCGGTAATGTGGGAGTTTCCTCGCGTACAGATACTCCGGTCCTTGCTGCGCTTGTAGCACATGGCTAATTTGCATAGCAAAAGAGATTTCGCTAGTGGGCGCGGTCACATTAGAGATAATTAGTTGGAACTCGATAGACTTGACATCTCCTTGGTTTCATATAGATTAATTTATCACAGATTATTTGTTTTTGGTAAAACTTACTTCGTTTAAAAGCATAAATCTCAAGCTTTCAGTAGATACCACTTTTCTGTTTGTGTGCTGAGTATTCACCAAGTTTGAATGATTTAAGTGACGCATTTCTAAAACCAGTTCGTGGAGAAAGAGAAAACAGAAATCACCCTGTTTGTTTTCTTTATTCTAAATAAAAAAGCACAACTTTCTGCTGTTCATTTGAGTGTGCACAAATAGAAGTACACATATTACAGTTTCCAATGATGTATATCTCTAATTTGTATGACTAATACCGACAGAGCATTTTTAGTGTCTTTTGCGCTGATCTAAAAAAAAAAGAGCTCGTATTGCCGGCGATACAGCCGGCCCCGGAGGGTTAAAGAAATAACATTTCCAATTACCAGATGAGCCATAAGCAGCAAGCGTATTGTATAACAAATAACAGATCAGATGGCCCTAAACAACAGCTTAAAAATTAAACTTCTTCTTGCAAGTTGTAATGGAACCAGCATGTTGCAGTAACAACCAATAGCCTAGTGTCAATTACAGTACAAGGCCCACGGGCCAAACACGGCCACCCATGGCTTTAAATCAGGCCCGCCAACAAATTCTGGTAATCAATTTGATGTGGCCTGTGCGTGTTTAAATAAGTGTCTGTGACAGTAACATTGAGAGGCAGGCGGTATTCTCACGCTTTACACAACTCGCTATTTTTGTGTCAAAAGTCAGATTCAGATTTTATTGTCCTCAAAGAGGAAATTCTACGGTGGCCGACAGAGGCCAATGCGCTGCAAACAAGAAACACATGCAAACAGAAAAAACGACAACAAATTAAGAAAACATCTTCATCAGTTTGACAACACAGGCGCTGCAAATCCTAGCAACGCAAACACAAATAGGGAAACGCGCTGCAAATTCTCACAACACAACCAAACTCTGAAACGCGCTGCGAACACACGAACGCGCTGCATATAGCACGGTCCACAACGGAAATGTTTCAGGGGGACCTCAAAAAGTGATGAACCCATCTGGGACCTGATTATTTTTTCAGTGGCTGTTGGTCAGAGCAGAGGTGTTATCGGTGAACTATCACCTTTTAGTGATAGTATAGTATCACTTAAAGGTGATAGTGATATAAATAATCAGGTAATATAGTGATATAAATAATCAGGTCCCAGATGAGTTCGTCACTTTTTGAGGTCCCCCTGAAACATTTCCGTTGTGGACCGTGTTATATGCAGCGCGTTTGTTAGTTTGCAGCGCCCTCGTGTGTTCGCAGCGCGTTTCTGAGTTTGGTTGTGTTGTGAGAATTTGCAGCGCGTTTCCGTATTTGTGTTTGCGTTGCGAGGATTTGCAGCGCCTGTGTTGTCAAACTGATGAAGATGTTTTCTTTATTTGTTGTCGTTTTTTTCTGTTTGCATGTGTTTTCTTGTTTGCAGCGCGTTGGCCTCTCTCGGCCACCGTAAAATCATTTCCACAGACCGTACCCCAACTTATACTGCACACATCTCCTACAGCATACAAATAATCCACATATATCCACCAGCTACAAATATATATCCTGCAGAGGTACATAACAATCTTACAAATATATATATTACCCATATGTTTATAGCATCAGCAAAACAGCCCCAAAGTCACACATTTCCCAGTTTCCGTGAATTTAACATTCTGATGGCAGAAGGTTCAAAACTTTTAAGCGTGCTTTTGTTTCACGAGTTCCCTCTTACAGATAATAAACTGAGCCAAAGGTTGTGCATGTTTGGCATGCTGTCTGGGAGAGGGCCTCGAGCTCTGTGGTAATTCCCGAGCCCGGGGCTCTCCCCCGCCCAGGGGTAGGGGTCCGAGCTCAGCACTGGCCCGAACCCTATAAGCGCTCCCCCTATGGGCTGAAGGTGAGGAGACGGGGTTTTGACGAGACAAGAGATGATGAAGGTAGGATTGTTGTGTTATTTATAGGGCTTTTTCCCTGCGTTGATTAGATAGGGAGACTAATTACTAATGGTGTATTGGCCGTGTTAATTATCTGCGCGAGCTCCTCCCGAAACTTGTTAATAAAACATCACTTCACGAGTTCCCTCTTACAGATAATAAACTGAGTGAAAGGTTGTGCGTGTTTGGCATGCTGTCCGGGAGAGGGCCTCGAGCTCGGTGGTAATTCCCGAGCCCGGGGCTCTCCCCCGCCCAGGGGGAGGGGTCCGAGCTCAGCACTGCCCCGAACCCTATAAGCGCTCCCCAAAAGGCTAGTAAATACTTGCAGGACAGCAGCCAAACAGCACCCCAAAAAGGGCTTGGACTTAAGGGATGCTGGACGTTCGCTGTAGTTGCGGGCGTTGGTGCATGGATGGAGATGAGGGAGGAGCTCCTGCGGGTACTTCTGGGGTAAAATAGGACAACTCCTAAGGAAAAGGCGACTGCTGCGGCAGTGGGGCACTTTAAAAAGGTGGATGAGGCTCCCGCGGGAGCTGAAGCTGCTGCAGAAGTGCGGGGCAGAAGGCTATGGGCTTCTGCGGGAGCAGGTTTCTGCGTAAGCAGGCTCTGCTGCAGCAGAGGGAGTTTATTAGTAGAGGCTCCAGCGGGAGCTAACGTTGCTGCTGCAGTGTGGAAGAAGGCTGAGGGCTCCTGCGGGAGCTGGCACTGCGGTGCAGGGATGAGGTCTAGAGGCTTCTGTGGAAGCGGGCTCTTTTGTGGCAGAGGGAGGTTGTAAATAGAGGCTCCAGCGGGAGCGAATGCCGCTGCTGCTGTGTGTGAGAAAGGCCAAGGGCTCTATAAGGGAGCTGGCACTGCGGTGCGGAAAAGAGGGCTAGAGACTTCTGCGGAAGCGGCCTCTGCTGCGGCAGAGGGAGGTTTAAAATAGAGGCTCCGACAGGAGCGAAACGCTGCTGCTGCTGAAAAGTTGGAAGGAGGCTAGGGGCTCCTGCGAGAGCTGGCACTGCGGTGCAGGGAGGAGGGCTAGAGGCTTCTGCGGAAGCGGGCTCTGCTGTGGCAGAGGGAGGTTAAAATATAGAGGCTCCAGTGGGAGCGAATGCTGCTAGTACGGAGTGGGAAGAAGGCTAAGGGCTTCTGAAGGAGCTGACACTGCGGTGCGGAAAAGAGGACTAGAGGCTTCTGCGGAAGCGAGCCCTGCTGCGGCAGAGGGAGGTTATAAATAGAGGCGGGGGCAAACGCTGCTAGTGCAGAGTGGGAAAAAGGCTCCTGAAGGAGCTGACACTGCGGTGAGGGGAAAAGGGCTAAAAGCGTCTGCGGAAGCAGGCTCTGCTGTGGCAGAGGGAGGTTAAGAAGAAAGCCTTCTGCGGGGGTGGAACTTGTGGCAGTGGGGAATTATGAATGGCGCTCTCGTGGGAGTGGGCACTACTGCGGCATAAGGGGAATAAGCGGGGGGCTCCAGCGGGAGCGGGCATTGCTGCGCATAGCGGAAAAAACGGGGGCTCCAGCAGGAGCGAGCATTGCTGCGCATGGGGAAATAAGCCGGGGCTCTAGCGGGGGCGGGCATTGCTGCGCATAAGGGGAATTAGCGGGAGCTCCAGCAGGAGCGAGCATTGCTGCGCATGGGGAAATAAGCTGGGGCTCTAGCGGGGGTGGGCATTGCTGCGCATAAGGGGAATTAGGAAAGGAAAGGAGGTGAAGTGAGGCCAAGTAAGGTGACCCATACTAGGAATTTGTGCTCTGCATTTAACCCATCCAA
Source organism: Garra rufa (assembly GCF_049309525.1). NCBI lineage: Eukaryota > Metazoa > Chordata > Actinopteri > Cypriniformes > Cyprinidae > Garra > Garra rufa. The sequence continues at coordinate 49,394,551 of NC_133362.1, forward strand.
GTGCACACACACCCGGAGCAGTGGGCAGCCATTGCTGTGGCGCCCGGGGAGCAGTTGGGGGTACAGTGCCTTGCTCAAGGCACTCACCTCAGTCGTGGTATTGAGGGTGGAGAGGGTGCTGGTAATTCACCCTCCCCACCAACAATCCCTGTCGGACCTGAGACTCGAACCCGCAACCTTTGGGTTACAAGTCCAACTCTCTAACCATTGGGCCACGGATGCGGGAGCTCCAGCAGGAGCGAGCATTGCTGCGCATGCGGGGAATAAACGGGGGCTCCAGCAGGAGCGAGCATTTCTGCGCATAGGGAAATAAGCGGGGTGCTCCAGCGGGAGCGGGCATTGCTGCGTATAAGGGGAATAAGCGGGGGGCTCCGGCGGGAGCGAGCATTGCTGCGCATGGGGGAATAAGCGGGGCTCTAGCGGGGGCGGGCATTGCTGCACATATGGAAAATAAGCGGCGGCTCCGGCTGGAGCGAGCACTGCTGCGCATGGGGGAATGAGCGGGGACTCTAGCGGATGCGGGCATTGCTGCGCATAAGGGGAATGAGCGGGGGCTCCAACAGAAGCGAGCATTGCTGCGCATACGGGGAATACACGGGAGCTCCAGCAGGAGCGAGCGTTGCTGCGCATGGGGAAATAAGCGGGGGGCTCTGGCGGGAGCGGGCATTGCTGCGCATAGAGAAATAAGCGGGGGGGCTCCGGCAGGAGGGGCCATTGCTGCGCACAAGGGGAATAAGGGGGGGGGGAGAGGTCCCACGGGAGTGGGACGCAGAGGGGAAGTTTGAAGCGGGCTAGAGACTGAGGATGTGTGATGATGAATGTGGATGCGAACCAGCGACCTTGGAAAACACCTCCGAAACCGACATTTGTAGACAGTTGGATATCAGTTGGGGAAGAAATCAGGTTTTTATATAAGAATAATCCGTTACATTGTTTAAGGAAGGATATCCGTAGGCTGAGTTAGTTGCGGCATGGGTCAGTTAGGGATATTTGGTTCTCTAGGGCGTAGGCGGAGGATGTGAGCGAGAAGATGGAAGATGAAGGGGCGGCCTTGCGGGATGATGCGCATTGCAAAATTTAAATGTCCTAAAACGGATAAAAGCTCGAGCTTGGAACGGTTAGGATTAGTTAAGAGTGAGGAAGTCCCCAGAATCGTTCTATCGATTTTCTCTTTGCGTAGAGAGGCCTGGAATTTTTGGGAATCTAAGTTGGTGCCAACAATTCAATAGAAGTGCTGGGGCCTAGGGTTTGTCTTGGGCGAGGGGAATCCAGAGCTCTGCGAAAAGCTTTTGGGTAGTCAAAGATGTGTGGCTGGGAAGGAGTCGGGAGGCAAGATGATCAGAAAGTCGTTTAGGATATGAACCAGAAACTGTATGTCATGATTTTTGGAGAGGATCCAGCAAATTGCCTCTAAAAACATGTTGAAAAATTAAGGGCTGCTTCTGCAGCCGAAAGTGAGGCAGTGAAGTAATATTTATTCTGCCAGCAGACGCTGAATAGGTGCCAAAATCTGGGTGGATGGGCATGACTTTGAGGTAGACGCGATGTCGACTTTGGCCAGCCAAGCACAGTGACTTTTTTATTTTATTTATTTATTTATTTTTAATTTTAATTAGGAGGTTGACTGATTCAGGTTAGGCAAAGGCAGACTGGAGATTGGGGCAGATAAGGCTTCAAAAGGAATCAGATTGTATAATTAGAACATGTGTTTCGGAAATAACACGTAGCTTTTTAGTAAAATCTACGAAATGAATGAAATGACTCGAAAAAGATTCGTTCATTTGCTGAACGAGACAAAGATCCGAGTCGGTAAAAATGATCCGAACTCACGCTAGACGTAATCCCTGTAATGGACGAAAGGGGGGGAGGGGGGAATGGCGGGCGCTGGGGCTTGCGCAATTAGTGGAGGGATGTTCGCGTTGGTTTTGGATGGTGGCGCTGCCGGCCATGGGAAGGAAAGGGGAGTGTGGTGAGGCATGGGCTGTGAATGGGATTTTTGCCGACTGTGGCGGTAAACTCACGCTACCGCTGTGGCTTGAAGAAGCTGCTGGGTTGTGATCGAAGCCGTGAACGGCTGGCGTTCGCTTTGGTAGTTTGGCGCGGAACGTTGGTGCTGGGGCTGGCGAGCGCTTGCCGCAGACCTGCCACGGTCCATTTCACTGTTGCTGGAGTGGATGAGAAGGCTGAGGCATCAGAAGACGCCGGGGAAGGTGCCGGTGATGGCGTGGCGTCAGCGGGTATGAGCGGTGGCAGCGCGAGAAGGCCTGCGGCCCCGTGGTGCAGCCACGGGCTCGGTTGTAGGATCCTGCGGGCGGTGGTGGCTTGAGTTGCGGCTAGGGATGCTGCGGGATCTCGTGCCGCTTCAAAAGCGTTATCCTCTGGATAAAAGGTGATCTCGGATATGTTCGCGGTGGTTGGATGTGCCAAAGCGTTGACGAGACAAGAGATGATGAAGGTAGGATTGTTGTGTTATTTATAGGGATTTTTCCCTGCGTTGATTAGATAGGGAGACTGATTACTAATGGTGTATTGGCCGTGTTAATCATCTCCTCCCGAAACTTGTTAATAAAACATCACTTATATCTGCGGCCTGATGGCAGAAGAGAAAAAAACTAATTAAAAATTCTAGCCATCCTCTTAATTTTAGTATTTGCCCTTCGAATGATAGCATTATTGATAAGGGCTTAGGAGTAGAAAGACCAATTATTTTTGAAGAGGTATTAGTAATTTTTAAAAGCTTATTCCTGTTTGTGCAAGAAAGCATAGTAAAATAACAAGTGACACAATACATAATAATGGATTCAATGATACTGCGATACAGAAGAAGCAAAAGATATGGCTTCAATGACAACATCCTCAGTTTGCGTATGACAGAAAGTCTCTGTTGGCAGCGTCTATAAATATCCATGACATGATGGTCAAATGACAATTTACTGTCCAAGGTAATTCCAAGGTACTTAAAGCGGTCGACAATTTCTACAAACTGGCCATTGATTAGTATAGAATAATGAGGAATAAAGAATTTATGCCGTGTATCAAAAACGAGTTCCTTCGTTTTAGTAACATTAAGAAGAAGATGATTGTCTGTACACCATTGGGAAAAATAAGCAACAGACTGATGATATGCTGTAACTGAATCCTCATCCTTAAGAAATGCAAGTATAGCTGTATTATCAGAGTATTTGTAGTATCTCGTAGTCTGGAAGGGACTGAGACAGTCGTTGGTGTACAATGTATAAAGAAAAGGACTAAGGACACAGCCTTGAGGAGCTCCGGTGTTAACAACAGTAGTTGTGGACGTAACGTTACCCATCCTTACTGCCTGTGGTCTAGTGTTAATTTCGTCACCTATTTTTGATTTAGTCTTAGTCTTAGTCTTGTGCCAAATGTCCTTGTTAGTTTTAGTCATATTTAGTCATTCACATATCTTTTTTTGTTAGTCAAGTTTTAGTCGACTAAAAGTCTCTTCATTTTAGTCTAGTTTTAGTCGAAATAAAACTCAAGGTATCTTAGTCAAGTTTTAGTCGACTAAAAGTCTTTTAATTTTAGTCTAGTTTTAGTCAAAAAAGAACTCAATATATTTTAGTCTAGGTTTAGTCAAAAAATGTAGTCTTTTTTTAAAATAGCACATTATTACTGAGATTATCAATACACATTTCAGTAAAAAAAGTGTTTCACATATCTCAAACATTGGTTAAATGTCATAATTACCTGACAAAATACACTTGTTGAATGATTTTTGTTGAATGCAAATGTTAAACGTGTCTGGTTTTCAATTTCTGATTTAGGAGACACATTCACAAATGATTAACCCTTTCAGTGGTGAGTTTAAAATATTCTAGCGGACCCCTGAGAGTGAGTTTTTTTTAAGCGACCGTTATTTTAGAACGTTCGTCCTTATTGTTTCCATGGCGACGCATTAAGCTTGTCACGTGACACAACACAGACACAATAACACTGTATGACAGATAGATCGCTTTTATTTCGTTTTCCCTTTTTTATCCAGAATACTCACACACTTGCTTACCATGCCATGAACTATCTAATATTCCGATTCACAAATATGTCTGAATTAGTATGTTTCGTCATTTAAAACCCTATATAAATGTTCTGGATCGTAATCTGTAACGTGAGATGGGCGCGGCCATGTTTGTTCGCGCTGCTGTTCAGAGAGTCCTGTCAGCCGTATTTACAGCACATATACATTCATCCGTTTCTCCCGAAATACATGCAAGTAAGTGGCTGGTGAACTAGAAGAGGAATAGAGTGAACTTTTTAGTTACTAAGCCTATGTGTATGTGACGAAAGAAACACATCGGCAAATTATATTTGAATAGATTGTTATTTGCTGCTTCCATAGACCTATGTGTGAATTTTACAAACTCTAAATGTCTCCTTTTACTAGTACTTATGTGTATTTAAATGTCTGAAACCTAAAATAAGCGTTATGTGGTTAAAAATATGCATAGTTGTGATTATATGACAAGCGCAGGGCTCGTCCGTCTCTGGCTCAGCGCCAGCCAGCGCGCCAAAGCGCAGTTTGAATATTTTAAAGCCGTAACAGCTGATGAAAAAGCAGAGATGATTGTAGACGAAAATGAAGAGAGATTTTATCTTAGTTTTTATTTTATGCAAAACATTTTCATCTCGTCTTTTTTCGTCAACAATAATGCATGTTAATTTAGTCTTAGTCAGCGTTTTTTGACAGTGGTGCAGTCTTGTCATCGTCTCATCTTAGTCATGAAAAAAAAGGTCGTTGACGAACATATTTCGTCTCGTCTCGTCTGACGAAATTAACACTACTGTGGTCTGTCACTTAAAAAATTGTAAATCCAGCGGATTAAGAGAGGTGGCACGCAGAGATGATGATGGAGTTTTTTTGATCATAATATGACGCTGAATAGTATTAAAAGCGGAACTAAAGTCTATGAAAAGAATTCTTGCATGATTACCAGGGGTGTCCAGATGCTGGAGAGTATGGAGGAGGCATGCAACAGCGTCCTCAGTTCCTCTTTTGGCCTTGTAGGCAAACTGGTAAGGATCCAACCGTGGGCTGACGACTGGAAGAATGATGTTCAAAACTAATTTCTCAAAGCATTTCGCAATTATAGAAGTAAGCGCTACTGACCTATAGTGATTTAATTCAGAAGGATGAGGCCTCTTAGGAACTGGGATGATAGTAGCTGTTTTCCATAGCATAGGGACAGTTGCGGTCAGCAGTGACTCTTTGAAGAGTGAATAGAAAACCGGGGAAAGTTCCAGGGCACAGTTCTTGAGAAGCCTTCCAGTGATCCCATCTGGTCCAGGTGCCTTACCAGTTTTACACCTCTTGAGCTGCTGGTAAACATCCTCCTGTGTAAAAAGGGGAAAATGTGACCGCTCAGGTGTGGAAAGACTCCTGAGCAGTCTATCACACTCACTGGTGTAATTCCGGTTGTCAAATCTGGCATAGAATTTGTTCAAATCTTCAGTAAATGAATTAGAATCAGTAAATATAGGAACTTTAACTTTTGAAGTGGTTCCTGTAAGTGTTCTTACTTTCTGAAAGGCCTCTCCTAGTATTCATGCTACTGAAGTCCTGTTCCAGTTTTTCCTTATATGCAAGTTTTGCCTTTTTAATATCATTTTTCACCGACCGGTTGATGTCCCTTAAAGCAACCCAGTCCTTACGACGAAGTGCCTGCTGTTTCTCCTTAATTTTAAGTTTTATTTGATGTCATCCACGGTCTAGAGTTAGGATATTTTTTTACAGTCAAAACTGGAATGGTAGTTGCCATGCAAAACTTAATATAGTCAGTTATTATCTCAGTTCTTACATTCAGTTCACCTCCAAAGACGCTCCAGTCTGTACATGCAAGAGACCCCTGGAGTTTTGCCGTCGCATCCTCTGACCACTGATTAGTGCTGTAAGTGACAGGTTTCTCCCTCTTCAGCCGTTGTCTGTATTGTGGTAACAGAAAAACAATATTATGATCCGCGGAACCTAATGGAGGCTGCACGCGAGCAGAGTATGCATTATTGATGTTCCCATAACACCGGTCCAACACCTTCTCTTTCCTTGTGGGGATATCCACATACTGTTTAAAAGATGGAAGAACACTGTCCAAGCTACAGCTATTACAGTCACATGCGGTTTTCAAAGAGTATCTTCAAAGTAAAGACCTGCACTCCTGGGGGACGTGCCGCGAGGCCAGTGGGACTCGAAGCAACAGAGTGTGACGCGGGGCAAGACTTGTTGACAATGCGGGCAGGTATAGACTCGTGTCCCAAAATTAGAACTATCTAAACTTTAAAATATCTAAACAAATAAATAAATTGTTGGAATAAAAACGATTAACAGGAGCAATGAGGGCACAGGACTGAGAAATCTGCCCCACGCAGGTCTTTACTTCGTACGCTTTTCGAAAACAAAACATGATCAGTATGGAAGCACAATAGTCATTGAACTGCGGCTACTGAAAGTCAAAGAACTAACCGTTATTTTTCAAAAAGAAATGCATTCTATTCTTAATCATATTTGTTTTTATACTTTATAAAAACTTAAGCTACAGCAAAACAGAATAGCCTGTTTACACCTGGTCACCCTCAAACCGCTTCAAGAGGTGGTCTGTGCTGCATTCCAGACCAAACTGGACAAGTGTAAATGCATCTGGTAGTTGAAACAACATATGTAAATTTGACTCCTTGCAAAATGTTAAAATAATACGTTTGAGAGCGTGTTAAAGGCTATATGTTATAGTCAGGTATGACAGTGCTAATGCAACACACATCGCAGCAGAGGAGCAGGCTATCTGTTCGGCAAGTCGACGTGCAAACTTTCCCAAATGAAACAAAGACACAGAAGCTTAACACACAATCATCTTCATTAAAGGCAGTGAGAATAACATATCTTTCCAGTTCCTATTGCGATCGTATTGAATTTAGCTGATGATGAATAGAATGCAGCCCTTATTTATTGCTTTCGTTGACGTGAACTCTGTTAAATTTAAATATAGCACGATACATATGGTCAAGTGTGAATAGAATTGTTGTAACAAATCAGAAAGATTTACGATGTGCTGTACTGTTTTATGCAGTTAAGCTAGTCAAAGACCTTATTTCTTTGATTAAAAAAAGAAAAAAGCTTGCAGTGACACAAATCAAAAGTAAAACCTTGTTATTTTGATAAATATGGTTTAATGAATTGTGAAGGTTTTTTTTTTTTTTTTTAAAGTTACTAATACACTATTATTTCATCAGTAATCTAAATATCATCTAAATATATGTTCTGCCCCTGATTTTATTCACAGCCCTCAGCATGGCCCCTACTCAGTTTGGATTTGACACCCCTGGCCTAGAGCAACAAGCATGTTACTAAACACTAGATAAGCCTCGCAAAAGCTAAAAGCAAAGCAAAAGGCCCTGGCAGCTTAAAAGCAAAAGACTTTCTGAAATGGCTTAGACTGGGGCAGCATACCAATGATAAGATTTCACACCTAGATTCTATTGTTTTACTTCAATTTTTTTTTTTTTTTTTTAATAAAAGATCAATAGGATAATAGTGTGTGTGTGTGTGTGTGTGTGTGTGTGTGTGCATACATACATATATAGCTTTACAGTAACAATAATCTAAATTTGACAGATGGTAAGATTGCTATTATGAATTTAAAAGGTTAGAGTAAGTTAACGATACCTGAAGCAGCTGCATTTTGCTGTTTAAGTGATGGTTTAATAGAAATAATTTTAATTTGCATGCAAACTCAATCTGGTAATAAAAACATTTGGGGCTTCAGCCCACTTAGCCCACCCCTGTTTGATTCCCAAGAAATAAATACCTTACAAATGTGTACTTTAAATACAATATTGTATGCTTGCTTAGGATAAAAGCATCTGGAAAATGCATGAATGTAAATGCAATGTAAAACAAAATGTGTTTTGGGTTACATAATTTTGCATTTCTGTAAAATGGACAGCTGGCGTTTTAAAGAATAGAAGTGCTGATATAATACACACACTGAGAATATGCTGTTATGACTAGTACTGTCAAATAACTTTATTAAATCATGCAAAACCTGTCTGTTGAGAGATGTGAACAAATTTTACAATAGTTTATTGTGCCTACAGAGTACATTTTAAATGAAGTTAAATCATCGATTAGTTTATTCCTTTTATATACTTTAAAAACTTAAACATATTTGTGTTTTTTGTGCATCAGTGTATTTCTTTGTGTACTGTATTGAAACATGTCTAAGATGTGGACTAGTCAGTCATATGCTGTTCAAAATGCAGTATTACAGGATGTTTGGCGTATGTTGCTTTTTCAGATGCACGGTAAAAAAAACAACAACTCAAGCTCGCAGCACTTGCAGAGATTGAGCAGAATTTACTACTGACGCAGAGCATATATTTATTTAATTAAAAATTGTATCCTTTGCTTTGTAATAATTGCAATAAACCAACATAGATGTATTGCAGATATTAATGTTTAATAGTTTATTGGAAACATTTTATAAATTAGTTTGACTCAAAGTGGAAGGGATGCACTTTTTTCCAGGGGTTTCAGTACAGCGTAATCGATATTGCGTCACCAGGCAGGCGTGGCCTATTTGAGAATTTGCATAGGTCACCGATCATGCGCAGTTAGGGAAAAGCAATTTGCTTCAAATACCTCCACTATTGCAGGGCTTTCGTGCACTTCATATTCATATACAGTATCATGAAATACCTGTCCACGAACGCAGGGGTTTCGTGCACTTCATAATTATATGCATACAGTGTCTTGAAATACCTGTCCACGAACGCAGGGGTTTCGTGCACTTCAATTATATGCATACAGTGTCTTGAAATACCTGTCCACGAACGCAGGGGTTTCGTGCACTTCATAATTATATGCATACAGTGTCTTGAAATACCTGTCCACGATCGCAGGGGTTTCGTGCACTTCATAATTATATTCATATACAATATCTTGAAATACCTGTCCACGAACGCAGGGGTTTCGTGCACTTCATAATTATATGCATACAGTGTCTTGAAATACCTGTCCACGATCGCAGGGGTTTCGTGCACTTCATAATTATATTCATATACAATATCTTGAAATACCTGTCCACGATCGCAGGGGTTTCGTGCACTTCATAATTATATTCATACAGTGTCTTGAAATACCTGTCCACGATCGCAGGGGTTTCGTGCACTTCATAATTATATTCATACAGTGTCTTGAAATACCTGTCCACGATCGCAGGGGTTTCGTGCACTTCATAATTATATTCATACAGTGTCTTGAAATACCTGTCCACGATCGCAGGGGTTTCGTGCACTTCATAATTATATTCATACAGTGTCTTGAAATACCTGTCCACGATCGCAGGGGTTTCGTGCACTTCATAATTATATGCATACAGTGTCTTGAAATACCTGTCCACGATCGCAGGGGTTTCGTGCACTTCATAATTATATGCATACAGTGTCTTGAAATACCTGTCCACGATCGCAGGGGTTTCATGCACTTCATAATTATATTCATACAGTGTCTTGAAATACCTGTCCACGATCGCAGGGGTTTCGTGCACTTCATAATTATATGCATACAGTGTCTTGAAATACCTGTCCACGATCGCAGGGGTTTCGTGCACTTCATAATTATATGCATACAGTGTCTTGAAATACCTGTCCACGATCGCAGGGGTTTCGTGCACTTCATAATTATATGCATACAGTGTCTTGAAATACCTGTCCACGATCGCAGGGGTTTCGTGCACTTCATAATTATATGCATACAGTGTCTTGAAATACCTGTCCAAGATCGCAGGGGTTTCGTGCACTTCATAATTATATGCATACAGTGTCTTGAAATACCTGTCCACGATCGCAGGGGTTTCGTGCACTTCATATTTATATTCATATACAATATCTTGAAATACCTGTCCACGATCGCAGGGGTTTCGTGCACTTCATAATTATATGCATACAGTGTCTTGAAATACCTGTCCACGATCGCAGGGGTTTCGTGCACTTCATAATTATATGCATACAGTGTCTTGAAATACCTGTCCACGATCGCAGGGGTTTCGTGCACTTCATAATTATATGCATACAGTGTCTTGAAATACCTGTCCACGATCGCAGGGGTTTCGTGCACTTCATAATTATATGCATACAGTGTCTTGAAATACCTGTCCACGAACGCAGGGGTTTCGTGCACTTCATATTTATATTCATATACAATATCTTGAAATACTGTCCACGATCGCAGGGGTTTCGTGCACTTCATATTTATATTCATATACAATATCTTGAAATACCTGTCCACGATCGCAGGGGTTTCGTGCACTTCATATTTATATTCATATACAATATCTTGAAATACTGTCCACGATCGCAGGGGTTTCGTGCACTTCATATTTATATTCATATACAATGTCTTGAAATACCTGTCCACGATCGCAGGGGTTTCGTGCACTTCATAATTATATGCATACAGTGTCTTGAAATACCTGTCCACGATCGCAGGGGTTTCGTGCACTTCATAATTATATTCATATACAATATCTTGAAATACCTGTCCACGAACGCAGGGGTTTCGTGCACTTCATAATTATATTCATATACAATATCTTGAAATACCTGTCCACGATCGCAGGGGTTTCGTGCACTTCATAATTATATGCATACAGTGTCTTGAAATACCTGTCCACGAACGCAGGGGTTTCGTGCACTTCATGATTATATGCATACAGTGTCTTGAAATACCTGTCCAAGATCGCAGGGGTTTCGTGCACTTCATAATTATATGCATACAGTGTCTTGAAATACCTGTCCACGATCGCAGGGGTTTCGTGCACTTCATAATTATATGCATACAGTGTCTTGAAATACCTGTCCACGAACGCAGGGGTTTCGTGCACTTCATATTTATATTCATATACAATATCTTGAAATACTGTCCACGATCGCAGGGGTTTCGTGCACTTCATATTTATATTCATATACAATATCTTGAAATACCTGTCCACGATCGCAGGGGTTTCGTGCACTTCATATTTATATTCATATACAATATCTTGAAATACTGTCCACGATCGCAGGGGTTTCGTGCACTTCATATTTATATTCATATACAATATCTTGAAATACCTGTCCACGATCGCAGGGGTTTCGTGCACTTCATAATTATATGCATACAGTGTCTTGAAATACCTGTCCACGATCGCAGGGGTTTCGTGCACTTCATAATTATATGCATACAGTGTCTTGAAATACCTGTCCACGATCGCAGGGGTTTCGTGCACTTCATAATTATATTCATATACAATATCTTGAAATACCTGTCCACGAACGCAGGGGTTTCGTGCACTTCATAATTATATTCATATACAATATCTTGAAATACCTGTCCACGATCGCAGGGGTTTCGTGCACTTCATAATTATATGCATACAGTGTCTTGAAATACCTGTCCACGAACGCAGGGGTTTCGTGCACTTCATGATTATATGCATACAGTGTCTTGAAATACCTGTCCAAGATCGCAGGGGTTTCGTGCACTTCATAATTATATTCATATACAATATCTTGAAATACCTGTCCACGATCGCAGGGGTTTCGTGCACTTCAATTATATGCATACAGTGTCTTGAAATACCTGTCCACGATCGCAGGGGTTTCGTGCACTTCATAATTATATTCATATACAATATCTTGAAATACCTGTCCGCGATCGCAGGGGTTTCGTGCACTTCAATTATATGCATACAGTGTCTTGAAATACCTGTCCACGAACGCAGGGGTTTCGTGCACTTCAATTATATGCATACAGTGTCTTGAAATACCTGTCCACGAACGCAGGGGTTTCGTGCACTTCAATTATCAGTCCCTCCAGGATTTCACGATTTTTTTTTGTGATTTTTGCGATGAAAATTATAAATTTTGTGGTGGCAAGTCCTAGAAATTTGCGAAAAATTTTGCGATTTATTTAATTATTTAATTTATTTATTAATAATTAGGATATCACATTTACCATATTAGGTATTATGTTAGAGGCTCAATTATCATACATAACACAAATCAAACATAAAATTTGTTTATTCTGATACATTTGAACTTTTAAAATAACCTATGGGCAATATTCTTATGTGACCTTTGTAAACATTAACAGCAGGTGTAGAAATGTATACTGTACATAGCCTACTTCATTTCAGTCGCATCTCTTTACATACTCTTTACATTTTGGTAGCCCAAAAATTAATTGAACTAGCCCAAATAAAAAAGCTTTTTAATTTTTTTTTTTAAATATAGAAATTCAAACAGGAGTCTAAATGTCAATCAAATATGTTTTCAATACACAAATATAAACAAATATCAAGGAAGGAATTTTATTTCACTCTTTAGTGTATCTGCAGAATTTTTAAATATCAATTTAAAGCAATGTATGATCCTTTTTAAGAGCTGCACAAGTAAAATGAACAGAATGGGTGGGGTTGGACAATGTAAGGTAGAATTTTAGGTCATAAAATGACATGATTTATAATTCAGATACAGATTCACACAAAAACAATATCTTATACAATGGCATTTCAGCCTTTATACCATTAAAAGGGATAAATCAAGTATATAATTTATCATATTTCAAACATAAATATTACTGTCTTAATTGTTTAGATTTTTTAGAAGGCACATTAAAAACCCTATGTGTTTGCTGCATAAAAACAAACAGCTGAAAATGTATTGGAAAAAATTCTAAAAAATTAAAATTAAAAATTCTGTCACAAGGGGGCGCTTTAGGAGCGCTGAAATATTATCGTTTCCCTAGTAACGGCTGTATACAAATCAGCTTTAACGCTGTTTTATCAGCATGAAATGAAAATGCCAACGACACGTTTCTGAGGACAGTCGGTTCTACTCAGATACATTCATTTAAAGACATCAGTGCTGCGTTTTGACTTTGAAATGTGCAGGGCTCATATTTATTCAATGACATCATTGCCTTTAGAAGTTTTATCCAGCCCTATCGTGATTCGTCTTTCCGTCCCTAACTGACTTTTAAAATTATAATTAAGACTTTTCTTATACTATTTAACAAATTCAAAACTTTTATGGCGTTCCATTTGCAACAACAGAAGCCCTCTACTTTACGATAGCGGGTCGGCTGGCCAGTGAAACATTTTGGTAGCTCGACTGAAAAACACAATAGCCCCCGGGACATCGATCTTGCGAGCCCTGCAGACAGACAGCTCACAGACATCACGTGAGCAGCGTCTTTATCAACATGATATATATATATATATATATATATATATATTAAAATCTTTTTATTATTGAAATATTTGAATAACCATTTTTTGCGATTATTTTGCGGTTAAATGACAAATTATGCAGGATCGCAAAAAAATGCGACATTTTGTTGATTTTGCATTAAATTCAGCGATCGCAGAATCGCGAAAAACTGGAGGGACTGAATTATATGCATACAGTGTCTTGAAATACCTGTCCACGATCGCATGGGGTTTCATGCACTTCATAATTATATGCATACAGTGTCTTGAAATACCTGTCCACGATCGCAGGGGTTTCGTGCACTTCATAATTATATGCATACAGTGTCTTGAAATACCTGTCCACGAACGCAGGGGTTTCGTGCACTTCATAATTATATGCATACAGTGTCTTGAAATACCTGTCCACGATCGCAGGGGTTTCGTGCACTTCATAATTATATGCATACAGTGTCTTGAAATACCTGTCCACGAACGCAGGGGTTTCGTGCACTTCATAATTATATTCATATACAATATCTTGAAATACCTGTCCACGATCGCAGGGGTTTTGTGCACTTCATAATTATATTCATATACAATATCTTGAAATACCTGTCCACGATCGCAGGGGTTTCATGCACTTCATAATTATATGCATACAGTGTCTTGAAATACCTGTCCACGAACGCAGGGGTTTCGTGCACTTCAATTATATGCATACAGTGTCTTGAAATACCTGTCCACGAACGCAGGGGTTTCGTGCACTTCATAATTATATGCATACAGTGTCTTGAAATACCTGTCCACGAACGCAGGGGTTTCGTGCACTTCAATTATATGCATACAGTGTCTTGAAATACCTGTCCACGAACGCAGGGGTTTCGTGCACTTCATAATTATATGCATACAGTGTCTTGAAATACCTGTCCACGAACGCAGGGGTTTCGTGCACTTCATAATTATATTCATATACAATATCTTGAAATACCTGTCCACGATCGCAGGGGTTTCGTGCACTTCATAATTATATTCATATACAATATCTTGAAATACCTGTCCACGATCGCAGGGGTTTCATGCACTTCATAATTATATGCATACAGTGTCTTGAAATACCTGTCCACGAACGCAGGGGTTTCGTGCACTTCATAATTATATGCATACAGTGTCTTGAAATACCTGTCCACGAACGCAGGGGTTTCGTGCACTTCAATTATATGCATACAGTGTCTTGAAATACCTGTCCACGAACGCAGGGGTTTCGTGCACTTCATAATTATATGCATACAGTGTCTTGAAATACCTGTCCACGAACGCAGGGGTTTCGTGCACTTCATAATTATATTCATATACAATATCTTGAAATACCTGTCCACGATCGCAGGGGTTTCGTGCACTTCATAATTATATTCATATACAATATCTTGAAATACCTGTCCACGATCGCAGGGGTTTCATGCACTTCATAATTATATGCATACAGTGTCTTGAAATACCTGTCCACGAACGCAGGGGTTTCGTGCACTTCAATTATATGCATACAGTGTCTTGAAATACCTGTCCACGAACGCAGGGGTTTCGTGCACTTCATAATTATATGCATACAGTGTCTTGAAATACCTGTCCACGAACGCAGGGGTTTCGTGCACTTCAATTATATGCATACAGTGTCTTGAAATACCTGTCCACGATCGCAGGGGTTTCGTGCACTTCATAATTATATTCATATACAATATCTTGAAATACCTGTCCACGAACGCAGGGGTTTCGTGCACTTCATAATTATATGCATACAGTGTCTTGAAATACCTGTCCACGAACGCAGGGGTTTCGTGCACTTCAATTATATGCATACAGTGTCTTGAAATACCTGTCCACGAACGCAGGGGTTTCGTGCACTTCATAATTATATGCATACAGTGTCTTGAAATACCTGTCCACGAACGCAGGGGTTTCGTGCACTTCAATTATATGCATACAGTGTCTTGAAATACCTGTCCACGAACGCAGGGGTTTCGTGCACTTCATAATTATATGCATACAGTGTCTTGAAATACCTGTCCACGAACGCAGGGGTTTCGTGCACTTCAATTATATGCATACAGTGTCTTGAAATACCTGTCCACGATCGCAGGGGTTTCGTGCACTTCAATTATATGCATACAGTGTCTTGAAATACTGTCCACGATCGCAGGGGTTTCGTGCACTTCATAATTATATTCATATACAATATCTTGAAATACCTGTCCACGATCGCAGGGGTTTCGTGCACTTCATAATTATATTCATATACAATATCTTGAAATACCTGTCCACGATCGCAGGGGTTTCGTGCACTTCATAATTATATGCATACAGTGTCTTGAAATACCTGTCCACGATCGCAGGGGTTTCGTGCACTTCATAATTATATTCATATACAATATCTTGAAATACCTGTCCACGATCGCAGGGGTTTCGTGCACTTCATAATTATATTCATATACAATATCTTGAAATACCTGTCCACGAACGCAGGGGTTTCGTGCACTTCAATTATATGCATACAGTGTCTTGAAATACTGTCCACGATCGCAGGGGTTTCGTGCACTTCATAATTATATTCATATACAATATCTTGAAATACCTGTCCACGATCGCAGGGGTTTCGTGCACTTCAATTATATGCATACAGTGTCTTGAAATACCTGTCCACGAACGCAGGGGTTTCGTGCACTTCATAATTATATGCATACAGTGTCTTGAAATACCTGTCCACGATCGCAGGGGTTTCGTGCACTTCATAATTATATTCATATACAATATCTTGAAATACCTGTCCACGATCGCAGGGGTTTCGTGCACTTCATAATTATATGCATACAGTGTCTTGAAATACCTGTCCACGATCGCAGGGGTTTCATGCACTTCATAATTATATGCATACAGTGTCTTGAAATACCTGTCCACGATCGCAGGGGTTTCATGCACTTCATAATTATATGCATACAGTGTCTTGAAATACCTGTCCACGATCGCAGGGGTTTCGTGCACTTCATAATTGTATGCATACAGTGTCTTGAAATACCTGTCCACGATCGCAGGGGTTTCATGCACTTCATAATTATATGCATACAGTGTCTTGAAATACCTGTCCACGATCGCAGGGGTTTCGTGCACTTCATAATTATATTCATATACAATATCTTGAAATACCTGTCCACGATCGCAGGGGTTTCGTGCACTTCATAATTATATTCATACAGTGTCTTGAAATACCTGTCCACGAACGCAGGGGTTTCGTGCACTTCATAATTATATGCATACAGTGTCTTGAAATACCTGTCCACGATCGCAGGGGTTTCGTGCACTTCATAATTATATTCATATACAATATCTTGAAATACCTGTCCACGATCGCAGGGGTTTCGTGCACTTCATAATTATATTCATATACAATATCTTGAAATACCTGTCCACGATCGCAGGGGTTTCGTGCACTTCATAATTATATTCATATACAATATCTTGAAATACCTGTCCACGATCGCAGGGGTTTCGTGCACTTCATAATTATATTCATATACAATATCTTGAAATACCTGTCCACGATCGCAGGGGTTTCGTGCACTTCATATTTATATTCATATACAATATCTTGAAATACCTGTCCACGATCGCAGGGGTTTCGTGCACTTCAATTATATGCATACAGTGTCTTGAAATACCTGTCCACGAACGCAGGGGTTTCGTGCACTTCAATTATATGCATACAGTGTCTTGAAATACCTGTCCACGAACGCAGGGGTTTCGTGCACTTCATAATTATATTCATATACAATATCTTGAAATACCTGTCCACGATCGCAGGGGTTTCGTGCACTTCATAATTATATGCATACAGTGTCTTGAAATACCTGTCCACGATCGCAGGGGTTTCGTGCACTTCATAATTATATGCATACAGTGTCTTGAAATACCTGTCCACGATCGCAGGGGTTTCATGCACTTCATAATTATATGCATACAGTGTCTTGAAATACCTGTCCACGATCGCAGGGGTTTCGTGCACTTCATAATTATATTCATATACAATATCTTGAAATACCTGTCCACGATCGCAGGGGTTTCGTGCACTTCATAATTATATGCATACAGTGTCTTGAAATACCTGTCCACGATCGCAGGGGTTTCATGCACTTCATAATTATATGCATACAGTGTCTTGAAATACCTGTCCACGATCGCAGGGGTTTCGTGCACTTCATAATTATATTCATATACAATATCTTGAAATACCTGTCCACGATCGCAGGGGTTTCGTGCACTTCATAATTATATGCATACAGTGTCTTGAAATACCTGTCCACGATCGCAGGGGTTTCGTGCACTTCATAATTATATTCATATACAATATCTTGAAATACCTGTCCACGATCGCAGGGGTTTCGTGCACTTCATAATTATATTCATATACAATATCTTGAAATACCTGTCCACGATCGCAGGGGTTTCGTGCACTTCATAATTATATTCATATACAATATCTTGAAATACCTGTCCACGATCGCAGGGGTTTCGTGCACTTCATAATTATATGCATACAGTGTCTTGAAATACCTGTCCACGATCGCAGGGGTTTCGTGCACTTCATAATTATATTCATATACAATATCTTGAAATACCTGTCCACGATCGCAGGGGTTTCGTGCACTTCATAATTATATGCATACAGTGTCTTGAAATACCTGTCCACGATCGCAGGGGTTTCATGCACTTCATAATTATATGCATACAGTGTCTTGAAATACCTGTCCACGATCGCAGGGGTTTCGTGCACTTCATAATTATATTCATATACAATATCTTGAAATACCTGTCCACGATCGCAGGGGTTTCGTGCACTTCATAATTATATGCATACAGTGTCTTGAAATACCTGTCCACGATCGCAGGGGTTTCGTGCACTTCATAATTATATTCATATACAATATCTTGAAATACCTGTCCACGATCGCAGGGGTTTCGTGCACTTCATAATTATATTCATATACAATATCTTGAAATACCTGTCCACGATCGCAGGGGTTTCGTGCACTTCATAATTATATTCATATACAATATCTTGAAATACCTGTCCACGATCGCAGGGGTTTCGTGCACTTCATAATTATATGCATACAGTGTCTTGAAATACCTGTCCACGATCGCAGGGGTTTCGTGCACTTCATAATTATATTCATATACAATATCTTGAAATACCTGTCCACGATCGCAGGGGTTTCGTGCACTTCATATTTATATTCATATACAATATCTTGAAATACCTGTCCACGATCGCAGGGGTTTCGTGCACTTCAATTATATGCATACAGTGTCTTGAAATACCTGTCCACGAACGCAGGGGTTTCGTGCACTTCAATTATATGCATACAGTGTCTTGAAATACCTGTCCACGAACGCAGGGGTTTCGTGCACTTCATAATTATATTCATATACAATATCTTGAAATACCTGTCCACGATCGCAGGGGTTTCGTGCACTTCATAATTATATGCATACAGTGTCTTGAAATACCTGTCCACGAACGCAGGGGTTTCGTGCACTTCAATTATATGCATACAGTGTCTTGAAATACCTGTCCACGATCGCAGGGGTTTCGTGCACTTCATAATTATATTCATATACAATATCTTGAAATACCTGTCCAAGATCGCAGGGGTTTCGTGCACTTCATAATTATATGCATACAGTGTCTTGAAATACCTGTCCACGATCGCAGGGGTTTCGTGCACTTCATAATTATATTCATATACAATATCTTGAAATACCTGTCCAAGATCGCAGGGTTTTCGTGCACTTCATAATTATATTCATATACAGTATTTTGAAATACCTGTCCACAATCACAGGGGTTCCGTGCCCTTCATAATTATATTCATATACAGTATTTTGAAATACCTGTCCACAATCACAGGGGTTCCGTGCCCTTCATAATTATATTCATATAACATTACAGTGTCTTGAAATAACGTTACCTGGCCACGATACCGTTGGAAACCATGATTTATTTTGGTAAATAGACGCTACACGTTTTACATTTCTATAACAGCTGTTTATTTGTTTTCGAAAATCGTTTAAATTTAAGATTTTAAAACATAAAAATAACCTGTATGACTGTGTTGTCCTTCATTATCCATCAGTGCTGATCCTAGGTTTTGAAATGCCCGCGCAAAAAAACTGACTTACTGCGCATGATCGGTGACCTCTCTTAATAATTTTTTTTTTTTAGAAAGGGGCGTTTTCCCAACGCCCCCAGGGACGCCCATTTTACGTCGTGGTAATGAAACCCCTGGAATTTAGTGAGTCCCCAAAGTGGAATCAGAGGGCCGAATCCTGACTGGACAATAGGAGGAGCTGGGGATGGAGGAGGGTCATTTTGTTATTGAGCACCGTGAAAGCTGCTGATAATACTGAAGGCCCTTATAAATGAATATATAAGATTTTCACCCCACTGGCAGAGAGACTGTTTTGTGCTCGTGAAAATCTGATGCAGTTTAATGGATGCTTCTGTTTCAGGATCCGCTGAACTCTGGAGATGACGTGAGTGACCAGGACATCCCAGAGATCTTTGACACAGAGAACGTCATTGTGTGCCAATATGACAAGGTAAAGTGCTGAGAAGAGACTGTTCTGAATGAGATGAAATGAGATTAGCCTGTAGGAAACACTGGATAAAGATGCAAGCTATTAGGTTAAACTGTCCCATTTATACAAGCAAAATGAAATCAATGTAAGCTGTCATCTTGAGAGCAATTCTTTATTCTTATGTGTTCATAAATTGGCTGATGGAGGTACACAGCTTCAAACGTTTATGGGGCTGGGATGAATGAGGCAAATGATTTCTTTGTCACATCTGTTGGCAGTAATGTTGATGAGGTTTGACTGCAGTTAAACGGATCAAGATAAAGCAGCAGGCACGGATGGTGTTCTTCCACATGTGCTGATCAGTTGTTCTTTGTCCTTCATTTGATTATTATTTTTTTCATGTGGCAAATGTCTTCCTTCAGGTACTAAAAAAATGATGTTAGTATTAATCTTAGGGTAGGTCCACACTTGTCATGTTTGGTTTGATTAAAACGAACCCTGGTGCGATTGCTCTGTTAGTGCGGTTCGAGTAAGTGTGAACGCTGCCATCCGAACCCTGGTGCACACCAAACAAGCGGACAGAGACCGCTAAAAAGATGTGTCTCGGTCAGCTTCCAAACAAACTCTGGTGCGGTTCGAATGAAGTATGAACGCAACACGGACCAAATAGTTCTTAACGAACCAAAAGCAGGAAGTAATGAGAAGATGCGTCGCTATGCAACATGATTTCACAAAGGGAACAAGTGGTGTATCCAAAACAAAATGAGCAGAGGGCAAATGTGGAGCAACAAGGAGGTGAAGTGCCTTTGTATGAGCTCTTTGTGAGTTTGAAGGTGGTGAAAACCACATACATGCAACAATGAGCACGCTTAGTTCAGCAGACAGCATTAGGTGTATTTGAATGCACCTTTTCCTTTTGTTCGGCGAGTTCAGTCACAAAATATACGTCATTCAACCTGGTTGTGAACATATCACTACGCCATTAGGTTCGCTTTCAAAAATGCCAGTATGAACTCTAAGCGGACCAGGACCAAATGTATCATTTTCCTTTTTGGTCTGGACCAAATAAACCAAACCAACCGGAACTACAAGTGTGAACACACCCTAAATAATCATAGACCTGTAGCCTTGATATCACCCATTCTGAAATGTTTTAAACGGTTGGTCATCTGACAGGACGGGTCTTTTCAGTCTCTAAGACCTCTTACAGTTGGCCTACATCTTACAGCCACCTGGAAACAACAGCAAGTTCTGTAACAAATAGGTTTTTTGATTTATAGTTTTTACAAATGTTTTCTTAGTTAAATATTCAATGAATGGTTTGGGGGAAAGGCCAGTTGAATTCATATAGAGTTACCAAAGATTGGTGGATGAAGACAAAATGAGCTTATCTGCAAATAGGTTAATATTGTATTGCCAAAACATACACTAATATTTGAAAAAGAACTGAAATTTAAAGTTTTGTTCTTTTAGGTTACTGCTAATTCAGGCCATCCTGTAAAGAGCTTTGTGCTTTGTTACGCAAGTCTTCACTCTCAAGTAATGTCCACTTTATCACAAAAAAACAGGCTGTTATGATGTAATAAAGTGATCTCACAACACATTTGTGACCCTGGACCACAAAACCAGTCTTAAGTCGCTGGGGTATATTTGTAGCAATAGCCAAAAATACATTGTATGGGTCAAAATTATTGATTTTTTTTTTATGCTAAAAATCATTAGGAAATTAAGTAAAGATCATGTTCCATGAAGATTTTTTGTAAAATTCCTACTATAAATATATCAAAATGTAATTTTTGATTAGTAATATGCATTGTTAAGAACTTAATTTGGACAACTTTAAAGATGATTTTCTCAGTATTTTGATTTTTTTGCACCCTCAGATTACAGATTTTCCAATAGATGTATCTCGGCCAAATATTGTCCTATCCTAACAAACCATACATCAATAGAAAGCTTATTTATTGAGCTTCCATATGATGTATACATCTCAGTTTTGTAAAATTTAACCTTATGACTGGTTTTGTGGTCCAGGGTCACATTTAAGAGCAAGTTACAGTGTGAAATGAACATTTGAAGGTCTTATAAGATACAGTACACCCAGCCGGCATTTCAACGTTGATTCACCGTTGAAACAACGTCAGGTACCATGGTTGGATCAACGGTGAAAAACCTTTCGGATTTGCAAAAATTTTCAACGTTGATATTGTGACGTCTTTTCAACGTGGAAGTAACAACGTTGATTCACCGTTGAAATTGCGACTTTGTTTCACCCTTTTACCTTTCGGGTTATGGTCATCTGTCGACGTTGAATCAACGGTGAATAACCTTTCGGATTTGCAAAAAATTTCAACGTTGATATTATGACTTAGTTTCACTGTCTTACTTACCTTTCAGCAACGGTAAATACACAACTGTACGTTCAATTACAACCAGTTTGCATTTAGATCAACCCTGTACATACTTATTATTTAAAAAACAAATGGCTAGCAGCAATGGGTTTACTGTCAACTTCAATAAACTAACACATGATCAATATTATAAAACAAGTTTTATTTTGGAAACATACACTGTATAAATCAAAATAAAAACCTGTCGAAAACATTTTCCAAAAACAATACAAACACATTAATTCTGCTCACATGTTATTGTAGCCCAGTTTGTGATGAATACAAAGTAATCAGACTTTAGACATTATACATTACCACTCAGAAGTTTCTCACAGTAAAATTAAAACAAATGTTTTTTAAAGTCTCTTCTGCTCACCAATCCAAAGTACAGAAATATTAAATAATATATTTGTACTATTTAAAATGTTTTTCATTTGAAGATATTTGAAAATGTAATTTAATCCTGTGATGTCAAAGCAGAATTTGTATCATTACTCATGATCAAGTCACATTAACCTTCAGAAATCATTCTAATATTCTGATTTGCTGCTCAGAAAAATGTTGGAAACAGCTCAGTAGAATTCTTTCAGTTTGCTTTGATGAACTGAAAATAAAACAATTTATCTGATATAGAAATCTATTGTAATATTATAAATGTCGTTATTATCACTTTTGATCAATGTAAAGCATCCTTGCTAAATAAAAGTTTTGAAGTATAGCATATAATTTACAAATGATTTTTATTTCAAGTAAATGCTAATCTTTGGATCTTACTATTCATCAAAGAATCCTGAAGGAAAAAAAATCTACTGCTTAAATATTGATAATAATAAATGTTTCCTGAACAGCATATTAGGATGATTTCTAAAAGTTTCTAAAATGTGACACTGATGACTGGAGTAACAGGAATAAATTACATTTTAAAATATTTTAAATAATATTAAATATTATTTTAAATAACACAAATATTATAAAGCAGAAGGAAATTATTTAATAATAATAAAAAAAAACCTTACTGTTCAAAAACTTTTGACTCGTAGTGTATTTTTTTCAGATACTGAAAAAAAAACACACAGATGTCAGGGTTTAAACTTCTCCAAATTCCTAGACCCCAGAAGGTTAAAGACTCAAAAGTTTTTGAGCAATAACATGCATATTTTGCGCTGCACAAGAGAAACCTTTTTTGACTAAAACCACTTGATCTCTTATTTGGTGGTTAACTATGGTTCTGTGAAAACAGGTTTACAAATGTGTCTCATTATAAGAGATGTGTACATTTGTGCAGTGCAAATGGGCAAAAGACTTTGAGAATGGAACCTGCAACAGAAACCATGTCGTGGTGAAGGGATCAAAAAGCAATCGCCATAAAATTCTTTATGCAGGAAATATCTTAAATGAAATGTATTTATTATTTTAAGCCAAAATGTTTCTTCAAATTCTGATAAAAACAACAGCCTTGTGCATATATCATGGTTGTGCTTCGGGTGATCTTTGAAAGAGTCCCAGCTCTAGGTCCTTTCTGATGCTGTCCCCTCCTCTCTCCTCGACTTGTGTGCTTTCTGTGCTGTCCTGCATAAACAAAGACACCAAAAATAACATTTCATAAAATACCAGTGTTAATACTGTTAAATATCTTTAACTGAAAACACTCAATTCAAAAAAATCTTGTACAATATTTTTACTTTACAGTCCAATAACAGTGGAGTTGGAAACAAAGCGCACAACACTTCATTAAACACATTTTGACGTATTCAGGTTAAAGTTTAAAACAACATGGTTTTCACAATTCTAACAAAACAGTATACTTAGTGAAACAAGTAAAATCATATTGAGTACATTTGTATTACATTACATAAACTTATGACAAAAGAGCAATGAATCTCTACCAGAACTGACAGTGCAAAGCAGCAGATGAACAATTCCTTACCAAACTGCCAAAAAGCTGGATCCTTAATGACTCTACAAGGAGAAAGAATAAATGATTTACTGAAATTTTCTTAAAAAGCTGTTTTTCGTTTTAAACCATTCCTTTAAACAATCTTAATTAATTTTAATTAAAGATATTTGCCATTATATGATATTCAGAAAAGAAAGATAAAGTATGTCATCTTTAGGACTGTTATTATAGGATTAAAATGTAAACACATCTGCAGTAATGCATGGCATTTATATCAAAAAATGTGAATCTCTAAAAGACATTAACAAATACTAGCAACACACAACAACACCAGATATATAACGTTATACGACCAGATGAGCTAATATTGCTAGCGCGCTAAATGGGATTAGCTTCTAACTTTTGCTGTCTGTGATAATAAAGCAGCACAAACAAACACTCAAGTATTTAACTTCTGCAGTTTATATGTCTTTTACCAATTTGTAAACTCTTGTGCTATTTTTTTAAAAGGTAATAATAAATACTTATTGTCTTACCTGATTTAGCCAGTGCTGTATGTTTTCAGGGACTCGCAGCTCAGGTCTATTTCCTCTGTGTTCCGGTTTTTGTTCTCCCTTGGGATCTCACAATTCAAATACGCTCAAAATAAAAATATAATAGGAAAATATCAAATAATTCGGGACCAACTGAATAATTTCGGTAAGCAGCAGCTCTCATACAGTCTACGCAGCTCACAGCCTCAGAAGAAAATGCGGTAACGGTCGAATTTTTTTAAATTACAACAGCGCGCGCAGTTTCACCTGTCAGTTTCCTGAATGACAGCCAGATGAACCAATCATGATCAAAGCAGTAAGGTAAAACAACCAATAGGAATTGTTTCAGCATGTGGTAGCGAAATGTATTTAGTTTTATTGTTGGTGATGATTATATTTAAATACACTTACATTTTATAATAAGTTTCATGAAATAATAATGTTCATAATCATTTAAAAGGTAAACATTTCTTTGTATGCTGAATCTTATGTTGATTTATAAGTTAACCTTGTTAATAATAATTATTATTATTATTAATATTATAATTTAAACACTTGCTTTTGAAGGCATATATAACCATTTAGCATTCAAAATTTTATTAAAGTTGTTTTACCGTTGAAACAACAACCGACCTAATTTCAAACAAATTTCAACGTTGAATTTTGGTCATGTGTTGACTGATCTTCAACCATTGAGCATTCAACGTCACATCAACGTTGTTTCACTGTTGAAACAACAACTGACCTTATTTCAACCAAATTTCAACGTTGAAGGTCGGTCATGTGCCGGCTGGGACAGCTTTCCAACATGTCATGTCTGAGGTAATCATTTCAAAGGTTTTGTTAATTCTTGCTGTCCTTTGATACTGAATGATTGAAGCTGGTAATAAGAGATAGTATGAGAGAAAATCTTCTGAGGTGTTGAAGTAGGCGCATCCCTGACTATTTGTCATAGTAGCTTGTTCTTGGAGATGGAAAATTACAGTATACAGTAAGAAACCATGGCTAAGTGGTTCAATCAGTGGTTTTTAGTATCAACTCCAGTCCTTATAACAGACATAAATCTAGTGTGTGATTCTGACTGTGAGTGGAAGCTGCTGTATTTTATCTGAAGCCGCATGACTGAGAATATCTATAAATGCTAATGGCAAAGCAGATGAAAACTAAATCAACTATGCAAACGCCTGCTGCATTTTCAGAATAACTGCATTTGTTATACAGCTTTAGCCCAAATCTCACACACACACACACACTTACACAAAATAGTGCCAATTTAATGAACTTTATATATATCATTATTTTAATGGATTGTTTTTTTTTTGTTTTTTTGTTTTTTTTTATGAGCTTTTTTGTGTTTGTTTTTACAGATTCACCGCAGCAAAAACCGCTGGAAGTTTTACTTGAAAGATGGAGTCATGTGTTATGGAGGGAAAGACTATGTTTTCTCCAAGGCTGTGGGGGAGGCAGAGTGGTGAAAGGGAGATAACGCTGTCTGTTAGATTATCTTGCATAGTAATTATAATTTACATCGTCTTATGATTGAATTTTTGACTGTATTCTGATACAGAAAATAATGTTGAATTAAAAATATTTTGATAGACATAGTTTTTCATTACATAAGATGACTTTTTTTGTGGTTATTTTTGAAACTAGACTTTTTTTTTTGTTAATTCTAAAACAAAGATTAAAATGCTGATTTCAGACCAGTCTGCCATCTGCTGTTTTTTCTTACAAAACTGCATAAGAAACTTGACCTTCTAAATCAAAGTCTAAGAGAAATAGGTTCAGTTTTTTTTTCTCCAGCTCTATATTAGAGCTCCTGACTGACTCCTTGAGGACAGTGGTGGAAGTTTCTCATATTTTAAATGTCTTCTGTGCATGTTCCTGCTTGTGATGCTGAAGAAGCCCCGTGAAATTCTTGCTGCCATCGGGAAGATCCCTTGACCCTTCCTAACAGAACATGCAACACAGCTTCACGTCTTTGCCCTTGTCATTTTTAGACTGGACTACTGCAAAGCTCTTCTGGCTGGTGAGAGGGGGTGTTTGTGAATAAATGAAACACATTTGTCAGTGTTTCACTCTGTCTCGAATTGCGAAGAGCCTATACGACATTCACGTTACATGAATATATAGCCAAATTGAAAAACTTAAATTAAATTGTCTGTGAGAGCAAGTGGGCACCCTAGTGCAGTGTTTCCCAAACTTTTTTTTCTGGGGACCCACATTTTAAAGTCGATAAATCCTTGTGACCCAATAAACATTAGGCCCATATAGTTCATATATCACGAAGAGAATTTATGCATTAACAAAGTATGTATGACCATTTTTAAGGTCAGTTAAGCTTCCACTTAACTATTTAAAAGAGATACAGATATTTGACAAAGGGAATAATTGGTACCGGTACCGAGAGTAACATTTCGGTGGTTAAAACGAAGATGGTAAGTGTGTTTGCTACTAGATTTTCCCCTAATCTTGATGCTGACACTCTTTGTACTTATTTATCTGAGAAAATGGGCAAATCAATGACATGTCGGAAGATTGATTCAACCCGTACTAGATTCAGTTCGTTCCATGTAACTGCTGATTTACAGAAATGTATGACCCCCAACTTTGGCCGGCAGGGATTTACGTCCACCGTTATTTTGAGGCTCGCAAACCTAGAGGTAATGGTGGCAGCCCACTGAGCCCAGTTCGTGGATTAGGAGGGGGGGCTGTTTTGCAAACGCAGCAATTAGCGTCTGAAATTACATCTGTGGTTCTACAAGCAAGCAGTGGCCATGTGGGTGTCCGGGATAATTCACAATAAATGAATATCAATATTGTATCATACAATGCCCGGGGACTGCGCGTTGGGCATAGCGAAGCAGATAAATCACGCCGTTTCGTGGTGGAAAAACTATTGGACACCTGTGATGTTTTGTGTGTTCAAGAGACTTTTATCTAAGCAGGACTTGGAAAGACTGAATTCCCTTCATAAAGACTTCTATGGAGCGGGTGAATCCACCACTGACTTAAGCACTGAAATAGTTCATGGTAGAATACCAGGAGGTGTAGCTATATTATGGCAAAAAAAGTTTGATCAACTAATTAAGGTGGTCAGACTGGATGTTGATTGGGCCATAGGAATTGAGTTTAGTAATGGTGGAAAAAGGTTTATCATTCTGAACATTTATACACCATATGAGAGCTCTCAGAATGAAGATGAATATCTCAGTAGGTTGGCTTGTATTATGTCATTTATTCAGGATAATGCTTCCACATGTTTTTTATTTTATTTTGGGTGATATGAATGCAGATGTTTCTGATGGTAATTCCTTATTTGCCAATAATTTAATGCAGTTTTGCTCTGATAATGGTTTGATTCTGTCCAGTAAAGTAGGTTTACCTGCTAATAGTTACACTTATATTAGTGAGACATGGCATACAACCTCCTGGTTAGATCACTGCATCTGTACAGCTGATGCACATGATTCTTTAGAGACCATGAAGATCTATTATGAATTTGCCACTACAGATCATGTGCCTCTTTCTATATCTATAAATCTGGGTAATTTACCTACTTTTTTGTCTGGGAATAATGACATGCGTGCAGAGAGATTAGACTCCTACTTATTTGAGGAGGATCTTGGTATACTGTGTTCAGTCTGACACAATATTAAGTAATATTGATTGGCCGAAAGATGCAGCTGTATGTTGTGATATCAACTGTAAGAATCTGCAACATGGCATTGAGTTATGTTCCTTGTATAATAATATTTTGGAGTCTCTTTCTTACCTCAAGTAGGTCTTTGTGTAAGACCAAGGTGCATACGGTTAGGCCAGGGTGGAACGATTATGTTGAAGAGTTCTATGTTGAGGCTAGAAGGGCTTTCACAACTTGGGCTGAGTCAGGTAGACATAAATATGGTCCCTTATTTAAATATAAGAAACGAGCAAACGCTAACTTTAAATATGCTTTGCGTTACATTAAGAGGAATGAAAATAAAATGAGGGCTGACTCATTAGCAAGGAAACTGCAAGATAACAATTCAAATAATTTTTGGAAAGGAATTAAAAGGATAAACAAGTGTACAACATCCTTGCCAACGAATACCAATGGTGTTAGCGGTTCACAGGAAATTACTAACTTGTGGCAAAAGCATTACTATAAACTGTTTAATTGTGTTAAGAGTAAATCCTTTCTGGTGGGCAATATTGATAATAATGAAGATGTGACTGTCTCTCCTCAAGAAGTTTTGGATGCAGTTATGATGTTAATGTTATGAAGATAATAAGGCATGTGGTATGGATAAGATTTTTGCTGAACACTTAAAGTTTGCAAGTAGGAAACTTTGTATTCTGCTTGCTATTTGTTTTACTGGGTTTTTAGTGCATGGTATTTTACCTGATTCTATTTTGTCTGTTATGTTGCTGTCTATTATTAAAGATAAAGCTGGCAAAATAAATAGCATGGACAATTATCGACCTATAGCTTTGGCCAGCATTTTATCTAAAGTCCTTAAGAGGACTTTGCTAAATAAGTTAGAACTGTTTGTTTTGTCATCTGATCTGTTTGGTTTTAAATCTAAACATAGCACAGATATGTGTATTTTTGCTTTAAAGGAGATTTTAGATTTGTATAACAGGCATAATTCTACAATGTTTGTATGTTTTATTGATGCTTCTAAAGCCTTTGATCGTGTAAATCATGAAAAAATTATTTTGTAAATTATGTAAAAGAGGGGTTCCTAAGTTTTTAATAAGAATTTTGGCTTTTTAGTATGCTCATCAGTTTATGCATGTGAAATGGGGTAGCTGTATGTCTGCTCCATTTTCTGTAGTTAATGGAGTTAGACGGGGAAGCATTTTGTCTCCCTTTCTCTTTAATGTTTATATGGATGACTTATCAAAGGTGTTAAATAGCTGTGGAACAGGTTGTATGGTTGGTAACACTGTCATCAACCATTTAATGTACGCAGATGATTTGTGATCTTTTGTCCATATAGTGCAGGCCTTCAACAGCTATTGGGGGTTTGCTCTCAATATGGCTTAGATTTTGATATTAAATATAATGCAAAGAAGAGTAATATCATGATAATTAGGAGTAGGGAGGATGGGAAACTCTCTTTTCCTGAATTTTATTTGTCTGGTACTGTCCTTGAAATATGCAAGGAGGTTAGATATTTAGGACATTATATAACTGACGACCTGTCTGATGATAGGGACATTTACAGACAATGTTGTATGCTGTACGCTCAAGTCAATATGCTGATGCGTAAATTTAGTATGTGCTCAGGATTTGTTAAGACCACACTTTTTCGAGCATTTTGTACCCCTATGTATACTGCCCATTTGTGGCGGCATTATAGAAAGAGTAGCATGCAGAAACTTAAAGTAGCATATAATGATGGGTTGAGGCTGTTGCTTAAAACAGGTCCAGGGTTTTGCTGAACATCACCAGCCAGAAGTATTATCATCAAAAGATACACAACCCCAGGAGATGATCTAGATGCTGTTTGATCAAGTTTACCTGGGGGCGGCCTAGCATGACCACAATCCAGGATTCTTGCATACAGAAGATGTTGGCTCCTCTTTGCTGGATAGAGAGTTAAGTTATCCATTTTCCTTGGACACGTTAAACTCAAGAGGAGGTAGAAAGACAGGAGGATATTTACATGACAAAATGTCCATTTCCAATTTATTCAGCCCTGTCAAATAAGTTGACGGTGTACATGCACCATATGTGGTGAAATACTCGAAATCTCAATGTGAAATCCTCAATTTTGTTCATTTGTAAGCAAATTCTACAGTATTATGAGATGAAACTCACATAAATGGATTCCAATGAGTGTGCTGAGTACAGTAGAGGTGTTTTTATCAACAATATTGGTGATGTTTATGTACATGACGAAATGTCCATTTCCAATTTATTCAGGCCCGTCAAATAAGTGGTGGGTGGACATGCACCATATGTGGTGAAATACTCGAAAACTCAACGTGAAATCCTCAATGTTGTTCATCTGTAAGCAAATTCTACAGTATTATGACATGAAACTCGCATAAATGGATTCCAATGAGTGTGATGAGTACAGTAGATGTGTTTTTATCAACAATATTGGTGATGTTTATGTACATGAAAAAAATGTCCATTTCCAATTTATTCAGCGGGCCCTTCAGACTGCTCCCGTGGACATTCATTTTTATGCAAATTCTAGAGTATTATGAGATGCAAATGAGATAATTGGACTCCACTGAGTGTGGGGAGTACAGTAGATGTGTTTTTATTTCCATTTCTAGTTTAATAGACTGGAACTGGAACCAGAAATAGACTGCTAAGGAAAATTATGCAAACAGTCCCATTTCTAGTTTAATAGACTGGAAGTGGAAAGAGAAATAGACTGTTAAGGGAAATTATGCAAACAGTCCCATTTCTAGTTTAATAGACTAGAAGTGGAAAAAGAAATAGACTGCTAAGGGAAATTATGCAAACAGTTCCATTTCTAGTTTAATAGACTAGAAGTGGAAAAAGAAATAGACTGCTAAGGGAAATTATGCAAACAGTTCCATTTCTAGTTTAATAGACTAGAAGTGGAAAAAGAAATAGACTGCTAAGGGAAATTATGCAAACAGTTCCATTTCTAGTTTAATAGACTAGAAGTGGAAAAAGAAATAGACTGCTAAGGGAAATTATGCAAACAGTCCCATTTCTAGTTTAATAGACTGGAAGTGGAAAGAGAAATAGACTGTTAAGGGAAATTATGCAAACAGTCCCATTTCTAGTTTAATAGACTAGAAGTGGAAAAAGAAATAGACTGCTAAGGGAAATTATGCAAACAGTTCCATTTCTAGTTTAATAGACTAGAAGTGGAAAAAGAAATAGACTGCTAAGGGAAATTATGCAAACAGTCCCATTTCTAGTTTAATAGACTGGAAGTGGAAAGAGAAATAGACTGTTAAGGGAAATTATGCAAACAGTCCCATTTCTAGTTTAATAGACTGGAAGTGGAACCAGAATTAGACTGCTAAGGGAAATTATGCAAACAGTCCCATTTCTAGTTTAATAGACTAGAAGTGGAAAAAGAAATAGACTGCTAAGGGAACTGATCAAATAGTCCCATTTCTAGTTTAATAGACTGGAAGTGGAACCAGAAATAGACTGCTAAGGGAAATTATGCAAACAGTCCCATTTCTAGTTTAATAGACTGGAATTGGAAAGAGAAATAGACTGCTAAGGGAACTGAGCAAATTGTCCCATTTCTAGTTTAATAGACTAGAATTGGAAAGAGAAATAGACTGCTAAGGGAACTGAGCAAATTGTCCCATTTCTAGTTTAATAGACTAGAAGTGGAAAAAGAAATAGACTGCTAAGGGAAATTATGCAAACAGTCCCATTTCTAGTTTAATAGACTGGAAGTGGAAAGAGAAATAGACTGTTAAGGGAAATTATGCAAACAGTCCCATTTCTAGTTTAATAGACTGGAAGTGGAACCAGAATTAGACTGCTAAGGGAAATTATGCAAACAGTCCCATTTCTCGTTTAATAGACTGCTAAGGGAAATTATGCAAACAGTCCCATTTCTGGTTTAATAGACTGGAAGTGGAACCAGAAATAGACTGCTAAGGGAAATTATGCAAACAGTCCCATTTCTAGTTTAATAGACTGCTAAGGGAACTGATCAAATAGTCCCATTTCTAGTTTAATAGACTGGAAGTGGAACCAGAAATAGACTGCTAAGGGAAATTATGCAAACAGTCCCATTTCTGGTTTAATAGACTGGAAGTGGAACCAGAAATAGACTGCTAAGGGAAATTATGCAAACAGTCCCATTTCTAGTTTAATAGACTGCTAAGGGAACTGATCAAATAGTCCCATTTCTAGTTTAATAGACTGGAAGTGGAACCAGAAATAGACTGCTAAGGGAAATTATGCAAACAGTCCCATTTCTAGTTTAATAGACTGCTAAGGGAACTGAGCAAATTGTCCCATTTCTAGTTTAATAGACTGGAATTGGAAAGAGGAATAGACTGCTAAGGGAACTATGCAAATTGTCTCTGTCAACAGACTGCAAATGGGACCCGAAATGCTATAAGTAACCCCTGCACCATCAGTCTGCTTGACAATTCTGCTCTTGAAATACAGTGCTGTTGATTCTCACTGCGAAAACCAAACATGGCTTTAGACAACTGTCCATTGTGTTTTAGAGGCTACTACCAGCTCAGCCAACATCTGCGGAGCATGCACTTTGCAATGCAAGTGCTAAATTTAAAAGAGCGCCAGCTTCTCCTTGCAATCTCCTCCGGGCGGGTCAACATGAGGAAAGGCACCTGCCCTGTTGCAGGGTGTAAAAAGGAAACCAGCCGGCTGGACCGTCACCTGAGGTCCCACACTGAGTTGACCAAGACTGCTCAGAGGGATGCCTTGCAGGCCTGCAAAAGGAAAAAAATTCTTACAGACCTGGCAAGCTTGAGGGCCTCCAACCCGGAGGAGCCTATGGTCTCGACCCTGGACATCGACGAAGCCCAGGACGTGTGGGACGTTCCTCCGGTTCCGGAGGAGGAGGAGGTGGAAGAATGCAGTAACGTGGGGTGCAAGACGAGGATGAAGAAGCTTCAGGACCAAGTGGCTGATTTATCGAAACAAGTGGACACTCTGACCGATGCCCTCAGGGACGTCTCGCGGAGGTACCGGCTGCTAAGGAAGCGGTCGCTTCCCACCCCCTCTGGCCAGGTTGTGTAACCAAAGTTTTGCTGTCCACCATCAGCAGCCCTGAGGAGGGGGGCCCAGAGCAGTCGGTCGCTGAGCCTGAGGAGCAGGAAGAGGAGGATGAAGGCCCTGGGCCTTCAAAGAAAACTCACTCCACCTTCCCGGAACACGTGCCGGCCCTAAGTGAGTACTGAGTTTACTTGCACCATTAAAATAAAAAAAAATAGTCTTATGTTACTTAGTAACATAAGTAGTCTTGTTTTTGGTCAAAAAATCTAAAAACTCTTAAATTAAGATGCATTTACTAAATAAGCAAACTGGCATAAAATATGAGTGGCTTGTGTAATTGGGTTTGCAATTTTCCAGTTAAAACTAAAAAAAAAACTTTACTTTCATCTTGACTTTCTCGCTGCAATGTAAATTCAATGTTAGGTGTCCATTGCCAGTTTATTCAATGGGATCGATTAATTGGTCAGTGGGACTATTGTCCAAAAACCTGGAAAGTCATCCCCATTGAATAAACTGCAAATGGGATGTGTGTCAATTTGCAATGTATACAGTGTGACAGCTATATTAGTTTAGTGGGATGATTGCCCAACAATCTATTAAACAGTTACCATTCAACGGACTGGGAAAGGAATGTGTGTCCGTTTGCAATTTATTGAATGGTATCGCTTTAATAGATTGGTGGACAAAAACTAATAAAGCCATCCCACAGTACACATTGCACAAAAATGCTTTTCTTTCTTATATGTTTTGCTTTGTTTCCAGCCAAAATATCTAACAATTATAAATATTTTATTTAATTATAAATATCTAACAATTATAAATAAATTTTATAAATAAAAATATTTTAGTAAAAACAAGTCCAAATGAAGTGAGTTTTTGCTTAGAACAATCTAAATTATCTGCCAATGGGGTTAGAAAAATAAACTAGTTGTCTGCTTGAAATAAGATTATTTTTCTAAACCTATTTTAGGCAGATTATTTTGCTTGTTCTGAGCAAAAACTCACTTCATTTGGACTTGTTTTTACTAAAAACAAGACAATAATTTTTACTTGTCTAGAATATCCTTCCTGATTCAAGGATTTTTATATATTTTGGCTGGAAACAAAGCAAAACATATAAGAAAGAAAAGCATTTTTGCCGTGTACACAGTGCAAAAAAAAAAATGCTTTTCTTACTTAGATGTTTTGTCGGTAACACTTTATAATTACTAGACACTTAAGCATTGGTAAATAGTTAATGAATCATTTACAAAGCATTATCCCTATTCTTGTTTTAAAAGCATCTGTGTAATATGCTCAATATTTGTATTTTCATACTTTATGAAGGATCAGGTCATCATTTCTAAATGAAGCATTACATTATTTACAAACCGGTTAGCTGGTAGTTTTAAGTGGTTCATTTAGAAAAGTGTTAGTAAATGATTCATCAACTATTTGAATGCACATTTATAAATCTTATTATTCAGATGTTATGTTAACAGTTAGCAGTGTGTTAATAAATGCTTTAATAACACATATCCCTACTGTAACTCATAATTAATAATTAATCATATAAAACATGTACTAGCTGTCAGTTAATGGTTTTTGTCAGCTCATCTAAAATGAGGACTATTTTTGCCTTGTAAAGTGTTTACAAATGAGATTTAAAGGCCCATTTATCTTCTAAACGGAAAAAGAAAAACTACCAGCTAACCGGTTTGTAAATAATGTAATGCTTCATTTAGAAATGATGAACTGATCCTTCATAAAGTATGAAAATACAATTATTGAGCATATTACACAGATGCTTATAAAACAAGGTATAATGCATTTATAGCTGTATTTATAAACTGCTGACTAATGTCTATTGATGTAGGGACAATGCTTTGTAAATGATTCATCAACTATTTACCAATGCTTAATTATAATGCTTAACCATTAATGCTAATGATTCGTAGTGTCTAGTTTTTATGAAGTGTTGTCTTGTTTGTCTTGTTTGCAGCCAAAATATCTAAAAATTCTTAAATCAAGAAGGGTTTTCTAGACAAGAAAAAAAAAAAAAGTTTTTGAAAAAAAAAAGTCAAAATTATTTCTTAGAACTATTATTATTTTTCTTACCCCGTCAGCAGATTATTTAACTTGTTTCAGGCGAAAAAAAGCAATTCATTTTTTTTTTTCTGAAAACAAGACGCATCTAAAAATCCTTCTTGATTTAAAAAAAAAAGTAAGTAACAAAAGCTTTTTTTTTTTTTTTTTTTTGCTATTAAACCCGTTCACTAAATTGCAGACAGACACACATTCCTTTATTCCTATAGTAACTGTTTAATAGATTGTTGGGCAGTCATCCCACTAGACTAATGTAGCTGTCACACTGTATACATTGCATATTGACACACATCCCATTTGCAGTTTATTCTGTGGTGGCCCTAAGTGAGTATGACACTTGACCTGACTCATCTGGTCCTTCTTGTGTGTTTTTGTTTTTCAGATCAGCTCATGGAGGAGTTAAGGGCCCACTGGGAGGGCGTGGACCCCACTCCAAAACTTGTCAATAACGTCTCATCAAAAGTTTTTAGAATCAAAAATTTTATTTCCCATATGTCAGCTGGCCAGTCCAACTTGGCCAGCTTTAATTTCTTAAATAACAGAGCCAAGATCCGTTCCTGGCTGTCTTTTTTAAGACAGTGCCAGATAAGTGACCCCACAGTTCATCATTATTTAAAAAATGTATCGCAGTTTTTGCAATACATCAGAGAGACCCCGCCGCCCACGTGCCGGCTCTCCCGTGTGGCGTTAATTGGAATCAGACGGGAGCTCCAGAACCTAATGCGCCCGGTAAGACGCAGCGTGGCCGTTCACGAGGTGGCGGTAAAACGGGCCAAGGAGGCCAGACTCATCCCTAAAGCCATGCTTCGGGCTTGCCGGGAAGCTGCAAAACAGAAAATCCCTGAAATTCTGGGTAAGTTTTCGACTCCTCTCCTTCGCCTCTCACACTTTGGCATCCGACGCGACCCCTTAACACTTCTCTTTTTTTTCTGTGAAGATCTCCTGGAGAGTGGGGCGGATAAACAAATCCAATGGTCGTTTTATGGGCATCTCACCGCCTATTGGGCCAGCATCTATGGCCACCGCGGAGGGGTCTTCCAAAATCTGACCATTCAGGAGGTGGAAGATGCCCGCAAGACTGGGAGCGAAGGCCACTTTGTCATCAATGTGAGTGTTTCTCTCTCTCTTTCCGTAAATCAGTAAATCATAACCAGTTATTTAGTCGTCATCAGTGGTTCACACAATCATTTAGAAAGTCTAAGTAAATGATTAATGAACTATTTAAATGCACATTTCTACATATTATTTAGAAATATAGTCATAGTGTGTTAATAAATGCTTTATTAACACATATTCCTACTGTGCTCTTACTCCACTGAGTAACTACTGTATGTCTAAATAATATGTAGAAATGTGTATTCAAAGTTTATTAATCATTTAGTTACCCTTTCTAAATGATCTCATGAATCTCTGACGACTCCTGATTAACTGGACTGTTAATAATAGAATACTTCATTTAGAAATGATTAATCCATTATGAAAATACAGTTATTAAAAATATTATACTTATAAATCAGGAACAAAACTTTGTGAGATGCATTTATAAACTGCATACTACTGTCTATTAATGTGGACATAATGCTTTATCAGTGATGAATTGACTATTATTCTATTATTGACTAATAACTAATAGTTCATAGTGTGTAGTTATTATTAAAGTGTTACCAAAAACTCCCATCACTTCTCACTGTTTCTGCAGATATCGGCCCACAAGACCAACCAGGCCTTTGGTGCTGCACAGCTGGCCCTGGACAAGGAGGAGTATGGATGGCTGGAGAAATTCCTCTCTCTTCGGTCCACCTTGGTGGGGGGCAAGGATGCCACCTATTTCTTTTTCACCTCAAAGCCAAGCTCCTGCAAAAACCTTAAGTATTTTCAGGAGGCGTGGGCGAGCATGGGCTTGCAGGGGTCACCCACGTTCACTGATGTGAGGACCTCCATCGCCACCCATGTAAGCATTCCTGCTCCATGTTTCTGCTTTGTGAGTTTCTGATGTGTTTTCTCCTAACTCTTTCCCTATGCTTTCCTTTTTTCGAACAGGCCAAGAACACCCACTGCCCTGATGACAGAAGGAAAGTGGCGCAGTTTATGTGCCACGACACCGCCACAGCAGACAGGTTTTATGCCCTAAACCTAAATGCAAAACAGGCGGCAGAACACCGCCGCCTGTTTGAAACTGCTGTGGTGGGTGACGAAGCGGAGCCGGCGGAAAGTCAGAAAGTGGCCACCAGGTCAAAAAGAAAAAGTACGACGCCCCAAAAGAGGCCGGCTGTAACGACCCCCTCTGCCAGCCCATCGACCTCCGCCAGCCCTCCTCATGCCTTTCCTTCCCAGGAGTCGGAAGAGGAAAAAGAGTCTGCTTCAGTAAGTCTAATTCCCCATGGACTGGTTTAACTGTTTGTGACCAGTAGGTGTGTGTTTACTAACTCTTTGCCATTCTCATTCCTTCACTGAGGAGAGTGTCCCGACAAAAAAGTGGTCTCTCCGAAGCAGACTGGTGATGCAGAAATCCCCAAAGACGTCGCCGGAGATGAGAGAATCTAAAAGGCTTGTGGAGCTGGCAAAAAAGAGACTCTCATCGCCCCTGAAAAAGAGGATTTTGCGAAGAAGGTCCCCCAAAAAAGAGCCCCCCCTGTAAATAGTTTCCCCCTGTAAATTAATGTCCCTATATTTATGTTTTTGATGTTTGGTTTTGTTCTTCTTTTTGATGTTTCTTTTTGAGTGGTTTGTGTAATTTTGTTTGATATTTGTTTCAGTAAATATTTAAAAACTTACTTTTGTCTTGGCTTTTTTGCTGCAACCTAAATAGTTTGTGGTATAGGTGTCCATTGCCAGTTTATTCAATGGGATTGATTAATTGGTCAGTGGGACTATTGTCCAAAAACATGGTAAACCATCCCCACTGAATAAACTGCAAATGGACACATATCCCATGTATAATGTATTCAGTGGGATGGCTATATTAGTTCAGTGGGATGATTGTTGACCAATATATTAAACTGAACCCATTCAATAAAATGCAGACATATCCCATTTCCAATTTATTGAATGGGATTGTTTTAATATATTGCTCAACAATCATCCCACTGAACTAATATAGCCATCTCCACTGAATAAACTGCAAATGGACACATATCCCATGTATAATGTATTCAGTGGGATTGCTATATGAGCTATGGCAGGGCAGAGACCCTGGAAGAATTTGGGTGTCAAAAAAATAAATAAATAAAAAAATAAAAAATCTGTCTAAAAATTATGCCTGTGGCAAAGAACCACCCCTCCTGTACTCGAGGCATCTGCCCAGCCTACCCTCACCCTTTTCGAATAAGCTATGACAGGGCAGAGACCCTGGAGGAAGTTGGGTATAAAAAAAAAATCAGTCTATCAGTCAATTTATTCAGCAGGCCATTCATAGTGGTCCCGTGGACATTCATTTTTATGCAAATTCTAGAGTATTATGAGATGTAAATGAGATAATTGGACTCCACTGAGTGTGGGGAGTACAGTAGATGTGTTTTCTTTAACAATATTACTCATACTTATTGAAAAATACACGTTATTGATGTGTCCACAGGACCACTACAAAGGGCCCACTGAATCAATTGGAAATGGACATGCACCATATGTGGTGAAATCCTCAAAAACGCACTGTGACAAAAATATATATTGTCTAATTGTATGCAAATTCTGCTTCATTATGGGCTAAAACTCACATAAATGGACTCCACTGAGTGTGGGGAGTACAGTAGATGTGTTTTTATCAACATTATTGAAATGTTTATTTGCATGACAAAATGTCCATTTCCAATTTATTCAGCAGGCCATTCATAGTGGTCCCGTGGACATTCATTTTTATGCAAATTCTAGAGTATTATGAGATGTAAATGAGATAATTGGACTCCACTGAGTGTTCTGAGTACAGTATAGGTGTTTTTATCCACAATATTGGGGTGTATATTTTCATGACAAAATGTCCATTTCCAATTTATTCAGCCCCGTCAAATAAGTTGAGAGTGGACATGCACCATATGTGGTGAAATACTCGAAAACAACATGAAATCCCCATATAATACATTGGAAGTTGACAAATGTCCCACTTGCAATGTATTCAGTGGGATTGGCTGTTTAATACATTGGAAATGGACACACGTCCCACTTGCAATGTATTCAATGGAATGGGCTGTTTAGTACATTGGGAATGGACACACATCCCACTTGCAATGTATTCAATGGGAAAGGCTGTTTAATACATTGGAAATGGACACATATCCCACTTGCAATGTATTCAATGGGAAAGGCTGTTTAATACATTGGAAATGGACACACATCCCACTTGCAATGTATTCAATGGGATTGGCTGTTTAATACATTGGAAATGGACACACATCCCACTTGCAATTTATTCAATTCGATTGGCTGTTTAATACATTGGAAATGGACACTCATCCCACTTGCAATGTATTCAATGGGAATGGCTGTTTAGTACATTGGAAATGGACACTCATCCCACTTGCAATGTATTCAATGGGAACGGCTGTTTAATACATTGGAAATGGACACAGGTCCCACTTGCAATATATTCAATGGGAACGGCTGTTTAATACATTGGAAATGGACACTCATCCCACTTGCAATGTATTCAATGGGATTGCCTGTTTAATACATTGGAAATGGACACACGTCCCACTTGCAATGTATTCAATGGGATTGCCTGTTTAATACATTGGAAATGGACACACATCCCACTTGCAATTTATTCAATTCGATTGGCTGTTTAATACATTGGAAATGGACACTCATCCCACTTGCAATGTATTCAATGGGAATGGCTGTTTAGTACATTGGAAATGGACACTCATCCCACTTGCAATGTATTCAATGGGATTGGCTGTTTAATACATTGGAAATGGACACACATCCCACTTGCAATTTATTCAATTCGATTGGCTGTTTAATACATTGGAAATGGACACTCATCCCACTTGCAATGTATTCAATGGGAACGGCTGTTTAATACATTGGAAATGGACACTCATCCCACTTGCAATGTATTCAATGGGATTGGCTGTTTAATACATTGGAAATGGACACACATCCCACTTGCAATTTATTCAATTCGATTGGCTGTTTAATACATTGGAAATGGACACTCATCCCACTTGCAATGTATTCAATGGGAATGGCTGTTTAATACATTGGAAATGGACACAGGTCCCACTTGCAATATATTCAATGGGAACGGCTGTTTAATACATTGGAAATGGACACTCATCCCACTTGCAATGTATTCAATGGGAATGGCTGTTTAATACATTGGAAATGGACACACATCCCAGTTGCAATGTATGCAATGGGATGGGCTGTTTAATACATTGGAAATGGACACTCATCCCACTTGCAATGTATTCAATGGGAACGGCTGTTTATTACATTGGAAATGGACACACATCCCACTTGCAATGTATTCAATGGGAACGGCTGTTTAATACATTGGAAATGGACACACATCCCACTTGCAATGTATTCAATGGGAACGGCTGTTTAATACATTGGAAATGGACACACATCCCACTTGCAATGTATGCAATAGGATTGGCTGTTTTATACATTGGAAATGGACAGAGGTCCCACTTGCAATGTATTCAATGGGAACGGCTGTTTATTATATTGGAAATGGACACACATCCCAGTTGCAATGTATGCAATGGGACGGGCTGTTTAATACATTGGAAATGGACACACATCCCACTTGCAATGTATGCAATAGGATTGGCTGTTTTATACATTGGAAATTGGACACACATCCCACTAGCAATGTATTCAAAGGGATTGGCTGTTTAATACATTGGAAATGGACACATATCAGACTTGCAATGTATGCAATGGGATTGGCTGTTTAATACATTGGAAATGGACACACATCCCACTTGCAATGTATTCAATGGGATTGGCTGTTTAATACATTGGAAATGGACACTCATCCCACTTGCAATGTATTCAATGGGAAAGGCTGTTTAATACATTGGAAATGGACACTCATCCCACTTGCAATGTATTCAATGGGAACGGCTGTTTAATACATTGGAAATGGACAGAGGTCCCACTTGCAATGTATTCAATGGGAACGGCTGTTTAATACATTGGAAATGGACACACATCCCACTTGCAATGTATTCAATGGGATTGGCTGTTTAATAAATTGGAAATGGACACACATCCCACTTGCAATGTATTCAATGGGAATGGCTGTTTAATACATTGGAAATGGACACACATCCCACTTGCAATGTATTCAATGGGATTGGCTGTTTAATACATTGGAAATGGACACTCATCCCACTTGCAATGTATGCAATGGGATTGGCTGTTTAATACATTGGAAATGGACACACATCCCACTTGCAATGTATGCAATGGGATTGGCTGTTTAATACATTGGAAATGGACACACATCCCACTTGCAATGTATTCAATGGGAATGGCTGTTTAATACATTGGAAATGGACACACATCCCACTTGCAATGTATTCAGTGGGATTGGCTGTTTAATACATTGGAAATGGACACACGTCCCACTTGCAATGTATTCAATGGAATGGGCTGTTTAGTACATTGGGAATGGACACACATCCCACTTGCAATGTATTCAATGGGAAAGGCTGTTTAATACATTGGAAATGGACACATATCCC
Organism: Garra rufa; assembly: GCF_049309525.1. Classification (NCBI taxonomy): domain Eukaryota; kingdom Metazoa; phylum Chordata; class Actinopteri; order Cypriniformes; family Cyprinidae; genus Garra; species Garra rufa. The sequence goes on from NC_133362.1 coordinate 49,436,705, forward strand.
ACTTGCAATGTATTCAATGGGAAAGGCTGTTTAATACATTGGAAATGGACACACATCCCACTTGCAATGTATTCAATGGGATTGGCTGTTTAATACATTGGAAATGGACACACATCCCACTTGCAATTTATTCAATTCGATTGGCTGTTTAATACATTGGAAATGGACACTCATCCCACTTGCAATGTATTCAATGGGAATGGCTGTTTAGTACATTGGAAATGGACACTCATCCCACTTGCAATGTATTCAATGGGAACGGCTGTTTAATACATTGGAAATGGACACAGGTCCCACTTGCAATATATTCAATGGGAACGGCTGTTTAATACATTGGAAATGGACACACGTCCCACTTGCAATGTATTCAGTGGAATGGGCTGTTTAATACATTGGAAATGGACACACATCCCACTTGCAATGTATTCAATGGGATTGCCTGTTTAATACATTGGAAATGGACACACATCCCACTTGCAATTTATTCAATTCGATTGGCTGTTTAATACATTGGAAATGGACACTCATCCCACTTGCAATGTATTCAATGGGAATGGCTGTTTAGTACATTGGAAATGGACACTCATCCCACTTGCAATGTATTCAATGGGATTGGCTGTTTAATACATTGGAAATGGACACACATCCCACTTGCAATTTATTCAATTCGATTGGCTGTTTAATACATTGGAAATGGACACTCATCCCACTTGCAATGTATTCAATGGGAACGGCTGTTTAATACATTGGAAATGGACACTCATCCCACTTGCAATGTATTCAATGGGATTGGCTGTTTAATACATTGGAAATGGACACACATCCCACTTGCAATTTATTCAATTCGATTGGCTGTTTAATACATTGGAAATGGACACTCATCCCACTTGCAATGTATTCAATGGGAATGGCTGTTTAATACATTGGAAATGGACACAGGTCCCACTTGCAATATATTCAATGGGAACGGCTGTTTAATACATTGGAAATGGACACTCATCCCACTTGCAATGTATTCAATGGGAATGGCTGTTTAATACATTGGAAATGGACACACATCCCAGTTGCAATGTATGCAATGGGATGGGCTGTTTAATACATTGGAAATGGACACTCATCCCACTTGCAATGTATTCAATGGGAACGGCTGTTTATTACATTGGAAATGGACACACATCCCACTTGCAATGTATTCAATGGGAACGGCTGTTTAATACATTGGAAATGGACACACATCCCACTTGCAATGTATTCAATGGGAACGGCTGTTTAATACATTGGAAATGGACACACATCCCACTTGCAATGTATGCAATAGGATTGGCTGTTTTATACATTGGAAATGGACACTCATCCCACTTGCAATGTATTCAATGGGAATGGCTGTTTAATACATTGGAAATGGACAGAGGTCCCACACAGCAAAAATCCCGGTGTTAATTTAACACTCCCAGTGTTAATTTGTGGACTCATATATACACTGGCTTCAGTGTTAACTTCAACACTGCTTCAGTGTTAACTTTAACACTGAAGCAGTGTTGAAGTTAACACTGAAGCAGTGTATATATGAGTCCACAAATTAACACTGAGAGTGTTAAATTAACACCGGGGATTTTGCTGTGCACTTGCAATGTATTCAATGGGAACGGCTGTTTATTATATTGGAAATGGACACACATCCCAGTTGCAATGTATGCAATGGGACGGGCTGTTTAATACATTGGAAATGGACACACATCCCACTTGCAATGTATGCAATAGGATTGGCTGTTTTATACATTGGAAATTGGACACACATCCCACTAGCAATGTATTCAAAGGGATTGGCTGTTTAATACATTGGAAATGGACACATATCCCACTTGCAATGTATGCAATGGGATTGGCTGTTTAATACATTGGAAATGGACACACATCCCACTTGCAATGTATTCAATGGGATTGGCTGTTTAATACATTGGAAATGGACACTCATCCCACTTGCAATGTATTCAATGGGAAAGGCTGTTTAATACATTGCAAATGGACACTCATCCCACTTGCAATGTATTCAATGGGAACGGCTGTTTAATACATTGGAAATGGACAGAGGTCCCACTTGCAATGTATTCAATGGGAACGGCTGTTTAATACATTGGAAATGGACACACATCCCACTTGCAATGTATTCAATGGGATTGGCTGTTTAATAAATTGGAAATGGACACACATCCCACTTGCAATGTATTCAATGGGAATGGCTGTTTAATACATTGGAAATGGACACACATCCCACTTGCAATGTATGCAATGGGATTGGCTGTTTAATACATTGGAAATGGACACACATCCCACTTGCAATGTATGCAATGGGATTGGCTGTTTAATACATTGGAAATGGACACACATCCCACTTGCAATGTATGCAATAGGATTGGCTGTTTTATACATTGGAAATTGGACACACATCCCACTAGCAATGTATTCAAAGGGATTGGCTGTTTAATACATTGGAAATGGACACATATCCCACTTGCAATGTATGCAATGGGATTGGCTGTTTAATACATTGGAAATGGACACACATCCCACTTGCAATGTATTCAATGGGATTGGCTGTTTAATACATTGGAAATGGACACTCATCCCACTTGCAATGTATTCAATGGGAAAGGCTGTTTAATACATTGCAAATGGACACTCATCCCACTTGCAATGTATTCAATGGGAACGGCTGTTTAATACATTGGAAATGGACAGAGGTCCCACTTGCAATGTATTCAATGGGAACGGCTGTTTAATACATTGGAAATGGACACACATCCCACTTGCAATGTATTCAATGGGATTGGCTGTTTAATAAATTGGAAATGGACACACATCCCACTTGCAATGTATTCAATGGGAATGGCTGTTTAATACATTGGAAATGGACACACATCCCACTTGCAATGTATTCAATGGGATTGGCTGTTTAATACATTGGAAATGGACACTCATCCCACTTGCAATGTATGCAATGGGATTGGCTGTTTAATACATTGGAAATGGACACACATCCCACTTGCAATGTATGCAATGGGATTGGCTGTTTAATACATTGGAAATGGACACACATCCCACTTGCAATGTATTCAATGGGAATGGCTGTTTAATACATTGGAAATGGACACACATCCCACTTGCAATGTATTCAATGGGAATGGCTGTTTAATACTTTGGAAATGGACACACATCCCACTTGCAATGTATGCAATGGGATTGGCTGTTTAATACATTGGAAATGGACACTCATCCCACTTGCAATGTATTCAATGGGAAAGGCTGTTTAATACATTGGAAATGGACACATATCCCACTTGCAATGTATTCAATGGGATTGGCTGTTTAATACATTGGAAATGGACACACATCCCACTTGCAATTTATTCAATTCGATTGGCTGTTTAATACATTGGAAATGGACACTCATCCCACTTGCAATGTATTCAATGGGAATGGCTGTTTAGTACATTGGAAATGGACACTCATCCCACTTGCAATGTATTCAATGGGAACGGCTGTTTAATACATTGGAAATGGACACAGGTCCCACTTGCAATATATTCAATGGGAACGGCTGTTTAATACATTGGAAATGGACACTCATCCCACTTGCAATGTATTCAATGGGATTGCCTGTTTAATACATTGGAAATGGACACACGTCCCACTTGCAATGTATTCAGTGGAATGGGCTGTTTAATACATTGGAAATGGACACACATCCCACTTGCAATGTATTCAATGGGAAAGGCTGTTTAATACATTGGAAATGGACACATATCCCACTTGCAATGTATTCAATGGGATTGCCTGTTTAATACATTGGAAATGGACACACATCCCACTTGCAATTTATTCAATTCGATTGGCTGTTTAATACATTGGAAATGGACACTCATCCCACTTGCAATGTATTCAATGGGAACGGCTGTTTAATACATTGGAAATGGACACTCATCCCACTTGCAATGTATTCAATGGGATTGGCTGTTTAATACATTGGAAATGGACACACATCCCACTTGCAATTTATTCAATTCGATTGGCTGTTTAATACATTGGAAATGGACACTCATCCCACTTGCAATGTATTCAATGGGAATGGCTGTTTAATACATTGGAAATGGACACAGGTCCCACTTGCAATATATTCAATGGGAACGGCTGTTTAATACATTGGAAATGGACACTCATCCCACTTGCAATGTATTCAATGGGAATGGCTGTTTAATACATTGGAAATGGACACACATCCCAGTTGCAATGTATGCAATGGGATGGGCTGTTTAATACATTGGAAATGGACACTCATCCCACTTGCAATGTATTCAATGGGAACGGCTGTTTATTACATTGGAAATGGACACACATCCCACTTGCAATGTATTCAATGGGAACGGCTGTTTAATACATTGGAAATGGACACACATCCCACTTGCAATGTATTCAATGGGAACGGCTGTTTAATACATTGGAAATGGACACACATCCCACTTGCAATGTATGCAATAGGATTGGCTGTTTTATACATTGGAAATGGACACTCATCCCACTTGCAATGTATTCAATGGGAATGGCTGTTTAATACATTGGAAATGGACAGAGGTCCCACTTGCAATGTATTCAATGGGAACGGCTGTTTATTATATTGGAAATGGACACACATCCCAGTTGCAATGTATGCAATGGGACGGGCTGTTTAATACATTGGAAATGGACACACATCCCACTTGCAATGTATGCAATGGGAATGGCTGTTTAATACATTGGAAATGGACACACATCCCACTTGCAATGTATTCAATGGGAATGGCTGTTTAATACATTGGAAATGGACACACATCCCACTTGCAATGTATTCAATGGGAATGGCTGTTTAATACTTTGGAAATGGACACACATCCCACTTGCAATGTATGCAATGGGATTGGCTGTTTAATACATTGGAAATGGACACTCATCCCACTTGCAATGTATGCAGTGGGATTGGCCGTTTAATACATTGGAAATGGACAGTCATCCCACTTGCAATGTATGCAATGGGATTGGCTGTTTAATACATTGGAAATGGACACACATCCCACTTGCAATATATTCGATGGGATTGGCTGTTTATTACATTGGAAATGGACACACATCCCACTTGCAATGTATTCAATGTGATTGGCTGTTTAATAAATTGGAAATGGACACACATCCCACTTGCAATGTATTCAGTGGGATTGGCTGTTTAATACATTGGAAATGGACACAGGTCCCACTTGCAATGTATTCAATGGAATTGGCTATTTATTACATTGGAAATGGACACACATCCCACTTGCAATTTATGCAATGGGATGGGCTGTTTAATACATTGGAAATGGACACACATCCCACTTGCAATGTATGCAATGGGATTGGCTGTTTAATACATTGGAAATGGACACAGGTCCCACTTGCAATGTATTCAATGGAATTGGCTATTTATTACATTGGAAATGGACACTCATCCCACTTGCAATGTATTCAATGGGAACGGCTGTTTATTACATTGGAAATGGACACAGGTCCCACTTGCAATGTATGCAATGGGATTGGCTGTTTAATACATTGGAAATGGACACAGGTCCCACTTGCAATGTATTCAATGGAATTGGCTATTTATTACATTGGAAATGGACACACATCCCACTTGCAATTTATGCAATGGGATGGGCTGTTTAATACATTGGAAATGGACACACATCCCACTTGCAATGCATTCAATGGGATTGGCTGTTTAATACATTGGAAATGGACACTCATCCCACTTGCAATGTATTCAATGGGAACGGCTGTTTAATACATTGGAAATGGACACTCATCCCACTTGCAATGTATTCAATGGGATTGGCTGTTTATTACATTGGAAATGGACACAGGTCCCACTTGCAATGTATTCAATGGGATTGGCTGTTTAATAAATTGGAAATGGACACACATCCCACTTGCAATGTATTCAATGGGATTGGCTGTTTAATACATTGGAAATGGACCCAGGTCCCACTTGCAATGTATTCAATGGGAACGGCTGTTTAATACATTGGAAATGGACACACATCCCACTTGCAATGTATGCAATGGGATTGGCTGTTTAATACATTGGAAATGGACACTCATCCCACTTGCAATGTATTCAATGGCTCTATCTCCGGCCCCCGGGGGGTAGGGACTCGTGGCCTGTGTCGGTGGAGAGGACCCGGCGAGGGCTATCGATCGAGTCCGGTCTAATTTTGGGACTTTTTAAAATAAAGAAATGTCCATTTCCAATTTATTCAGCGGGCCTTTCATAGTGCTCCTGTGGACATTCATTTTTATGCAAATTCTACAGTATTATGACATGAAACTCACATAATTGGCTTCCACTGAGTGTTCTGAGTACAGTATAGGTGTTTTCATCCACAATATTGGGGTGTATATTTACATGACAAAATGTCCATTTCCAATTTATTCAGCCCCGTCAAATAAGTTGAGGGTGGACATGCACCATATGTGGTGAAATTCCCGAAAATCCAACGTGAAATCCACAATGTTGCTCATTTGTATGCATATTCTACAGTATTATGACATGAAACTGACATAAATGGATTCCACTGATTGTGCATAGTACAGTAGAGGTGTTTTTATTAACAATATTGGGATGGCTATTTACATGACAAAATGTCCATTTCCAATTTATTCAGCCCCGTCAAATAAGTTGAGGGTGGACATGCACCATATGTGGTGAAATTCCCAAAAATCCAACGTGAAATCCACAATGTTGTTCATTTGTATGCATATTCTACAGTATTATGACATGAAACTCAAATAATTGGCTTCCACTGAGTGTGCTGAGTACAGTAGAGGTGTTTTTATTAACAATATTGGGATGGCTATTTACATGACAAAATGTCCATTTCCAATTTATTTAGTGGGCCTTTCATAGTGCTCCCGTGGACATTCATTTTTATGCAAATTCTACAGTATTATGACATTAAACTCACATAATTGGCTTCCACTGAGTGTGCTGAGTACAGAGGTGTTTTCATCAACAATATTGCACGTAGTTATTAAAAAAATACACTTTATTGAAGTGTCCACGGGAGCAGTATGAAGGGCCCTTCAAATAAGTTTCTGGTGGACAAAAAGTTTGGGGGTCCGTATCTCCGGCCCCCGGAGGAGCAGCGGCTTGTGGCTGGTGTCGTCGGTTAGGTCTCCAGCGGGTCTAACGGGGCCCCGAGTTTGGTGTGGTTCGGCCTCGATTCGGCCGAGTGGTGACTGGTCAAAATTTTGGAGTTTGGGGCTTTGGGGGGCTCTATCTCCGGCCCCCGGGGAAGTAGGGACTCGGGACCTGCGTCGTCGGAGAGGGCCCGGTGAAGGCTATTGATCGAGCCCAGTTAGGAGCCTCTTGGCCTCTTCTTTCGATTTGGCCATCAAAACTATGGGGGTCCGTATCTCGGGCCCCCGGTGGAGCAGCAACTCGTGGCCGGTGTCGTCGGTTAGGTCTCTCTTGGGTCTAACGGGCCCCCGAGTTTGGTGCGGTTTGGCCTCTTTCCGGCCGAGTGGTAGCCGGTCAAAGTTTTGGAGTTTGGGGTTTTGGGGGGCTCTATCTCCGGCCCCAGGGGGGGTAGGGACTCGTGGCCTGCGTCGGTGGAGAGGGCCCGGCGAGGGCTACCGATCGAGTCCGGTCTAATTTTGGGACTTTTTAAAATAAAGAAATGTCCATTTCCAATTTATTCAGCGGGCCTTTCATAGTGCTCCTGTGGACATTTATTTTTATACAAATTCTACAGTATTATGACATGAAACTCAAATAATTGGCTTCCACTGAGTGTTCTGAGTACAGTATAGGTGTTTTTATCCACAATATTGGGATGTATATTCACTTGACAAAATGTCCATTTCCAATTCATTCAGCCCCGTCAAATAAGTTGAGAGTGGACATGCACCATATGTGGTGAAATACTCGAAAACTCAACATGAAATCCCCATATAATACATTAGAAGTTGACAAATGTCCCACTTGCAATGTATTCAGTGGGATTGGCTGTTTATGATGAACACATGTTCAGGAGTTGCCTTTGCAAAAGTAACTCTGCTTTGTTGCTTGTTCAATAAAGTATTAATGGATTCAAAACCTCTGCAGAGCTTTTATTTTGTGAAAGGAAAATTCTACAACAACATCTGGCAGCACCACTCCGGAGGAGGCTGAGGTCCACTACCAGGAGTCTGGGACGTCCACTCCTGAGTCCATCGAGGTTTTTTTTTCCTTTGACAGACTGAAGCAGAGGACCCAGGGCAGACTGGCCAAGGAGCAGCACCAGCACCGGCAGTGGCAGTGGCAGCGAAAGATGGAGGGGAGGAAAGTGCGGCAGAAGGAGGAGCGGATGGAGGAGCAGTTGATGAGGGCGAGTCGGAATTCTCAACCCCCTGAAAAAAGTACCCGACCAGAAGGAGAAGCCTCAAGGTGGTGCTGACACCAGTGAAGTCAGCACTTTTGGCCAACGTTAGCCACAAAAATGTCTCCCCTCTGAAAATGAAGAAGGCACTTTCATCTTCGACCACAACCACTTTGATGGGAATACACCGCCAGAAAAGAGCATCAGATATCATGAAAAAAGCCATGGATAAGCGCCGCAAAAAGACATAGACTTTGACAAAAGATTGTTTTGAATCTATGTTCTTATGTATATAGTTTTGATTGGGATTTTGTGGGTGTTGGTGTGTTCAAAAAAAGTTGTTCTAATCCTTCTGTTTTAATATACATATATATTTCTGATTGTGCTTTCTTTGTGTGTGTGTGGAGGGTTGTTTGAAGGACATTGAAGTTTTGTTCAGTTTTCAAAAGAAGTGCCCATTTTGGCTTACCTTTTTTGTTCATTGATCTTTTCACTATGTGTACTTTGTTCTCGTGTGCCAAATTTTTAAGTAAACTTGTTTGTATATTTCAACATATGAACTTCTTGTCTGTCATTTTTTACACTCATATTAGTGGTAATAAACATTTGATTTAAAAATTTTACTTAAAAATTGTTTATAATATTAATAATTGATCATTACTTTAAGTCTAAGCTATTTTAATCATTAGGATACAGTCAAAACGCATGTAATTAATATGAAACTATTAATAAAGTAATTACAATCCCCAGTTATAACTTATTAATGCATCGTCCACGGAACGCCTGTGTAGGCCTGGTCAAATAAGTTGCACGTGTCACTTGCCCACCTGTAACTTATATGACGGGGCCTCCACAGGCGTTCCGTGGACGGTACAGTAACAGGTCGTATTTCATAACTACAGTGGTTTTATGGACACATTTCCACAGTACAGTGCTCAGGGAACACTACCCAACAGTTCTATGTACATTACAGCACCTAAAATGGCTTAATTTGCATACAAATGCACTGTCCACGGAAAGCCTGTGGAGGCCCCGTCAAATGAGTTACGGGTGTCACTTGACCACCTGTAACTTATTTGACTGGGCCTCCATAGGCGTTCCGTGGACGATACTGTAATAAGTCATATTTCATAACTACAGTGCTATCAAAACATCACAATCCAGGAGGTGCTGGGGGCCCAGAAATCGACGTCACAAAAGGCGCATCTCATTAATGTGAGCACTGTAGGAAACTGCTGAAAACTAAAATTTCAATTAATATCAGTCAAACTGCACTTGGGTTGTTTTGATTAAATAATAATAACAAAAAAGGATGTATCTGTTTTTGCAAATAAACTCTTTATAGGCTATATATATACACACACACACACATACATACATATATATACAGGGGTTGGACAATGAAACTGAAACACCTGGTTTTAGACCACAGTTAGTATGGTGTTGGGCCTCCTTTTTTTGGCCAATAGAGCATTTCGTCTTTGGAATTGTCATTTACAAGTCCTGCACAGTTGCCAAAGGCATTTTGAGCCATTCTCCTCTTGCAGATCAGGGGTCAGGTCACTACATGATACTGGTGTAGGAAAATGTCATCTGACTCGCTTCTCCAAAACACCCCAAAGTGGCACAATAATATTCAGATCCGGAGACTATGCAGGCCATGGGAGATGTCCAACTTCACTTTTCTTGTTCATAAGACCACTCTGTGGGGTTGGACAATGAAACTGAAACACTGGCCAATATAATGTTGGAGGTTTCATGGCTATATTTTGCAGCCTGGTGGCCAATCTTCACTGATTGCACATTCCACCAGTAAGAACAGGTGTGAACGTTGACTATGTGCACCCAATGGTTCAGACATTGTACTCTGAAGGTGGTACCATGTATCAGGATGATAATGCACCAGTACACACAGCAAGACAGGTGACAGAGTGGTCTGATGAACAAGAAAAG